>NC_140588.1:75326677-75667909 GCF_964204655.1 Triturus cristatus
TCCATACCCTGTAGGGAAATGGACCACCTCAACAGCTTTGGATTCTCACCCCTCATCTGCATTAACCATCTGAGGGGCATGTGGTCCGTCTGAACCCGGAAGTGAGTCCCAAACAGGTAGGGTCTCAGCTTCTTCAGTGCCCAGACCACAGCAAATGCCTCACGCTCAATAGCACTCCACCTCTGTTCCAGTGGAAGTAGCCTCCTACTGATGAAGGCTACAGGTTGATCTAGGCCCTTCTCATTCATCTGTGAAAAAACAGCCCCCACACCATGCTCTGGCGCATCTGTCTGAACGATAAACTCTTTGGAGAACGTGGGTGCCAGGAGCACGGGCACCGTGCACATGGCAGCTTTCAGGGCCTCAAAAGCTTTCTGACAGGTGTCAGTCCAAATCACTTTCTTGGGCTGCTTCCTGAAAGTCAGCTCTGTCAAGGGTGCAACAATGTTGCCATACCCCTTGACAAACCTCCTGTAGTACCCTGTGAGTTCTAAAAAGTCTCTCACCTCTGTCTGGGTTTTGGGGGATTCCCAAGCCAGGATGGTTTCAATCTTGGGCTGTAGGGGCGCCACCTGGCCGCTCCCAACTTGGTGTCCCAAGTACATCATGGAACCCTGCCCGATCTGGCACTTACTCGCCTTGATCGTGAGACCTTCCTTCCGCAGCGCCAACAACACTTCTCAGAGGTCGTGCAGATGTTCTTCCCAACTGGCGCTGAACACTGCGATGTCATCCAGGTAGGCGGCACTGAACTCATCCAGTCCAACCAACACTTGCTTAACCAACCTCTGAAAGGTGGCAGGGGCATTTTTCATCCCAAAGGGCATAACCCAGAACTGGAAATGCCCATCTGTTGTGGAGAATGCTGACCTCTCCTTTGCCCCATCAGTCAAGGCGATCTGCCAGTACCCAGAAGTTAAATTAAACGTGCTGAGGTACCTAGCCGATCAATGAGCTCATCAGCTCTGGGGATGGGGTGCGCGTCAGTCTTCTTGACCGAATTGAGCCCTCGGTAGTCCACACAGAACCGGAGTTCGGGTGTGGCACCTGGCGCTGCAGCCTTTGGGACCAAGATCACTGGGCTAGCCCAAGGACTGCTAGAGGACTCAATCACCCCTAGCGCAAGCATCTTTGAGACTTCCTCTTTGATGTAAGCCCTCACCCTGTCAGTTACCCTGTAAGTTTTGTTCTTTACAGGTAAGCTGTCTCCTGTATCCACATCATGGACACACCAATCGGTGATACCAGGAACCAGGGAGAACAGGTCAGAAAACTGTCCCAGCAACTGGCGGCAGTCATTCTGTTACTCAGGTGTCAGGGTGGAAGAGAGGTTAACACCATCCACTGACCCATCTTGCTCTGTTGCAGACCCATATGTCTCCAAGGCCCACATTTCCTAACAATTCCCTCAGACAGGTGCCTTGCAAAGCGGCACACCAGCATGAAAACAGACACTAATGAGCAACTTTGCATTGCGCAGTACCAACCCTCCAAAAGGTATGGAAAGGGGTCATAATGCAATAAGCGCATATTTTGTGCAAGCACAGCCTATGACATCACTGGTGTGTGTGCCACTCTTCGTAATACAGTCTGCTCAATTCCTTGCAATTCTCGCAAATTAACACTGCAGTATTTGAGTCTTGCACAATTTCTAGTAAATCTAGACCCCATGTAATTTACTACACACATATCCTAGTTTGTCTATTCTACCCACTGGCACTTCGCACAAAACCATTGTGGGTTATTAACTTTCAGGCCGCCTTCGATGCCTTGCCTGTGAATTGCTGTTTTTCTTCTTTATCGTCAAGGAAGTTATATCTCCTTAAGCCACAATAGTTTATGTTTGTCTTTCTTTACAAGTGCCCATCCCAACTTTCTTAGTTCCAATAGCTTGTGTTGTGACAGTTGTTGATGTCTAAATCATGTTTCGACAAGCAGGCTGAATAATGAAGGGCTGCTTTTTTAACAGTCAGCGAAGCGTGTGCTTAGAGGAACAAAATACAATTTTGTACTGTGGCGAGATATCACAGTAGAGAAGAAAATGTATATTTTCGAAGAGAAGCTGTGTACGATTTTGTGCTATCGGAAATGCAACTGAGGATTAAAAATCTATTCCAGTAAAGATATCACTACATTTCCAAAATAGTAGCCTAGAGCAAGCAAGATTGATTCTACGTGTTCGAGCTGTAACAGATTATATCGGAAAATATTTTCTATAAACACTGGATGGTGCTAGAATAAAATCAAATTTTTCATGGAAGTTGTTCTAGTATTCAATTAATATGGTTATTGAGGTTTTTGGGCGGTCATTCATTGTCGAAATGACAATTTATTTTAGTGCCTAATTTGTATGAACTGTCCTTAGCCTTTGTCTTCCTATAACCATGCTTAAGAAATTGGGTATATATTTATTATTATGATAATGTTTTCACCATGCCGTCATAATTCTTTAAGCTGTTGCACGGATTTCCAATGCTATAATTAAAGAATTACCTTATCATTTTTGCTAATATTTTGTTTAGCTGCTAATGCTACATTTGTGTATTAATACTTCTATTATTTTTTAATACTAGTGTTTTCGGAGCGACTTCCAGCTTTACCTTAATTTAAAATTCCATTCAATTGACTGTGATGGTAAATTGAAAATGGTTTAAAATAATAATTAGGTCATCAAATGTGTCCAAGGGAGGGCTGTTGCGAAATGAAATGGCAGCATATGTTTATTTGAAACAAGAATGAGGCAGATAAGGAAGTGTTTATGGATATACATATATTAACTATTGGCGGTTGCCAGTAGGTAGTTATAGATAGGACCTAGTTTCCATAGGAAAAGCATTTTTTGACTTGGCTATAACTTTGACGTCGTTTGACCAATCTGCATGAAATTTTCCCCAAAACGTTTCAACATTGGTTCTTTTGTTATGGAATGTATGGGGTTGATCGGTTCAGCGGGGACTAAGAATTTGGGCACAAAATAGGGTTGTGTTTGTTATGTCAATTCCCATAGGAACCTTCAGCCACACCTGCAGCCCCAACCGCTGAATTGACTTACACCAAATTTGGCAGGGAGGTAGACGTTGGTTCAAGAAATTGCCTTTTCCCTATTTTGTGTAAATCCGTTCAGTAGTTGTTGAGAAATGTAATTTTAAAATTATAGTGATATCTCTGGGCGCGGATATTTTGATAGGTTTCGCGATGGATCGTAAATGCACGCACCAACTGGAATGATCTGATTAGTTGGAAGTAATCTGAATAGAAAGCGGCAGAAAATGTGTGGGAAAGCCCACATAAGGGGTCAGGGTGGAGATACTCTGACTCCATGGTTGAGAAATGGGGGTGTTAGTTACACAAGTTATGCGTAGAAAATAGATTTTTTTTAATCGCGTGTGATATCCACGACGCGACCGCCAATGCGGCCCCCCGTGGAACATCGCGACTATCAACATTGTCGCCAAAATTGTTGGAAATATAACAAAAATCAGTAAATTATTTGATGCATTGTTATAGAGATATTTGGATTTTGATAAATGTTTTTATAGAGGTATATAGATAGTGAGTTATCTACTATGATGGTTATAATTAAATATATATTCATCATTTTTTTATGTAGTGGTGGCTATTGAATTCCTGCTTTTGCTTTCTGTTTTCGCTACGTAACCGCGGGGATCATGATTACTGACATCATTGCGATATCCGGCCTCACTGTGAAAACGGCAAATAGGTTTTGGAGATGGTGTTCTAGAAATACACTAGACAAACATGAGTTTGAATTGTATAGTAATAAACCCCTAGTGTGTAAAATATTGTAATATGTGTGCATATATGTGTTTTCACTTTATGGAAACAGCGAGATTCCTGCGGTGAACAACGTCATCACGACATCCCGAATTACCGCGAAAGCAAAAAATAGGTCTGAAAGATGGTTTTAAAGAAACTTAGTAGAAAATGTAAACATGCTTTAAAAGAAGTATGTATATGTGTAGAGCAATGTTCAGAATGGATTTTTTTACATATTATTTTTGGATGTGTTGGTGGTCATTGAATTTCTGCTTTTGTTTTCTGTTTTTGCGAGGTAATCTGGGATCGCAACTTTGTCGCATATATCAAAAATGTAAAGAAAAACTAACGCTTATTAATCCACTGAAGAAATACAAGCTTCTAAAAATACTCTTTATAGAACAATTTCAGATAGAAAATACAAAATAAAAACCTTAAAAATTGAATGACAGAATCATAGGTTACACGGAGGTTATAGTTGGGAAATAGAATTTAAAAAACCTTAAAAATTCATTTAAAAACCAAAGGTTACAGGAAAGTTATAGTGAGGATTTAGCATTTCAAAAACGTTAGAAATTCTGTGAAAAAAATCAAAGGTTACAGAGGTGTTATAGTTAGGAAATAGAATTAAAAAAACCAATAGAAATTCAGGGATAAAGCCAAAGGTTACAGGGACGTTATATTTTGGCTCATATTTCACTCGTATAAAATCAGAGAAATTCAGCTAACTCACACCCCGCAGTGCACTGCTTATAACCTCATATATTATATCACTGATGACATGGTCAGTGACATCACTGATGATATCACTCATGACATCTCAAATGACATCACTGATGACATTACTGATGGCTTCATCCACAGAATCTCTGACGCATCCACTTACACCCCATATAACCTTTCATACACCCACTCCAACTTCTACTCTACCTTTCTCAAAACCATTGACACACCCATACCAGTACTGATATATCTACTCTTTCACCCATACAGCCACTCACACACTCTGTCACTCATAGAGCTACTCACTTACCTAGAGAGTCACTCACACAGCCATTTACTCACCTTTACAGTTATTCACACTCACTCACTCATTGATTCAGACACATACTCACTCATCTACACCGTCACTGACACAAGCACACACTCACCCATACAGCCACTATCACAATCCCTCACTCACACTTTCAATCACTCATATACTCCAACACTCACTTATACTGCCTTTCACATATCTAGTTACTCACCCATTTATCACTGACATATTAATTCACTCACAAACACACACATACACACACTCAGTCACCTATACAGCTCCTCACTTACACACTCCCTAACCCATACAGCCTCTAGCTCACCCACTCACTCATCCATGCAGGCAGTCACACAAGCTCTCACCTAGCCACACAGACACTCATACACCCATACAGGTATTCAGACACCCAATCAATCACCCATACAGCCACTCATGTACCCACTCACCACCTCATACAGCCACTTAGATATCAACTGACAGATGAATACAGACATTCTCAAAACCAAGTCACTCACCCATAAATTCACTGATACACCTAATCACTCACTTATACAGTCAGTCACGTACCCACTGAGTCATCCATACAGGCACTCATACAGCCATTGATTCGCCAAAACTCCTTGTTATATATATTCAACACTCATAAGCATTTAAAAACACTCACAATCACTAGAGATGAGATCAGTGATGTACTTTGAGATGTCATCAGTGATATCACTGACCATGTCATGAGTGATGTAATATGTGAAGTCATAAGCATTGAATTGCGGGGTCATGACTAATAGTTAGTTCAGCTAACTATAACTGCAGAATTTCTCTAGTTTTGTACAAGTGAATAAAAAAATATCAGAGTGTATATGTTGCCCACTGGTGGTCGCAAGTATGTAGTTAGAGTTAGGATGTAGGTTCAAGAGGGAGAGCATTTTTTCATTTGCCAAGAACTTTGGCATCATTTGACAAATACTTGCAACATTTCTAACACTACTTTGCAATTCACTTCAGCTGCTGTCTTTCATGATTTCAGGGTGATCCGTCAAGCGGGGACAGGGAAAAAGGGGGGTCCTAAAACGTGTTTTCCCCATGTTAATATCCATGGTAACTTTAAACACAGCTACAGTCGAATTGCTTAACAGAATTACACCAAATTTCCCGGAAGGTCGCTCTTGGTCCAGAAAGCGACCTTTTTGTAATTGGTGTAAATCTGTTCTATAGTTGCAGAATTATTAAAATTAATTTCCAATTGTATATATAGGGACGCGGAGGATCCACAACCCCTCCCTATCTGATGCTGAAATCTGATTGGCTATAAACACTTCAAACCAGGATGTGTTGGCAGCCATCTTGGTACTCGTCTTGAGCCGAGTCCTTGAAAAAACATTAAAAAAAGGAAACGTGTGCAGTGTAAAAATACTATGACCCCCTAGACCTCCTGGAAGAGGTCCCACTGGGACCCCGCAGGGCTAAGAAGAGCATTTTTGAAAAAAAACATTTTGGCGGACTCTGTGAGATCCCGCCAAAATTTTCCAAAGACCGAAGTGTGGACTTCCGCACTTCATTAGTAATCAGCCCACGGATGATCCAGGGCCTGGGGGCATTTTTATAATAAGAGGGGGTGCATGGATCCCCCCTCCTGGGGCATATTAATGCCCTGGGTACACCACCTCCTAGGGGCCTATTTGTTTTAAAATGGGGGGCCTCTTGGACCTGTCCCTGGGGTACACCATCTCCCTAAGGACAC
Source organism: Triturus cristatus (assembly GCF_964204655.1). Taxonomy (NCBI): domain Eukaryota; kingdom Metazoa; phylum Chordata; class Amphibia; order Caudata; family Salamandridae; genus Triturus; species Triturus cristatus. The sequence goes on from NC_140588.1 coordinate 75,333,229, forward strand.
TTATCAAAAACAAATTCTAGGAGCCTCTTGGACCCTCTCGTGCCCTGGGTACTACCACCTCCCCGAGGCCATGATTAACTTGTGGTTGGAGTCCTCAGGTAACCCTCCCTGGGCCCCGGGGACTACATCCTCCCTAGCCCGACTTCATTTGGTAAAGATGGGAGGGGGCCATGCAGCCCGTCTCCCATGCCGTTCTCAGCTCTGGGGACTGCCACCTCCCCAGGGGGCAGGCACTCCATCAAGAAAGGAGGGGGCATGCAGCCCCCCTTCTGGAGCCAAAGATGGCCCTGGAGACCACCACCTCCTGGGCCAGTGCCTGTTTTGTCTTGGGGTGCCCATTCCCAGGCCATAGCTATTTACTGTGACTTGGCGGGAGATTCACTTGGCAGAAGCTTTACCACTCCTGCCAAGCCACAGCAAACTTGTTTTAGACACCAGGAGCTGCCTTTTCAGCAGGTGCTTATGTCTTACAGCAATGTTGGCTCCAGCAGAAGGCAGTGTGCCAGTAGGGAGCGAGGGGGCCTTCAGACTCCCCCCGCAGTCCCCAATGAAGTGACTAGATGCCCTGGGTGGGAACAGAGCATGAAGAATAGAGGCCGGGTCTGAGGGATATGGTCCTCAGGGCCTAAAACAGCTTGACAGGGGGGTGCATGTCCCCCCTCTCTTAATTAAAAAAAAAAAATCTGTGCTCCAGTAGGTGGGGTTCCTAGGGACAAAATCAGCCAAGAGGCCTCCCTCCCCTAATAAACCAGAAAAAAAGCCAGCCGCAAGTCACCGTAGGCCTCGCCCTCTTTCACCACTACTCTGCAAATGTGCTTCCTGGTGCACTACTAGTTGGGAGTTGAAGTCCCCATGATACCTAAGGGTCCTTGCAGGCCAACTACCCCTACTGTTACCTCAAGTACGTCCCACTCAGTGGTATTGCTGAGAGATCAACAGAGGCCCCACCCCCTTTCTCCACCACTTTACAAACACACCTGCTGGTGCACTATTAGTTGAGGGATGAAGTCCCTTTGACTCCTGAGGGTCTGTGGGTGTCAACTACTCCTACTGTTATTTCCAGTAAGTCCCACACAGTGTGTTTGGTGAGCAGTCATCGGAGACCCTGTCCTGTTTCCCCACCACTCTGAAAACACACCACCTGGTGCATTGCTGGTTATGGGATGAAGTCCCCTTGGCTGCTAATGTGTTCTTGCCGGTCAACAAGCCCTCCTGTTACCTCCAGTAAATCTCACACAGCAGGATTCCTGAGACCAGTTGGAGGCCCCTATCTTTTTCTCCACCTTTCCACAAACACGACTACTGGTTAAAAAACATAGATATTCTCTTAAAAAAACAAAGGTTACAGGGACACATATTTAAGAAATAGAATTTGGACAACCTTTGAATTTCACCTAAAAAACAGAGGTTACAGGGATGTTATATTTAGGCTCAGATTTTGCTCGTACAAAACCAATTAAATTCTTCGGTTATAGTTACCTTAGCTAACTATAACTTATGCCCCCGCACTGCTTATGACTTCACATATTATATCACTCATGACATGGTCAGTGACATCAGTGATGTCATCATCCACAGAAGCACTCACACCACTATACAATGTCTCATATGCCCACTCTCACACCCACAAAACCAGTCCCATACAAAGACACATACTGGTCCTCACATACCTACTCACTCCTCCATAGAACCACTCACACATCTACTTACTCACTCATACAGCCACTCATACAACCGTTCACTCATCCATACAGCCACTCATACAACCATTCATTCACCCACACAGCCACATACACAGGCACACACTCACCCATACAGCTACTCACACACAGACATATTCACCTGCATAGCTACTCACACACCCATCAAGCCTCCCAACACAGTCACTCACTCACCCATACAAACACTCACACTCACTTGCACACCCTAACAAACACTCACATACCCATTCACACATCCATACATGCACTCACATATCCACTCACTCACCCATACAGCCACTCAAACAGACATTTACTCCACAATACAGCTAGTCACACACCAACCCACTTAACAAAATACCCTCTAAAATAGCCACTCAATAACCCATACAGCCGCTTACACACCCAGTCACTAACTGATACTGCTATTCAGGTGCCCTCTCATTCACCCATATAATCAATACAAACCCACTTACCCACCCATAGAGTCACTGACACACTCACCCACTCACCAACACAGCCACTCACACAGAATCCTACTCAACCACACACCTACTCACACATCCACTTATACACACATACAGCCATTGACACACCCATTCACACAAGGATACATGCAGTTACACAGCCACTCACATAATATATGTTAGAAGTAGTATAAGTCAGTAGTAGTGCACCTAGTATAATAATGTACATTTTATAGTAGGTTAGTATATATGTTTAACAGGCATACACTCTTAAAAACATTTACAATCACTTGATGTCATCAGTGATGTCAATTGAAATGTCATGCACAATGTCACAGACCATGTCATGAGTGATACTCAAAGACCCATGCAGCCACTCAGACACCCACTCACAGACACACCCAGACACTCACACACATACTCACAGACCCACCTATATACTTACACACCCACTCACAGACCTATAAATCACCTCACAAAGCCACTCACTCACACACCCACTCACACACCCACTCACAGATACACATAGTCACACCTTCTCACAGACCCATAGTGACACTCACACACTCACTCAAAACCCCATAGCCCCACTCACACACCCGTACAGTCACTCACACAGTGACTCATATACCCATACTACCACTCACACAGCCATTGACATACCCAGTCACACACTCATACACCTATCTCATCTGTGACACACCTACTCACACACCAACACAGGCAGTAAAACACCAACTCACCCACCCAGTCACACACTCACAAATTAATTCAGCGACCCATACTGCCACACACACACCAAGTTAGAGACCCATACAACCTCTTATACACCCACTCACACAACATCACAACCACTGATGCACCTTCCCGCAGATCTATAGAGGAACTTCTACACTCTCTTAGATACCTATGTAGCCAGTTATACACCTACTGTATTAAATGTGTTGTTGTTTTACATAAATGATTTTAATTGATGAAAACCCCTTACTTTTATGAGTAGCTCAGAGGAGAAGGCTGCAGTAGCATTAGGCAGTTTGGAAGATGAAATGGAGCTAAAATGGATGAAAGCACATAGAATAGAAAAGAACATTTTTGATTGGATGGTGGATTTGTGCATGGAACTAAAAGTAGGTAGTGATTTGGATGAGAAATTAACTATATCTGTGATTGGTTTAAAAAAAAAAAAAGAAATATGTTGTTAGGGATATGCTTGAAATTGCAACCAGTCAATCACACCTGTTGCAGTTTAATTTGGACCTGCTATGTGTACTTTTGGCCTAGTAGTAGGTAGAGAGTGCTGCTAACCTGGTCACCATGGACACAGAGCTAAAAGAATATGGGGAGGGGAATAACAATGACTGTACTGTGAAATTCAAAAACAGTGCTGTGGAAACCAGCCCTGGGCGTAGTGGGCATAGTGAGGCTACGTGAAGCATTACGTAGTGGGGGCAAATCTACGCCCACCCGCACAATTCGCGTAGCCCCCCTCTCAGGAGAAATGTGCATGCGCGGGCACCCGCACATGCGCATTCGTGAGGAAGAAGCTAGCCAGGAAGTAGGAAGATGGAGCCCCGGGACGTGGCAGCTCAGGTAAGTAATTTTCTTTATATGTAAGGTTCTAAGTAATTGTAAAATGAGGGCGGGAGGGAGGCGGGTGGCGGGCAACTCTGCTCCGCCGCGGTGTGTGCGTAGTCTGCCCCTGCTATGCCTACTTTGCGAAGCGCAAAGTAGGCAGCACTACGCACACTCCGCGGGTGGAGCGGAGCACTGCGCCCACCCTTAGTGGAAACATTGGTAATTAGGGAGTATTTGGCTTTTAAATGAGTAGTTTTTGCAAAGTAAATCATACATGTGCACTATTAACAGTAGATTGTTATCCGAGCTTCTGTGTGGATCCACAGATCCACCGCAAAATTACACAAGGGGACGTGCTGAGCACCTTGATGGATCCACGACAAAAACAACCAAATTGGGATTCTTTCCAGGAAACATGCAAAGGGTTAAAGAAATTCTAACCATTTAGAAGTGGTATAACAAAAATAAAAGATGAAAGGAAGTCTGGGATTCGTTAACAAATGGAGTCTAAGTAAGTGCAAATGGTAAGGGGTAGCCATTTTAGCTGCTTTTGTACTGAGAGTAGAGGAGGATTGCCATAGCTCTGACCAGAGACTTCCAAAGAAAACAGATGTTAAAATAAATAGAAATTAAAGTTGGAGAACAGCAAAAGGGTTTTACATGTATGTTAATTAGGTTTTAGTATAAAAAGTATATTTAGATAAAACATTGTAAGTGTATGTAAGATGAAAGAAAATGTGTAACTTCTAGACACTGTACTAGACAGCAAAACAGAAGGTAGCTTAGATGAGAGCATTAACTAAAATTGAGTGAGTGGGAATGGAAAAAGAGGAATTGGCATGCTAAAAATATACAGATTTTATTAAGCATGTATAAATAACGTGTTTGCAATTAGATATGGGTGTTTGCTTATACTAAGTAATTTAATTGTATGTAATTTTTACACACTCACACAGTCAGGCAGGTACGTACACACCCAGTTACAGCCCTATAAAAACAATTATGGTCCCACCACTCCTACAGCCAGACAGTGACTGCCAGACTCAGTCACACATCTATAAAATCATTCATACACCCATTTACTCACCTATACATACACTTATTTAATTATTGTCACACTATTGCAGGCACTGGCATACCCACTCACACACCTGTACAGGCATTCATGCACTCAGAACTCAGACAGTCAATTACACATGCACGTGCACACCTATAAACCCAGTCACCCACCCATACAGCTACTCACATACCAATTTACAATATCAATCAGCCACTCACACACCCAGTGAGAGAGCAACAGAGGCACTTATACATACATTCATGCACCCACACAGCATGTATGTATTCAGTAGTATCTAAGCTAGTTGCACACACAGTTACATACCCCAAAATTCACTAACACAACTAGTGAGCAATCTATACTGCCACTTACATACACATTTACAGACCCATATAGCTACTAAGAGAGCTAGTCATATAGCAACATAGTTACTTACATATCCAGTGACACTCCCACAGAGGATCTGATAGAGATATGTTCTCAAGTACTGACACTCCTAGTCACCCATCCAGACAAGAAGCCATTCAAACATGTTTCTGGCATGCTACTGCAGATCCTTTGTTTGTAGCTTTACGGCGATGGTGACTTGACATTTACCACCCCATGCCTAGCTTTAAACTCCCCTTCTACTACATATAGGTCAACCGTAAGGTTGGCTGTAGGTAGGCCAAAGGGCAGGGTGCTATGTGCTTAAAGGTAAGACTTACTTTGAGGTTTCATTGAGTTACATGTACACTTAGAGACCCATAGATCAAGTTATACATTCAGTCTTCCACCCATACTGTGACTCACATACCCATGTACAAAAGCATAGGGCCACTACCACACCCAGTCGGACAGCGACAGAGGCACTTAAAAATTAACTCATACACACACACCACTTATGTATACAGCAGTAACTGAGGCAGTTGCACACACAGTTACATACCCCAATGCTAACTAACTCAGCCAGAAAGCAATCCATACAGGCACTTACATACACATTTACAGACCAATAGAATTACTAAGAGAGCCGGTCATATGCTGACATAGTTACTTACATATCCAATAAAACACCCACAGAGGGACTGATACACTCAATCAGATATGTACTCAAGAACTGACCCACTAGTCAACAATCCAGACAAGTAACCCTTTAAACATGTCTTGGGCCTGCTACTGCAGTGACTGTTTATGTGGTTTTACTGCCAGGCTGACTTTGCATTTGAAACCCCTTTTCAATGATTAAACTTTCCTTTCCGTACACATAAGACACGCCTAAGGTACACCCCTCATAGCCCAATGGACAGGGTTCTGTATAGTTAATTGGTAATATAATTTTAAGTTTCAGTCACGTACACACACACTTGCAGACACATACATCCAGTTTTATTGCCAGTCACCAACCTATACAGACACAAACATACCTACTTTGAAAACCATACAGTCACTGTCACATCCAGCTAGACAATGACAGAATCACTTACTCACCCACTCGCACAGTGTGTATCCACTACTAATAGAGCCACTTGCACACACAGTTACACAGCCAACTGACTAGCACAGCCAGTTGCTAATCCATACAGCCACTTATATGCACTTTTAGATGCCCATGCAGTCATCATCATATATGCTTTATTTGAATTAACAAGCAAATCATAAAAGCACAATGTCATATTATAATTAATAAAATGTAAATAGAAGGACATTTTTCAGCTAAGATTATATAAATCACATAAATATACTCAAACACATAAATACAATAAAAAACAATTTGAAATTCTTTAAAAAGGCAAATACTAGTTACCTGGACTACACCTCCTAAAAACTATTTTATCCACACTGCTTTCTAATGACTAGTTTCCCTCTTATATAATTTAAGACGGCAGAACAGATATCAATAGAGGGCAATGAATATAGACAGCTAAAACCTTCTCTATAAGAACAACTATGATATGCTCTAAAAAATGGCAACAAAAAATGTGCTCTCAGGATTTTATAAAGTGTACAAAACAGAATGAAGTGCAAGGAAGTTGGCATAAGATCATCGGACCAACTGCATTGATGTGGAAAGGCCATCAAAAAGTGCACTGTGCCCAAACGAAACCTAGTAAGGTAAAATCTTTATAGATTCAGAGTAAATAAAATTGCTGCTGATTAGTCAAGGATCTAACATTTACAAAGCTCTTCACTCTCTGCTGACTCAGCAACTGCTGATGTTGAAAGCTTGATGGTGCAAAGTAAGCGGATCTAATATGAGCTTTGCTTGAGGGGGTATTTGCATCAGGGCTATGAAAAAAAACAATTAAACCTACTGCATGGAACACATGTTTCAGGTAACTAAGCCAAGGAATCTTCTCGGCATTTGACATAGTGAGACAGTCTCGAATAATACATCTTGAGAGGTCTAGTTTAGCTGAGAGCCAAATCATTGACTATAACAACAAAGGGCAAGGCCAATTCTGTCCTCAATATACTCCAAGCCTAACTCAGAATGGACAAAAGTGGTAGATGGACTTTTAGGTACCATCAAAAGCCTTTTGATAAATTTTTTCTCAACAACTAGAATGCTTGGAACTCTTGCTTTAACCCAAACACCTGCCTCACAAGTGGCAATCAAGAGGCATTTTGATTTATAAAAAATTAACATCTCTTTTACTGGTTTCTGGCCAAGATTTGCTGCAAAACGGAAAGTGCCTCCACTTCTCTATTTATCTGTGCAGCTCTTAATGCCAAGAAAGGGTCCGATGTTAACTGTGTATTAAAAAGTATCCCCAAATAAGAGACATTTTTAACTTTCTCAATTACTTTGCCCTTAAACACAAATGTTTTAGACTTTTTTTTCTAAGGGCCACATAGCATAACATATGACTTTTTATAATTTACTTTTAGTTCAAGGGATGCCATGAAATCTACAAAAGCATCAAGAGATTTCTGTTGGCTCATTGCTGTCCTTGAGAGTAGGACACCATCATCTGTATATAAGAGTATTCATTCAAACAAAATCTTTTCCAAACTTTGGTTAATCTAAGTTCTTCTGTAATAAGTGTGCCTCTAACTCATTAGTATAAATAAGAAATAAATACAGGGCAAAGATACAGCCTTGGCAAACCCCCTCAGCCAAGACTATTGGATGGGTTTTCTCACCGCCCGTACCGTAGCGTATCGTAACCGTGGTATTAGAGTGTAATCTGTGCAAAAGAACAACTAAAGATTCCACCACTCCCATACTGCCAATCAATGCCCACAATCTGTCCATATTGACAGTATCAAAAGCACTAGATAAGTCCATGAAGAACAAATGTAAAGAGCTCTTCATGGACTTAGTGTACTTACTGACAATCAGTAAAAGATTGAGCCATTGTTCTGTCGTTCCCATTCCCCACCTAAACCCATATTTAATCTTTGAAAGTACGTTATTAGTGAAAGCCCATTATTCTTATCATACCAGGAGGACCCTGCCTGAAACTTTAACAGTGACTTCAATCAATGATATTGGCCTGTAGCAGGTCAGGTCAATTCTGCCCCCCCCCCCCCTTTTTAAAACAGGCACCACTATTGCCTCTTTCCAAGAAGCAGGAAGAGGACCAGCAATAGCAGCTCTAAAATATTAGTTAACTGTGATTATCCTCAAAAAGGTTAAGGGGGACCCCATCCAGGCTTGACGCCTTTAATGCATTATGGCCGCCTCCACTTCTTTTACTGAAATGGATGCACTAAGCTGATTAGATTGGTCTATATCATTGATCAGCTCTACTTCCTGCACCTTGAGAACTAACTCTCTGTTTAAATGATTAAAGATACATGTAAAATGTACAGCCCAAGCATCTCCTAAAATCAGCAGATCCATTTTTTGAGAGGGGGCTTCTAAGAACATTGGACGGTTGATAACATCCCACACTTTCTTCATACCCTTAAGGGACCCCTGCTGTCACTAAGTCTGACTAACCCTCTCTACTCAACTCCATTTTCCTCTGCTCAATTACAGTTTTATAATTTGCCCATCATAGACATAACCCACTCTTTATCAAGGGCTGGTTGTGTGTAGGGCTCCTTTCAGCTCTTTGTGTGCTTTATTACATTCACTATTGAAGCATCCCAATAATGGTAATTAGTTAGAAGGGCTTCTCACTGACAAGTCCACTGAAATAGCTATACAAAGTTCTTCAAAATTCTGTGCTGCATACTGACTCAAGCAACCATTTATGAGATTGGTATTCTCACATATGATTTTTTGCTCAAAATTCCAAGGATTCACCCGATCTTAATTTCAGCCTAAGATCTTTGTTTGGGTTATACCGAATGGGAGGTTCAAAAAATTGTTTTTTGCCTAGCTTCGAATTAAAATGTGCTATTAATAGGTTATTATCACTAGTGCAATAAAAAAAAAATCATGCACAAGGCTACTAAAGCTGCTATTTATTAACATAAAATCAATTGTGCTGGCCTTTCCTTCTCCCACAAAGGTCGGGCATTGCAAAATAGTGCAATCACTTAACCAAATCAAGTCATTTGAAATCACAATTCCATTTAACACATCCCCAAGAGCAGAATGAATAAAGTGGATCATTGGCTGGCCATCCTTATTTTCTAGACCAAAGACATGTGAGCCGCTAAACTTGCACATCGAACAATTGAAATCCTCTTACCACAATATACATAGCGTTTGTTTCAATTAGGTTACTCTACCAATTTCCTTCTCTAATTTGTCAGCCACATAAGAATTACTCTGACCATGCAGTCACTAACACACCAATCCCATTTAGAGACCAATACAGCCATTAACACTAACTGAGACACCCAGTTCACTTTAGAAATCTGAGCAGTTTACCACCACTAGATAGTGATAAAGTGTATGTGCTTCTCACCTATACATGGTTTCATTGACTTATCCACCATTGGTATATTTAATTGATCTTTAAGATCCGAGTGCAATGCATTATCTATGCCCAGGGCCTGTGAATTAAATACTAGTAGTAGGCCTGCAGCACTAATGGCATTATCCATACAAGTAGCCCTTTAAACCTGACTGAGGCTGGTCACTGCTGAGCCTGTGTGTGCATTTTACAGCCACTTTGACGTGGCATTTAATACCCCTTGCCAATATTTAAACTCTTCTTCTTTGCATTTAAGTCACCTCTAAGGTACGCCCTAAGTATCCCAATGGACAAGAAGCTCTGTAGTTCTAAGATAAGACATAATTTTAAGTTGCAGTCACTTACACACACACACACACTTACAGACACATACACCCAGTTATATAATCAGTCATCCAACCATACAGCCACAAAAATATCTATGTAGAAAACCATACAGCCACTGTCACATACACTCAGTGACAGAATCACTTACATGTCCATTCACTCACTCACTCTCTCACTCACTCACTCACTCACTCACTCACTCACTCACTCACTCACTCACTCACTCACTCACTCACTCACTCACTCACTCAGTACTTATGTATCCATTAGTAATCAATCCACTTGCAGGCTCAGTTATAGTCCCAAACACCCACTAACACAGTCACTTATGTCAGTAAAAAAAAAACACTTTATTCGATTAGTTAAAATCATAAAAGTACAGAAATACATAAAAGCATAAGCCATGACATAATCAATAAAAAATATGGTTACAATAAAACCATATAATAAAACAACATACAACCTATTTAAAAATCATTAGAAAATTACTCATATGATGCCCAAGCTAGAAGATTGTTTCGCCTTACAGCGCATAGCAGCCACCAAAAAATTTGCCACGCTAAAGATAATGCGAGTACTACTCAGCTGTTGAAGAAACAACAGGGCAGGTCTAACTTGTGAGAAGCCAGCTTCCTTTAGAATTGGAAGTAAGTATTTTTTACGGCTAGCAGAATAAAACTCGCAAAACATAATAAAATGCAACGTATCCTGACATGAAAAGTCATCACAGTGGCATGGTATGCTGCATTCGGGCTTGCCCCACAGAGGATAAGAGCCAAGTGAATAGTGAATCAGATTGAATCTAAAACGCAGTAATAAAAATCTATGGAAAGGATTTGTAACAATGCTTAGATAGGGTTCCAGCGAAGGAGACGAGAGAAGCAAAAAATGTGCTCTCACATTTGGTTTTCGAAGTTCTGTCTCCTCGCGGTCCATAGTAAGTCTATCTAAAAAAGACTGCCTGGTCCATGCAATATCTGCTTTAACTATGAGAGATGGAGACGAAAAAAGCTCAGGGCGCCCCATGCTAGAGAACGCCACTCTAATGTACTCTAGCCAGGGGATTCTATTAGCATGATCTAAGGCTAAAACATCACTCAGGATCTGATGATTAAGGGAGATTTCCTGGTTTAACCAGGTTTTCACCCAAAATAACAACTTATGAATTCATACACTTACATAACCATTTGCACACCCCTACAGCCACTAAGACACCCAGTCACATACTGAGACACCCAGCTCGCCTCATGAATGGGAGCAATTTGCCACTGCTAGATAGTAGTAAAGTATGTGTGCTACTTTAAACATGGTTTGAATGACCTAACCACAATTAGGATATTTAATTTATCAGTAAGTCTCTAGTAGAGTGTACTACATGTGCCCAGGGACTGTAAATTAAATGGTAGTGGTGGTCCTGCAACACTAACAGTTTTATATATGTAGGTGTATGGTTAAGTGAGGGGCTGTGTGAAAGGTTGTATGGGGGCGTGTGAGTGGTTTTGTGGATGATGTCATCAGTGATGCCATTTGAGATGTTATCAGTGATGTCAGCAATGATGTCACTGACCATGTCATGATTGATGAAATATGTGAGGTCCTAAGCAGTTTATTGCGGATGCGTAAGTTATAGTTAGCTCAGGTAACTATAGCTGCAGAATTTCTATGGTTTTGTACGCATGAAATGTGAGCCTAATTATAACGTCCCTGTAACCTTTATTTTTTTTAGTGACTATATACATAAGTATACATACACTATTTGGAAGACAGAATGCCGCAGTGAATCCAGAGATCAAATAAGGTTACTGGGAACACACTGGGACACAAAATTAATTTAAAAAATGTTGGCCTTATTCAGCAATCAGACTAATGTTACCATGCACACATATATATCTGCCTTGTGTGTAAAATGAGTACAGCTGCAGTTTTGCAAACATTTCGTCATTCATTTTGCAAAATGTACATGCTTCAAAGACATGCTCGTGCAACTTATGAATGGTATCTTTTTCTTTTGCGAGGGTCTTGGTTGTCTGCATGCTGAATTGGCAAAAAAACAATGCAAATAGTTTCCACTGTAAGATAGAGGCCTGTAATATCACTTATCTTCATTATGCCATTACAATGTCTGAGTTTTGTCTCATTGTATGTGGCCTACAACTAGAGTGGTCAACCCCGAAGCTGGGGAACCAGATTTGAGCCTCGACAGGTACGCTCAACTTACTGTGATTCTGGGCAAACCACTTAATCTCCCCATGCCTAACAATATGAATGTGTCTGTATGTAACGCTACTGGTGCTCATGTAAAGTGTTCTGATACCCTCAGGTTGAATTTGCACTATATAAAACTCCCCATCAGGGATCTTTTGTGGGCTTGGCTTTCCTCCTGATCATGCCCTTCATTTGTTTTACCGCTTCTTGTCACCCTCGTATTGCACAGGTGTTTTGAGAGAATTTACTTATTTCCACTTATCTCTCAAGCTTACAGCACTCAGGCACTTTTTACATTAGGCAATTTTCCAATTTATGCTACAAAGTTCTGCAAACGACTTGCATGTTTTAACCTTTTTAAATAAGGCACAATTTGCAAATGCAAATGTTGCATATATTTTCAGGTGAAAGTCAGTTAGCATGTAAAAGATTGTCTTGTTCTTTTCCCAGCTGTGAGAAAGTCATGTTTTAGCAAGAAGTTCCAGAAGTTTGGAGAAGTTTGAGGCAATATTTGGAAAAACCTCCATAGGGTGACTACCCGATGTTGAGAACTTCAGCCTCTATGGGACCCACATCAAATGGATGATGACCCTACCATGAATTTGGCACCCAAAGGAGACTGAAATCAGCACGTACACCAACTTTGGAAAAAAAGACAGGGAGCACTGATTCGGACCTAACATTCCTGATGCCCTATATACTGTCTCCAACTGATATCCATTGGTAACAAGATTGTGTTTGAATGTGGTTGCCATTTTATGCTGCCACCATGAAATCTGAAACATCTTGTCCTTAAGAAAAACTTTTAAAGAAAAAAAAACAACAAGGCCACGAAAAAAGAATTATTTCCGCTTTAAGAGATGACCTTGCAACAAGAACCCCACGTCATGTATGCGGTATGGAAAGGTAGAATTATTTTCTGCAACATTTGTGAGGCTTTATGCAAACCTTTGCAAGATATGCACTGTCTACAAAGGCTGCACAGTTTAAATGACCAAGAATAAAATGGTAATGCGGGATCTGTTGTTTCTTTTTTCTTTAAATTTCTTTTTATTAAAGCAAAGAACGAGCTTCAGATACGTGCAAATCTCAACATACATATATAATTCATGTCAAAGACATGACAATTACCAGGCATCATAACGTGTAATACACACTTACATGTTATGCAATTCCACACACCCCTCAGTGGAGTACATCAGTGAGCCCTTCCACGATGGCCTGTATCTCACCCCTCACGAGTCCCATCACAGACCTCTGTACAATGTCCAAGGCCCCCATATTTTCTCCCACTTTCCACAACTTTGATAGACCACCTGCTCCGCATTGTGACACCAGTCCATATCGCAAAGCCATGCAGCTACTGTCGGGGGTTCCATCGCCCCCCATGCCCGTGCAATATTTCTTTAAGCGACCCCCCGCTTAAACAAGCCACAGCTTGGCCCACTGTGGCCACGTGATTTTTCCTGTGACGCCGAGGATATGCCATCTGGACTCCAGCAGAACCTGCTCACCTACTACAGCCTCCATTATGCGGGTGAGGCCCCTCCAATACTTCTGAATCCTGGGGCAGGATCATAGAATATGGAAGAAGGACCCCATCTCACCACATCCCATGGCACATAAATCAGAGCCCCTGCCCCTAACACGAACCTGCAACATTTTTGAGGCACACGACCTATGAAGGATGCGGAGTTGAACAAGTCTAAAGCGTGCTTTAATGGTGCATCCCCTGGGGCACTGGAGGGCCTCTGCCCAATCATCATCCTCCAGAAGACTAACATCTGTTTCCCAGGCCTCCCGCAAGGAACCCAGGCAGTCAGGAGTGTTGCTTACCAGTTTCTTGTATGTCAGTGAAACCACTTTCTCAATCATGGGATCCAAAAGGAGCCTATCCTCCAGTGGGGAATATTCTGGAAGCACAGTCCCCTCTTTCAAATAGCAATGGAGGGCCGAACGCAACTGTCGGTATTTAAGAAATTCACCTATCCCCATTTGGAAGCCCTCTCATGGGCAATCAAATGTCACCATTTTACCACCTTTTCATACGTCACCTAGCACATGGATGCCTATCAGGCTCCACTTCCGGAAACCCTGCAGACTTTGCACTTCTTTCAGAAAGTCTCCCTCCCAAAGTGGGATCTGTTCAGTGAGTTTCCACTCCCACCAAGTCATTTTAGTTGCTTTATGCCAAATATTGATGACTGTCTTTGTGTGTGGTGGCAAATGTACGGAGCCCCTACCCCTGCGGTACAATTCCCTCAAGTGAGTACGTCTGCCCAGGACCAGTCTGTCCACCCTGTAGGCTGGTTCCTCAAGTAAGAAAAAAACCCAGGCATTGATATTGATAAGATGAGCGGCCCAGTAGTATTTCTGAATATCCGGGACAGCCAGCCCCCCTTCGTACACCCATTCTGTAGCTTCTTGAGCACAATCCTGGGACTGCCCCCCAATAGCAACTTGCATACCTCAGACTCTATCATTCGAAAGAATGTATCCTGAATGCGATAAGGAGTGTTTTGGACAGCGTAAAGTAAACGTGGGAGGGCCATCATCTTAAAGAGGACTGCCCTTCCCATAAGGGAGATCGGGAGCCCCCTTCAGTACATCGCATCCTCTCGTAATCTAGTAAACTGCACCTGTAGATTCAATTGTGTCAACTTAGCCTCAGTCTTGGTAATCCAGATGCCCAAGTACTTAAACTTATCTTGCAGCACCATCTCCCTGCATGCCGAGGTCAGAATCAGAGGGTCCCCGGCCAGAGAAAAAAAACCAATGACTTTTCCTACTTGATACTATATCCAGAGTAAGAACCAAAAGACCGTATTATATGAATGAGCCTATGAAATGTTTGTCGGGCTGGTGCGCGTAAATAAGGATACAGCGATATGCACTCTTCCCAGCCCCCCTAAATCAATGCCCCTCACTACCGGGTCTCCTCTGATCCATGACGCTAATGGGTCTAACGCCAGTACAAATAACATCGGGGACAGAGGACACCCCTGGCGCATCCCCCTGTGCAACGAAAAGTCCCCCTGTGCAACGAAAAGACTCTGGAGACGACCCCTTTAACCCAAACTCGAGCAATTAGGGCAGTGTATAATAACGCGACCCACATTTGCAACTGCGGGCCAATGCCCACCTTCTGCACCTCACCAAAAAGGTATGACCAATCGAGGCTGTCGAACGCCATCCTCGCGTCTAATGAAAGGAGAGCGGCTGGGACATCTGGTTGCTTTTGTGTCATGTGCATGACTCCATACAAGTGTCTACAATTGAGCCTCGTGCTCCTATGAGGCATAAAGTCAGATTGATCTGGGTGGATCAAAGATTGTATGACCGGGGCTAACCAGTTTGCGATAACCTTGACTAGAACCTTGGCTTAGAAATTTAAGTATGAAAGGGGCTAGCTTGAGTGAGAAGGTGGCCTGATATATGCTGTCCACGAGTTCTAGTGGGGACCTTGTATCTTGTATCAGTCCAAACAACCCCTTATGGTGAATTGGTTAAAGACAACCTTTATTGAAAGCTATCCTAGTGGTAGCTATAGAGAGCAGTCTACAGGCTAAGTCTTGAAGGAATGTAAAGCAGCTTGTTTTACCAGTCTATAATCTCTTGAATGATCAAATGAAACGACAACCACACCAGGTAAATATTTAACATATATGTATTTAAGATAAAACACACCCCTCTAGTCTTTTTATGACACTGGAGTTCGAAGTACTTAGTTTACAAGTTAGCAATCATCAGTAATAGCACAAATACACGTTTGGGCCCTAGGGGCGTACCAAACCATATACCAAAAAAGTGGCATAAGAACCACAACTGAATTAGACACAAGGCCTAGAGCCTGTAGAATCGCTGGGACCCCAAGGAGCCATCCAAGGTAGTGACACAGGGGGCCCACGGGGACTGTATGCAGTGTGTGAACACAACCTCGGGTTCCCATTAGCTTCTATGGGCAATGTCGCGGTTGGAAATTTAAAGATTAGGGACACTTAGAATCGAGTCAGAACCAAACCCTTTTGGACTTAAGAAGTTCTAGGGCTAGCACCCACGGGAGCACCGGAGTACTCGAGTTACCTCACCCAGGGAAGCCAGGTGCATAGGTGTCTTTTGGTGTTGGGTCGCATAGTCGATTACAATGGAAGCCTGCAAAGAACTGCTGCCGCCGTGAAGAGGAGAAGTGTCCGAAGAGATCCAAGCCTGGATCTGGGATGAAAGAAACCTGAAAGCAGAGGGGACAGAGTCTGGGTCACTAGCCAGTGACCGAGGTCAGGATGGACCAATGCCCACAGATGTCGGGTGCTTCAGGTGAGTTGATGGGTGTCTTGACTCTTCAGCCACGAGGTCCAGGAGGCGTCGACGAAGTCCATGAACCGGATTAGAGCTGTCCCATGATGTCTGTTGAGTGCTGCAGTGTCGTTAACCTGATTGGACCCAACAAGCCTTGACAACGGCAAGTCACCGGAATTCAGGGAAAGGACTGCGGTGCAGACCAGCACGGTCTGAGGGACTCACTCAGCAAGGGTAAGTCAGGGCATGTCAGGAGCAACCAGGAAAGCTCAAGTAGAAGAGGAGTTGCCTTCGTGGGGACCTACTAGCTAACGGGTTAGCGATCGCAAAGGAGCCTCGAGCGGT
Organism: Triturus cristatus; assembly: GCF_964204655.1. Classification (NCBI taxonomy): domain Eukaryota; kingdom Metazoa; phylum Chordata; class Amphibia; order Caudata; family Salamandridae; genus Triturus; species Triturus cristatus. Next base: position 75,350,060 of record NC_140588.1, read on the forward strand.
CGCACTTGAAACTGGCCCACAGGTCACTCGTGGAGTGGAGGCCAGCAATCTTTGGTGCAGGAGGTGCTCAAGGCTAGGGCTACTCAGAGCCCAAAGCACAACTTTGAGGAAGTCCCAGAATATAGTGTTGCTGCAAAAGTTCACGGTGTCCAGGGGTCATGGTTCCACGTCACCCACGATAGCCACGGGCCTCAGCTTTGCTGTGGACTCAGGGTAGCCTCGGGGAAGTCTGGAAATCCACCTCTGGGGATGCAGAGGCTTCAGCGTCCGGCGGGAGCTCCAGAATTGCAGACCGGTCAGTTGCTTCTTTGGTGCCTGCCAAGCAGGGGTGTCACTCCTTGACCCCAAGGGAGATTTGTTCCGTCTTCTAGTCGAAATAGAAAGTCGAAGGTCCAGGGTATATGTTGCAGAGTTTTGTCCAGGGTAATATAAAGTCACGAGGACTGTGTTCCCATACATATACTAAGTTTGGGGGTTGGACATACTCTAGGGACCCACCTATGGGAGGGTTTGGAAAGAGGGGTGGTTAAACCTATTTCCTTTGTCCAGATTCGCACCAGAGCTGGGGCAGGTAGCCCCTGCAACCGGTTTGAACTGGACAATGCACAGGGACACCAAATGTGCTCCCAGTTCAGGATTTCAAAGCACCAGAGAGTGCTCCCGCCCAGCCCCAATACACATCTGCCTGTCTGGGGAGATGGTTACACCTCCCTTCGATAGGAAACCTATTGTCCAGGCCTCCCCTGCTGGAGTTTAGGTCAGCAGCAGGAGGCCAGACCCGTGTCTGTGGCAGAGGCATCCATTTTGTGATGCTAGGGCTCAAGAAAGTCCTACCGGGTTAGACCAGTGTGAACATGTCTCTCCCTCTAGAAGGGTGCAATGCTACCCCCGCCTCCAGAACTGGCGGGGGGGGGTTAGTATTCCAAGATGTTTGACACCAAACACGACATGTTTTGATGCAGCCATTCCAAAGTTAGCATTTACCGCGAGGTTATAATGCACTTAAGAGTATATGGTATGGCTGTATCACAGAACAGCCATAAGGAAGTATTTCTGAAAGCTGCAGAGGGGCTCAGCTCATAATTGGGCAACCTCTCACACAAAACCAAGCACTCTGCCTTCAGGATTGTCAAGGCCTGCCATAGGAGTGACTTATAGGTTTATATGTGTCTTTATATATAGTTGGATATAGGTAGTCTATACCACTGTAAGGGATGCAAGCACACCGTTACCCTGGCAGCAGTAGCAGACCTGTGGTGCCATTTTGGAGTGCTTCCCAGGGGTGGCATAATACATGCTTCAGCCCCTGGTAGGCCTCTGAGGTACCTATGCCCTAGGTACATAGTATACCATATACAAGGGGCATATAAGGCACTCCATAATCCAATTAGATATGTACCTAATGTACATGCAAACCATTTTAGAGAGGAAGCAGCTAGGCTGTGGTCCTGATTAGCAGGGCCACAGCCAGACTAAGGTTGAAAAACAGTGAAACACCAGCAAAAAGTGGGGGTACCCATGTGAAGCAGATCCTTCTCTCCTACACAACCCCCCCAAACGCAGGGACAATAAACTAACCTTGACCAGTTGAGTCTTCATATTCTAAGTGGAAATACCTAGAGAGTCCATCTGCATTGGCATGGTTACTCCCAGGTAGGCCTGGGCAAAAATTTCGTTCCGTTCGCGGAAATTGCGATAATTTGACATTTTTGCGTTCCGCGGAGAGCGCGAAAATGTCAAAAATTCCGGTTTCCGCAGCTTGGCGATAATTTGTTTCTTGCTCGCGCTGTAAAATAATACATTCTCGCGCGCGCGCGATCGCCTTACCTGAATCCCTGCGTTCGCCGACAAGTTTTCTTGATCCGGTCGCGTTCTCCATGAGATGTTGTATTGTTTTTAGCCATTTGCGCTGTCTCGCGACAGTTCGCGGCCGCAGTGACGTCATGCGTCGCGCGATCACGTCTTTCTTCTCGCGATCATGCACCGTGAGAACAACTCAAAACAAGATGGCCGCGCCCGCAAGCAACCACATGGGTAAGTTGGCGACCTGCAACCATGCAGAAAATCTCGCGAACATGCCGGAAAAAAACTTCCGCATCTTCGCGATATTTCTGCTTGTTTGCGATAATTTTAAACATTCTCGCGATAATTTGCGAAGGTTAATTCCGCAAATTCCGCCCACCCCTACTCCCAGGTCTATGTTGCACTGTAAAGTCCATCCCCTGTAGGGAAATGGACCACCTAAGCAGTTTGGGGTTTTCACCCTTCATTTGTTTTAGCCATAAGAGGGGCTTATGGTCTGTCTGAACAAGGAAGTGAGTACCAAACAAGTACGGCCTCAACTTCTTCAGAACCCAAACTACAGCAAAGGCCTCTCTCTCAATGGCTGACCAACGTTTCTCTCTAGGGGTCAGCCTTCGGCTTATGAAAGCTACTGGCTGATCCTGACCTTCATCATTCAATTGTGACAGTACAGTCCCTACCCCCAATTCAGATGCATATGTTTGGACAATGAACTTCTTGGAGTAGTCAGGACTCTGCAGAATGGGAGCAGTGCACATGTCCTGCTTCAGGTCATCAAATGCCTTTTGACAGCTAGCTGTCCACTGAACCTTTTTGGGCATCTTTTTAGAAGTTAAGTCATTCAAGGATGTCACTATTGATCCATACCCTTTAACAAATCTCCTATAGTACCCAGTCAGGCCTCATAAGGCTCTCACCTGAGTCTGGGTAGTTGGAGCAATCCATTCCATTATGGTCTGGATTTTGCTCTGCAATGGTTGAACCTGGCCTCCACCTTCAGGTACACAACCTGACTCTGTCCTATCTGCCAATTAGTAGCCTTGATAGTTAGGCCTGCTTTTTGCAGGACCTCCAAAACATTCCTCAGGTGGACCAGGTGATCCTCCCAGGTGGAGCTAAAGACAGCAATATCATCTAGATATGCTGCACTAAAGTCTTCCAGGCATGTAAGGACTTGATTCACCAACCTTTGGAAAGTGGCAGGTGCATTCTTCAAACCAAAGGCCATTACGACAAATTGATAGTGCCCACTAGGGGTAGAAAATGCTGTCGTTGGCTTTGCATCATCAGCTAGTCTGATCTGCCAGTAGCCAGCTGTCAGGTCAAATGTGCTTTGAAACTTGGCTGAGGCCAAAGTATCTATTAGCTCATCTGCCCTGGGATGGGATGGGCATCAGTGCTAGTGACTGCATTGAGACCCCTGTAGCCTACACAAAACCTCATCTCTCTTTTCCCACCACTGGTGTGAGGTTTAGGTACCAGGACTACTGGGCTAGCCAAAGGGCTAACTGAGGGTTCAATCACACCCAGATCTAACATCTTTTGGACTTCTGTCCTTATACAGTCCCTTGAAGTTTTCTTCAAAGACAAAGAACCTAGTGATAACATCACCACTGACACGGGACTACACAAAATATCTAATTTCACCCCCCCACCGCATAACCTCCCTATTGAACTATTAGCCTTCGAGAAAGCGGTTATGAAAGAGGTGACAGAGATAGACCCAAGAACCATAAAAGTCTTTCACAATACGAGCAAAATCGAGTTGGAGGCGATTCACCAACTATCCAACAACAAAGACCTAACTATAAAGCCAGCCGACAAAGGGGGAGCTATCGTCCTACAAAATACGACTATCAAAGAGAATGCCTACGCCTGCTGGGCAACAAACGGAACTATCTGGCAATACAACGGGATCCCACCGAACGCCTGCGGATAGAGATCGCGAGCCTAGTGGAAGAATCCCTGACCAATGACTGGATCAGTAAAAAAGAAGCGGATTTCTTAGAAAACAAGAAACCTATAATCCCCTATTTTTACACGATCCCCAAAATACATAAATCAATGGAGGCACCCCCAGGAAGACCCATAGTATCAGGGATCGGTTCCATCTTGGAACCCTTGTCTAAGTTCGCAGACGCTTTCTTGAGACCCCTGGTTCAGGCTACCGAAACCTACCTACAAGACACCAAAGCAGTCCTTTGTTTAATCCAGGACCTTGAATTCAACCCCACAATTAACATACTGATTAGTTTAGATGTAGAGAGCCTTTATACCAGTCTCCCACACAAGGATACCTTAGATATCCTGGAGGAGGTACTCTATCTAAACGATTGGGGTTACCATACACCTAGACATGTGGTCCTGGAGTGTTGTCGCCTGGCATTGACGGAGAATTTCTTCCAGTTTAATGATTTCCTGTACAAACAAACCCACGGTACTAGCATGGGAAGCACATTTGCGCCGAGTGTGGCAGGGTTGTATGTACACCATTTGGAGAAGCAGAACATCCTCCACGAACACAACCCACACATTAGACACATTAAACTATGGAAGAGGTACATAGACGATGTACTGCTGATCTGGGAAGGGAATGAACAAGAAGCTGAAGATTTCCTAATCTGGCTTAACCAACAAGACCCCTTCCTTAAATTCACTTGTACAATGAGCAGATCTAAGATGGTCTTCTTAGACCTTAACATAGCAGCACATGACGGACATCTCATCAGTACCACACATTTTAAACCAACAGCGAGGAATTGCCTACTTGTATACGACAGTTTCCACCCACGAAGCCTAAAAGACAACCTTCCATTTGGCCAATTTTTGCGCCTCAGACGGAACTGCACGACGAGGCAATATCCAAGCAAAAGAACTATCAAAAAAACTGATACAACGTCAATACCCACAACATCTTGTGTCCAGGGCCAGAAAAAGAGCTCTTAACAACAACAGGGAGGCCCTTTTGGAAACAAAAACTGTGACCCCACAAAATGAGCCACGAAAGCAAATTTGCATTACCACATACAATGTTGCATCCAATCTGGTTAGTAAAATAATCAAGAAACACTGGCGTATCCTGAATAGTGGAGGTCTAGATCTACAGAAACCTATGTTCAGTCATCGCAAAGCCAAAAATCTGAGGGACTACCTTGTCCATACACGTCCTACAGCGACGAGAACTATAGGCCCTCAACGTCTGCTCCATCCTTTACCTGAGGGCCATTTCCCGTGTGGTAACTGTAGTGTCTGTCACCTCACCAAAGTGACCAAGACAGTGACATGCAATAATGGATTAACATGGAACCTTCGGTCTTTTACAAACTGCAACACTACAGGTGTAGTTTACTTGATTACCTGCGTTTGCAATTTTCACTACGTAGGGATGACCACGAGGAAAGTAAACACCCGTATGATTGAACACCGGAGCAATTTCAGGTGCAAACGCGACAACACGAAGATGACAACTCATTTTCTGGAAAAGCGACACACACCAAATGACTTCAATTGGGTCATTTTGGAGCACGTCAACAATCACCCCAACATGGAAAAACAACTACACGAAAAAGAACAACGCTGGGTGTTTAAACTTCGCTCAGATAACAAGGGTTTAAATGATGATATACCCTGGAGCCAGTTTGCTTGACTATCCCTCCCCTTTTGGGAAATTCACCTAACATACCATTCATATCTACCCTGTGGGGCCCTGTGATACCTTGTCTATCAAATCACTGTTATCAATTCTCCTTCACCAACTACAGTCTGGCCTAGTAATAAACCTCATTACTAATTCTGACCTGTTCAACTAATCACCGACGTGCAACTGTCGGATTTTTTAATAAAGTTTTGTAATACCCTTTTTTACATACAAAACTTGATATTGGGAATGCCCTGCTATCAAACATTTTTCGGGTTTGGGGTTTTTTTGGTGACTAGAGCTGGTGTTATTACTAACAATGGTCTCCATTGAATGATCGTTATATAGTTCTGATACATTCAATAATGTTTTTTACCTCAATTACTCCGTCTCTTATCCCTATCCAAGATGGCGGCTCCACTCGCGTACCGGCACCGGAGCCTTTCTCGCTTTCTCTTACTTTCCTTTACAGACGCGCTTGTTGATAAAACAGCTCGGCAGCGAGGACACGCCAGAATGCGGTCCGTGAGGTTTGGCTCCAAATAGGTATTACCGAATGTGGGGTTCGACGTACAAGTAAGTGCTTGCAGAGGAGTTAGATCTCGACAGCTGTACGTTACGAGGAAACACTCCTTTCCTCCCCATTTTTACCACGCAGGGCGAACCTTCATTACGGAGCGCGCCAGTACCCTAATGATCTCAATTACTACCCTTTCATAGATGTACGAGATCGCCACATCCCTTCCGTTGACCATGAAGCACAGTGTTGCTCTTTATTAAGTATGTTATATGTTCTCTTTGTTGTGTGTTTGTGTGTATGTTGAGTCAGACTTGTCTGTGTTATGAATTTCATTACACTTTTTTCAGCACTTCGCCGGCATGGAGTGAATAATTATATCTCTTCTTCACATAGCGGCACATCAGAAAGAGAAGTGTGCGGACACTTGGGTGTAGTGTGCTCACGGTTAAACATTGATTACAGTACTTATAATCAGATATTTTTCCTCATTCATTTTTGTTTTATATCCTACAGACCATTTGCTGACGTACATTACGTATGTATTTTAAAACGCATGCCTTACAATTACGGCATTACACTTTATTGCACCTGACTCAGGTTAACTAGGAGTGGCAAGTTTCTCGACACTGGGCTGGTCCCAGTGTAGTCCTGACGAAGAGCTGGGGAAGCTCGAAACTAGTTGACCAGATCATATGCTAGGCACACCTTTCCATTATAGTTAGGTCTCCTCGGCATATTACCCCGTTTTTAATCTTTTTCAGCTTAGAGCACTAATAAAGTCTATTCTTAGCCCACTAGCTGATTATTTTAATTATCCCACTCCACCACTTTTTCACTCACATTACACATAGTCCACAATTTTTAAGTGCTCCTACGTAACATCGCAAGTCGTAGCACGCCCCAGTCCGTAGAGGACTGGGAGGACCCCTATGATGAAGCATGTCACCGTGGGGAAACCCTGGTGAGTGAGGGGACTAAAGAAAGAGATAATTCTTCCCTTTCTTTCCATTCGGTGTTTTTCAGGATCAAATTGACTTCTGGAACACCTGAGTGTTCTTTCTGGTTAGGTTTTTGTCTACTTGACTTGTTCAGGTAGTTGTTTTTTAGAAATTGTATTTGTGGAGGGTAAACCTAACCTATAACCTCTACTTCCCCCTTGTTTTTTGACTTATACAGTCCCTGACATGGTCAGGTTGCCTGTAGATCTTATTCTTCACAGGTAGACTGTCCCCAGTGTCCACTTCATGAGTGCACCAGGTGGTCTGACTTGGAGTCAGATAAAACATATGTCTAAACTGGCTGAGAAGGTTTCTGCAGTCAGTTTGCTGCTGGGCAGTGAGGCTGCCTGCCAAGGCTACACCATCAACTGACCCATCATCAGGGTTCTGAGAAAACAGGTCAGGGAGTGGGTCACTCTCTTCCTCCTGTCCTTCATCAGTAGCCATGAGCAAGCCCATGTCTGCCCTGTCAACATATGGTTTAAGTCTGTTGACATGAAGTACCCAGCGGGGACTCCTAGGGGTTCCAAGGTCTACCAAGTAGGCAACCCCCCCTTTCTGTTCAACAATTGTATGGGGGCCACTCCATTTGTCCTGGAGGGCTGCTGGGGCCACAGGCTCCAACACCCACACTTTCTGTCCTGGCTGGTAAACAGTCAGTACAGCCTTTTGGTCATGCCAGGCTGTTTGCAGTTCCTGGCTAGCCTCAAGGTTTTTGTTTGCCTTTTTGATGTACTCAGCCATCCTGGAGCGGAGACCAAGTACATAGTCCATTATGTCTTGCTTTGGAGGTAACTCCCTTCCTTCACAAAACACAATGGACCCCTAACAGGGTGTCCAAACAAAAGTTCAAATGGGCTGTAGCCAACCCCCTTTTGAGGCACCTCCCTGTATGCAAATAAAAGGCAGGGCAAGATCAGGTCCCATTTACGCCTAAGCTTCTCTGGGAGTCCTTTAATCATGCCCTTTAAGGTTTTGTTGAATCTCTCAACTAAACCTTTGCATTGGGGGTGATAGGGTGTGGTGAACTTGTAGTTCACTCCACACTCCTTCCACATAGTAGTCAAGTAACTAGACATGAAGTGTGCATTCCTGTCAGATACTCCCTCCTTAGGAAAGCCTACTCTTGAGAACACACTCAAGAGAGCTCTTGCCACCAGAGGTGCTGTAGTGGTCCTTAGGGGAATTGCCTCTGGGTACCTGGTGGCATGATCCACCACCACCAGTATACATCTGTGCCTAGATGCTGTTTGGGGACCCATGGGACCAACAATGTCAATCCCTACCCTTTCATAGGGCCCCGTCTGCCACAGGTAGTGGTATAAGGGGGGCCTTTGTAGTGCCACCTGCTTTGCCACTGGCTTGCCAGGTTTCAAAGGAGCGACAAAACTCTTTTGTGTCTTCAGACATGTGGGGCCAGTGAAAGTGAGAAACAATTCTGTCCCAAGTCTTGTTCTGGCCCAGGTGTCCTGCTAGGGGAATATCATGGGCTAGTGTCAATAGGAAACCCCTAAACTTCAGACGTATAACCAACCTCCTGGATGCACCAGGCTTGGGGTCTCTACTCTCTGAGTATAGGAGTCCATCATCCCAATATACTTTACGGGTGGTGCCACTAGCATTCCCAGCAGCCTCATCAGCAGCTTGCTGTCTGAGGGGTTCAAGAGAGGGGCAGGTTCTCTGCTCCTCCTGGCTCAGATCAGACCTGGAAGGGCCCCATGTCCCCAAGAACTCAACCTGGTCAGGTTCAAGCTCCTCTGGGACAGTTCCTTCTTCAGGCTCAAGATCATTTCCCTGAGGAGACTAATCAGCATTCTGAGTCAGGTGGGAAGGCTCTGCCTTAACCCTACTGCTTCTCCTCTTGTGAGGCACCTGGTCCATTATTCCAGAATCCAGGGCCTGTCCAGTTTTAGACATGTTGTGCCTGTGACCTGGTCACAGGAAAGACATGTGCAGGGATCCCTAACATTTCTGCATGTGTCCTGAGCTCCACTTCAGCCCAAGCTGAAGTCTCTAGATCATTGCCAAGCAAGCACTATACTGGTAGGTCTGCACTTACTACAACCTTCTTAAGTCCAGTTACCCCTCACTAGGAGAAGTTAACAACTGCCAGATAATGGTCTGTTCTGACATTGCTAGCATTGGTCACTTGGTACATTTCACCAAGTATAATCTGCCCAGGATCCACAAGATCTTTTGTCACAATTGTGACACTTGCTCCTGTGTCCCTGAATGCCCAAGCTTCTACTCCATTTATCAAAGGCTGCTGTTTGTATTTGCCCAGGTTACTGGGACTCACACAGGGGGACATATCCAAACCCCCATCACAGACAAGCACAGCCTGAGTTGGAACTCTGACTAGGCCAGAGTCTATCTCAGAACCCAGGGTCAACCCTACTACACCCTTATTCTGTGTATTCCCACCACCAATTGTAACTGCACTAGGGGGAGCAGGTGCCTTAGGGGAATTGGTGGTGGCTGGAGTATTCTCTTTGGTCTTGGTGCAGTCACTGGTCCAGTGAGTTTTCTGCTTACAGATATTGCACCAAGGTTTCTTTTGGCCGTTACCCTTACTTGACTGTGACTCCCCATTAGAAGAAGATTTATGGGGTCCTTGAGAAGACTTCTGTTCTTTGCCCTTGTCCCCACCCTTGTCAGAGTTCTTGGAATCTTGCTGCTTAGGGTCACCACCTTGGTTCTGTACCTTCTGCCTCACCCTGGTTCTGACCCATTTGTCTGCCTGCTTTCCCAATTCTTGGGGAGAGGTCAGATCAGAGTCTACCAGGTACTGGTGCAACAGCTGATTTTGACAATTATTAAGAATCTGCTCCCTCATTATCAGATTGTACAATCCTATGAAGTCACACACTTTACTGCCCAGTAACCAACCTTCCAGAGACTTAGCAGCACAGTCAACAAAGTCAACCCAGTCCTGATTTTGTGATTTTTGGGTGTCTCTGAACCTTAACCTGTATTGCTCAGTGGTTAGGCCAAACCCATCTATCAGTGCACTTTTCAAGACCTGGTAATCATCAGCATCCTATTCTCTTACAGTGAGGAGCTTACCTCTACCTTTGTCTGCAAAGGAGAGCCATAAGATTGCTGCCCACTGACCTTGAGGGACCTTCTGTACTTTACAGGCCCACTCCAAGGCAGTTTCCATTTGTGGATGTCATCCCACTCTGGTAGGGAGGGACAATCTTACTTAGGTTTCTATGGTCATAAGACCTCTCTCTATCTCTAGGGAAATTGCTGCCATCAAGGGACTCTCGTCCCTCCTTTTTACTAGCTCTGTAGAGCTCTAGGGCTTCCCTATCTAATGCCATCTGCTGCTTTCTGAGTTTGAACTTGTCTTGCTCATACTTCAGCAGTCTCTCTCTCCTCTCCTGGGAGGTTTCCTTCACTCTGTGAGAAGAGACAGAGGTCCCTATAGAGGAGTTAGACTGGACAGATCCCCTTGACAGAGATCTATCCCTTCTAGCCCTATGTTTAACTCTACCTGGAGGAATAAAGGCAGGAACATTGTTGTCATCCTCCTCATCCTCATCCAGGAGAGCTGGATTCACCAGATCCTGATCATTGTCATCAGTCAGGTCAGCATTAGAGGTAGGGTCAGGGGAATTGCTACGCCTACGCCCACCCTCACCTGCTGCCCCACCCACACTGTCTACCCCATCAGGCTCACTAGGCCCTGTGATATCATCCAGCTTAAGTATCTTTATGAGATGCTGGGTGGATGGGCTTTTGCCTGTCTTCAGCTTCCTAATGGAACATAGGGCACTAAGCTGAGCAAAGGAGAGATCCTCATATTTATAGGGAAGGAGCTCACTGGTTCCTGGTAGGACCCACTGGTTCCCGGCTGGTTAGACATTACTAATGTGGTGTGGTGTATTGCACTACCTACACTAGTGTGGCCTACTAAACTCTCTTTAGTTGTAGAAAGGGTGTGCTATCCCTTAACACACAACTCTAAGTTCAGTAGAACTTACTGTAGCTAAACTTGATATTATATGTACCTTAGGTACCTTTAGTGGTTTTCAGTTGATCAATTCAATTGAGATTATCTGGTAAAACAATAGCAAGCTGGAATCCCACACACTGCACACCAATGTGAGAAGGTGGGCTGATATATGATGTGCACTAGTTCTAGTGGGCACCTTGTATCAGTCCAAACAACCCCTTATGGTGAATTAGTTAAAGACAACCTTTATTGAAAGCTATCCTAGTGGTAGCTATGGAGAGCAGTCTTCAGGCTAAGTCTTGAAGGAATGTAAAGCAGCTTTTTTTACCAGTCTATAATTTCTTGAATGATCAAATGAAAAGACAACCACACCAGGTATATATTTCAAATATATGTATTTAAGATAAAACACACCCCTCTAGTCTCTTTATGAGACTGGAGTTCACAGTACTTAGTTTACAAGTTAGCAATCATCAGTAATAGCACAAATACACGTTTGGGCCCTAGAGGCGTACCAAACCATATACCAAAAAAGTGGTATAAGAACCAGGACTGAATTATACACAAGGCCTAGAGCCTGCAGAATCGCTCGGACCCCAAGGAACCACCCAAGGTAGTGACACAGGGGACCCACGGGGACTGTATGCAGTGTGTGAACACAACCACAGGTTCCCATTAGCTTCTATGGGCAATGTCGCAGTTGTAAATTTAAAGATTAGGGACACTTAGAATCGAGTCAGGACCAAACCCTTTTGGACTTAAGAAGTTCTAGGGCTAGCACACACGGGAGCACCGGAGTACTCGAGTTACCTCACCCGGGGAAGCCGGGTGCATAGGTGTCTTTTGGTGTTGGGTCGCATCGTCGATTACAATGGAAGCCTGCAAAGAACTGCTGCTGCCGTGAAGAGGAGAAGTGTCCGAAGAGATACAAGCCTGGATCTGGGATGAAAGGAACCTGAAAGCACAGGGGACAGAGTCTGGGTCCCTAGCCAGTGACCGAGGGCAGGATGGACCAATGCCCACAGATGTCGGGTGCTTCAGGTGAGTTGATGGGTGTCTTGACTCTTCAGCCACGAGGTCCAGGAGGCATCGACTAAGTCCACGAAACGGATTCGAGCTGTCCCACAAAGTCTTTCGAGTGCTGCGGTGTCAGCAACCTGATTGGACCCAACAAGCCTTGGTAACGGCAAGTCACTGGAATTCAGAGAAAGGACTGCGGTGCAGTCCAGCAAGGTCTGAGGGACTCACCCAGCAAGGGTAAGTCAGGGCACATCTGGAGCAATCAGGAAAGCCCAAGTAGAAGAGGAGTTGCCTTCGTGGGGTCCTACTAGCCAATGGGCTAGCGATCGCGAAGGAGCCTCAAGTGGTCGCACTTGAAACTGGCCCAAGGGTCACTCGTGGAGTGGAGGCCAGCAATCTTCGGTGCAGGAGGTGGTCAAGGCTGGGGCTACTCGGAGCCCAAAGCACAACTTCAAGGAAGACCCAGAAGATAGTGTTGCTGCAAAAGATCATGGTGTGCAGAGGGTCACGGTTCCACGTCACCCACGATAGCCACGGGCCTCAGCTTTGGTGTGGACTCAGGGTAGCCTTGGGGAAGTCTGGAAATCCACCTCTGGGGATGCAGAGATTTCAGCATCCAGCGGGAGCTTTAGAATTGCAGACCGGTCAGTTACTTCTTTGGTGCCTGCCATGCACGGGAGTCACTCCTTGACCCCAAGGGAGATTTTGTCCATCTTCTAGTCGAAATATAAAGTCGAAGGTCCAGGATATATGTTGCAGAGTTTCGTCCAGGGTAATGTAAAGTCACGAGGACTCGGTTCCCATACTTATACTAAGTTTGGGGGTTGGACATACTCTAGGGACCCACCTATGTGAGGGTTTGGAAAGAGGGGTGGTTACACCCATTTCCTTTGTCCAGTTTCACACCAGAGCAGGGGCAGGTAGCCCCTGCAACCGGTTTGAACTGGACTATGCACAGGGACACCAAATGTGCCCCCAGTGCAGGACTTCAAAGCACCAGAGAGTGCTCCCGCCCAGCCCCAATACACATCTGCCTGTCTGGGGAGGTAGTTACACCTCCCTTCGACAGGAAACCTATTGTCCAGGCCTCCCCTGCCAGAGTTTCGGTCAGCAGCAGTAGGCCAGACCTGTGTCTGTGGCAGAGGCATCCATTTTGTGATGCCAGGGCTCAAGAAAGTCTTACCGGGTTAGACCAGTGTGAACATGTCTCTCCCTCTAGAAGGGTGGAATGCTACTCCCGCCGCCAGAACTGGCTGGGGGGTAGTATTCCAAGATGTTTTTTATTGTATTTTTAATGAGTATGGCAGTGCCCCTGGACCCCAAAGTGAAACCAGCATGGGCCTGTAATGTGTAGCCATATCTGTTAAGGGCAATATAATTGTTAACCCTGAGGTGCACCTCTTGAAGTAAGATGGAGTCTGGAGAGGGTCTGTGCAGATATTGTAGAACCATACTGCGTTTAATTTTGTCCCCCAGGTCATTTACATTCCAGGAGAGGATTGTCTGTTTTTCATTAGGTCGTGTGGCCATGTAGTCAGCCTGCACCATCCCCCCTCTCCCAGCCAGTGTAGACCCAGCTTGTAAAAAGATGTCATCAGACACAAACCTAGAAGCATCGGATCTGAAGCAACAACCAAACATTACATAACACAAGAAACACAAAAACCCAGAAGAGTGTCCCCCACCCTGCAACCCTGCCTTGTAGGTCTAGAAGTACCCACATCACAAATAGCAGAGCGCCTGTTACCCCAATGAACAAATAACAAATGTAGGGCTGTCTGGCACCACCACCCAATAGCGCCCCCAGCCGGGCCCCAAACTCCACCTTCAACATATCGTAAAGCCGGAGCATACTAAACAGCATCTCATCCGGAAATGTCCCGCACTACTTCATCACTGGAATATGAGCTCTATCAACGGCCATTAAAGACTGTACCTCAAAGAACATACAACAGTGCATAGAGAAAAGTCTCTTCCCTTGCTTCCCAGGCTACACTGCTTCGTTCGTGGGGCTTTCAGACCCGGAGCTCCTGTATCTGGATTCCGACCTTTCCCCCCTCCCTGTGTCGAGGTGGATACTCGAGAGTGCAAAAGCGACTCCCGCGCCAATCCCCCTCGTTGTGGCGAGTGTGTGATCGTTGGTGTCCCCCATCCAGCCATTGTTGGACCTCTGCAGGCAATGTGAAGAACAAGGATTTGTCGTTGTCCAGGACCTTGAGCTTGGCCGGGAAAATCATCATGTATTTTATCCCCTTCTTTCGAAGGGCACGTTTCACCCATCAAAAGTGCGCCTCTTCTGCTGCACTCTCAACGTGAAATCCGGGAAGAAACGTACTGTCAAATTCACTCTAGCCGCCTGCAAAATTTTGTCCCGGTCTATGAAATTCAGGACACGCACAATAATCGTCCAAGGAGGAGCCCCGCATTTCGACTTGGGGATCGGGCTCTGTGTGCTCTCTCCACAGTAAACAGGGTAGACAGTCTCTTAGGCTTAAGGTGGTTCAGGATAAGGTCTTCCATGAAGAGGTCCATGCTGGGGCCTTCCGCCCCCCCAGGCACTCCCACCACCCTAAATGTGTTGCGGCAGGCCCTCCCTTCCTGGTCTTCCAACCACAAGGCCATCATCTTATGTTGGTGAGCAAATTTCTGTATGCGTTCCTCCAACTTGCATGTCGCAGATTGGAGCTCCCCTACGTTCTCCTCAGTTGCTGTGACCCTCTCCGAGGTTTTTCACATGTCCGCCCTCATTAAGTTCGTCTTGATGGTGACCTTATCAATTTTCGTCTCCAGAATCGTTCCCAAGGATTGGATCGCTGACATGATTGAATTGAGGGACGACTCCTCTCCGGCCCATTCATCCCCAGACACCCCCTCTTCGGACGCCAGCTGACATGATACAGCATATTTGTCCAGTTTATTAGTCTGCACCGCAGCCGGGGCCCCCTTTGGTTTTGTCATGATCACGTGCACGATGTTTGGGGACACAGAGTCGCTTCAACACCGTGTGGGCCCGCTGCGAGCCACTCCTGTGACTTGTGTCTGATCAGCCAGATCAATAGGCGTGCACTTTGATTGCGATTTTTCCCCTTTTTACCTGCTCCAATGAGTACAGAACAACCTATTTGCAGCTCCCGAGGACCCCACAAAGACGAAGGCACCGCAGAAAAATCGCAGGGCGTAGAGAGAAAGTCCTCCAACCGTACTCATTCTTGCCCCGCTACAGCCACTGTCCTCTCCACTTCCAGAATGAACCTGGGCAAACGCACATGCAGAGGAAGTTGACGCTCCCTATGCCCAATGGAACCTCACCGCACAATTTTGGCACACACGCTGACCACTGCGATCACTGTAGCCCAACTGGAGCCACTGTTCCACCCTCCGCTGATGACATCGGCTCGCACAGAGTACTAGTCCCAAACTAGGAGGCCTGTAGGGGCTCCAGCACCCCCCTACAACGCCCAAGGATAGTCCCCCTTGGCGTAGTCTTGTAGGCACCAGCAGGCTCACCGCAATGAATGGCACGCCGGGAGACCCCAGTTGCTGACAACTTTCAAAATTTGCGCCAACCGCAGGCCTCACTCAGCAGGTCCTAATGAGGCAACTCTCGGGTCAACCCATGGGGCTTAGACCATCCAGAAGTGCCCCCAGCACTGGCCCAGCTTCGTCAGCAGACACAAAGAGTGAAGGGGGGCCCGCAGATGCCTCTGCGCATCTCTTTATTGCTCAGGGTGAGTCTGGCTGCTGAAATACTGCTGCACCGGTACACCGCAGAAACCACCAGCGGGCTCACCCAAATAGGTATCGGGTCATGGGAGCACAACGCCGGCAGTCCTCAAGTTGCGTGGCCTCCAGGATCCGCCGCACTGGCACACGAGCCAACGCCATTCGCAGTCCCCTCGCAGCGGATCTCGATTGCCAGAGATCCCAGGCCGCACGCTCCAGGTGCAGGCTGTTCACAGACGCAACTCCCCCCCTCCCCCTTCCAGAGCTCATCGCTGTATGCCGGACAGGCCCTTCAGCACCACGCACTGGCCACCGCACTGTCCGGGGTCGGAGACACCCCCCGCACCTCAGGATAGTGTCCGGACATCTCCTACCTCCAGCTATCTGAACAATGACAGATATTGCGGGCAGAAGCGAGGGCCCGGATGGAGCTGAAAAGGTATGGCACCATCTTGACCGATGCTAGACCATACCCCCCATCTTTTGGTTTTTAAGCATAATTTTGCCCCATGAATGCCTTTTTTAAGAGTTTCTACCTGCAGGCGAAATAGTAAAGTGTTTACAAAACTTTGCAACCATCCTGAAGTGTAAAGTTTGTAAACTTGCAGGTGAAACTGTAATTTCTCCAACCACTGTTCATGTACCTACATTGTACATTGCCCCACATCAGCCATATGGTGCTGAAGTTATCTAACCATGAGAAAAGGTATCTTCAAAGTTGTTTTTCATGTGACAATAGGAAATTGGGGAATTGATATATGGGTGTAGGAAATGGGGAGTTTCTCCTTGCCCATTTGCCATCATTTATTTTATGTCCCTAGTGAAGCTTAAATCTGATCTAGGCTGTCAGTGCAATCTGATTGGTATTACTACATAAAACAAATGTAATTATAATGGTGCTTTAAAGCCATTTGATAGCTTGAGATGTGTAATTATATCAAAATCTGTTAAGTTAATAATGAAATTTGTATTTGTTTTTATTGTATGTGCTTTTATGATTGGTATATTAACAATCGAATAACGTTTTCCTTGACTTGACTTGATAGCTTGAGATGATTACTGACAAAATAAGCCCTGGCCGTATATACCAACACTGTAATTTGGGTGCATTTTGAGTTTATCATCATCACTATCATCATCTGTTTTTTGTAAGGTGACAGTAAACTCATATAGGGCATCAAAGCACGAAGAACTAGGATTCAAGGGAACCAGGAGACAGAAAAATAAACTCTCTAGCCACTTTCCTGACTACTAATAAGGTAGTACTTGTGCAAAGGTAGCAAAATTGAATTCCAGTGATTATTGACATGCTATATGAAAGCTTTACCATATGTACAGGCCCTTTTCTCCCAAAGTGGGTCAAATATCTGCAATTTGAACATTAAAAGGTAGGTTTCATGAAGTGAATGATGCATAAAGGTCAAGGAACTGCAGCATATTTTGGATTGAACCAGTATCCATTGAGCTCTTTAGGCACAAGAGAGGTATGACTTAGTAGATAAAGAATATGTTTAATACAGTAGCTATTGGAGTCTACTATTTAGTTTTAAGATGTTTCTCTTTAGGGGGTGAGGAGATTTGTGGAAAAGCTGCAAATTTTTGAGTTTGTCAATTCGATCAATAAACAGATTTCCAGTTTGGCTACTCTTGTAAATCTTTCTGGATTTGCTAAATCTTTTTAAAAGATGATAGGAGGAGCTCAGTTTTGTAAGTATTGAGTCGAAGACAATTAGTATTCTCCCAGGAGTGAATGAACTTATGGCAATACACAGTGGCGGATGGTGACTTTTGGAAGTGGTAGGGCGTAAAAGTTGGGGGGGAGTGCTTTGCTGCAAGCGAAGCAAGCAAACCCAACAGTCATAAGGTGAGTTGTTGGGGGTTCTACTCACAGGGAAATTTTTAAAATAGAGTGGGGGAAATTATGCTATTTGAAGCTAATTTAAGGAAGCAAGAAGGTTTATAAAGCAATGGTGAAAGTGCAGCCATGAAATATTTAAAGAAAATAAACATAAAAAATGCTTCACATCTCATTGAATTAAAATTGTTTAGTGTGACAAGCAAGGGTTTCAATTATCTTACCTTACCTGCACACAGGGTTGTCTCTGCACTGCATGTGGTTGGTAAAGCTGATAATCTTCATGCCATATTTATTGTTTACACTACAGCAGAGCAGACTTCAACCTGTCATATGTCCTGCTGTCTGTTACGAGGCCCCGTGTTTATGTCCTGACAAATCTGGCCCCCCCTTTGCTCATCACACTTCATGGGTCCACCCTCCATTCAGCTAAAAGCTATTATCTGTGAGATATGGGACTGGGAGCCTCAGGGGCCCCTCACTGCATTCAGCAGGGACCCCATCAAGTTGCAGACAGTGGCAGTCAAGGGGTTGTGCTTCTTCTTAAGATGCCTGGTTTGGTTCATGATTAAGTTAAATGGATGGGTAGGGAGGGTTCAGACAGACTGACCTTAATGTTATGATGAATGCTAGGGGCTTATCAAAGGATGTCTTTCTCTTCAGCAGTTTTACATTTTACCCCGAGCTGTTTAAACTCAATCTGTTAGGACTGTATTCACAGTTGAGCTTTCAGTTAACCCAGCCGGCCTAGCTGACTATGCCGCCATTTTGTACCTTTTGTGTGTGGTGTGACACAGTAAAGCAATAGGTGTTCTTTTTTAAAATGGCGGTCAGAAAAGCAAATCATGTCACACAATTAACATACATTCCCACACTACAATAGTTAGTTGTTACTTGCCACAAAATGCAACGCACACATAGTCTGATCAGACTGACTTGTGTGAGTTGAAGAGTCTCACTATGCACATTAATGAAAATGCATTTATAAATTATGGACCGGATTGAGTGAGTCAGAGGTAAGAAATAGATTTTTTTAACATGTGCACAGGCAGCGCTGCACGCACCACTCCTAAATAACATATCTGTCCAAGAGCATGGAGGAGTCTCCGCAGTTAAAGCTTGCATAAACTTAACAATGTTAGGTTTGTGCAAGCTTTCGCTGCGGAGACTCCTCCATGCTCTATCTTAAGCTAACATAACAATATACCAAGTATTTGATACAAAACAAAGCACTTGCTAGTGAGGTAGCCTATTTAACGGACTGCAAGGTGTTGCACTGCCACAGCAACAGAACATGTCACGTGCACTACAGCACTCCCTGTCCTCGGGAACGAAAGCTGCTGGGCTCCACCCACAGGCCTCATCAGTCAATACAAGCCACACAAGAAATGGGAGAGGCAAGGCTGGCTGTCCATGGTAGCCACCCACTTCTGCTTTGTCTTCATGAGTCTGCCACACCCTTTTCCATTAAATGAATAGAACTCTTCAGATCCCGCCCTGGGCCAGAGCAGTATTCGCCCAAAAGTAAGCCTATACATCACCTCGAAAACTGGCCACGCCTTCCCCAGTTATGTCACTGGCCTGGTTTGTGCCTTAAGGGCAAGAATCATCACGAATGCTGGTCACACATGCGCAATCAGGTACTCCTACAAAAAATCCTTCGTAAAAGACCACGTTGCCCTGCCATTTCGGGGGGGGGGGGGGAGAGGGAGAAAAACCTACGAGCAGCTCTAGTCAAAAGCAACCATTAGCTTTTTAGCTGCTTGTAGGTTTTTCTCCCTCCCTCTCCTCCGTGATGGCAGGGCAACGCCCCTTTTGCCCTTTAACACCAGCCGCCCCTGGCCTGCACCCTTCTAAGTGGCATGGCTGGGACGATTCACAGCAAATGCCGGGTCAGTCATGTCTAGAGTTGTCACCACCCTAAGGACAACTTATAAATGCCACACAAACTGTCATGTATTGTCCTGCAGTCTGACAAACCATGCCTGCCTTACAGGCACTACGTATCAATAAAATTACAACTCTGACTTGGCCCCTTGCCTTACATACATTATTCCAACATGTGAGAGCAGGATTACCGTGGAGACATGCTATGTATATGCCTACTATCCAGATATATATTTATACTATCCCCTTGTATCTTCAAAGACCAGTAAAGTCCCAAAATGCTGCTGGAATTTCAACACATTTCAAGACTCATGCTCTAATCCAGTGCTCTAACAAGGATGCTATTGGCCCTAATACAAGCTAGGAAATTACCTAGGCTACTCCCTTAATTAGAAGGACTTGGGCTCCCTGGGAAGGCCATCTTTGGTATGCTACATTTCCAGTTGATGGCTGCTCAAATTGAAGTGGGTTCTTCTCTCCTTACTTATTCGTTGTAGAGGAAATACTGAAATGTATTTTCTTCGGTTTAGTAAAATGTCCAAATCCATAAATCCCCACATTCAAATTAAAGGTGCAGTTGGATGCCAAAGCAATAGAACTGGGTATAGTCAGGTGTGACAGGAATATCTTTACTGGATGAATAACATGCCCATGTGGGTCCTATCTCGCCCAGGGAAGGGTGTCCCCAGGCCAAGATCATGAGTGGAACAAAAGGCATTGAGTATATATATCTGTGGAACATTTAGGGCCATATGTAGTTCGGCTAATACCGGTCGGTAACGGGCGAAAATCGGTAAATTTTCCGTTACCGACCGGTATTCAGCCCTTTGAGATGTAGGAGGCTGGATTGAAGGATTCGATAATTTACCGATTCGGTATTTTAAGAAATCGGTAAAATACCGAATCGGTAAATTACCGAATCCTTAAATCCTATGTAGGTAGCACTCAAGTGAGTGCGTTTTTAGTTTAAGGATTCGTTATTTACCACCAACTACAAGTTTCGTCCTGACAGTTATGAGTCATGGACTTCATCAGGGCAAAAAACCATCAAATCTTATAATGCATAAGAGTACAATTCAAAGGACGCTAGAGCTCAACATCTGTGATCCTAATATATTGGTACACTGTCATTCAAGCGGTCCAATCTGGGAAATCTCAAAAAATCTCTTTGGAGTAGTCAGGTTAATATATTAACCATGCTTCCTGCTGGCGACCTAGCCGGGTCCTCAATCCAGACCTCTCGTGATAGAGTCAAAGTAGTTGGATGTCTTATTGGGCCTAAGCAAAGGGACCAAAAGCACATCCCTCACTGATAGAGGGAGAACTCCAGTGAACCTGGCCTCTTCAAACATAGATAGTAAGTGTGGAGCGAGTAGCTCAGCATATTTTTTGTCAAACTGGGCAGTGAAGCCGTCCAGCCCAGGGTCTTGCCACTATTCATGCTCTAAATCACACAAATAATGTCCTACACATTGAATGAGACATCCACATGCTGCCTGTGTGCATCATCTAGCCACAGCAATTGTACTAATTCAAAGTACTCCTGTAGTAACTGTCAGGTTGACCTTAACTGTGTCATCGCTCAAATTACCTCCTCGGTGAAGGGACAGTGTCAGCCCTCAGCATCCAAAAGATTTGTTTACGACTGCATTTCAGACACAGCTTAGGATCAGTAAACAGATGTGGTTTTCCATGGTGTGTTACTCTCAGTTTGGCTGGGTACATAAGTTCATAGAGCAAGCCCAACTTCATGAGAAGTCTGTTTGCCTGTAAAAAATCTCTGCAGGTGTTCAGGACAGCAGTGTGATCCACGGAGCAACACGGAGGCATACAGAGGCGAGGAAAGATCCTGCATCATTGTTTATTCAAGGCATCCTCCCCTCCAGTGCGCGCTCATGAAGCCTGAGTATTACTCCAAATAGTATACCAAGTTGGTTACAAAAGACAGGGATCAGTGAACCCCTGTAAAAAACTTTCTCCAAACCCACATATTTTTTGCGGTTTGGTTTTTGGAATAATAGGCATACTAAACATATAAATTAGTTATAGATTCTGAGTGTAGTAGGGATCACATTCGGTCCTGACGAGTAAAGCAGTGGGGACTGCTTATGAAACATGTTGAACCAGTAGGGGGTAACACATTAAGATACACTCCCTACACATCCCCTTTATTAATGTTCCCAGCCAGAGAAATGAATAAAATTGTTTTTCCATGACATCTCATGGATCACTGAACACACTTCATCTAACTTCGCTTAAAATAATAAAAAAGAAAAATACTACATAGTTTTTATTTAGATAGGATAGAATCATATTGTTTATTAAAAGTTATACAGGAGGTAGGTTCTATCCAGATACCTCTTTACTCCCTTATTTGGTACTTTTTCTGCTTTTGCAGTCCAGCCTGCTGGT
Organism: Triturus cristatus; assembly: GCF_964204655.1. NCBI lineage: Eukaryota > Metazoa > Chordata > Amphibia > Caudata > Salamandridae > Triturus > Triturus cristatus. The sequence goes on from NC_140588.1 coordinate 75,371,876, forward strand.
GAGGGTGTCTATTTTAGAATCACTGATGTGCAAGCTTTGTCTTACCTCAGTCAGCAGGGTTTTTATGTCAAGGTCTGAGTCAGCTCAAGCGTGGTCACCCTCCTTCTCCAAGTCAGCCCGTCTGAAGACCACCTTCCTCTCAAATAAGATCATGTTTCCCCATGTTGAAGGCGAGTTCACCAACAGTGCAGCGCCCCTGTTGATAGATGTACATTAAATCTTCAAGCTACAAGTAATATCGATCTCAATTCAAGTACCTGGGGCCCTGGATTACCTTGCAAATCTGAGGCTGAAGGGCAGCAAAGTTAAAGGCATAAACTGTCCTTTGATAGATTTGCAAGTGTTGAAGGTCTCAGGACATTTATACCGGGAGGATAGACCATCATCTTACAGCATTGGGCCACCGCAGCCTTCAGCGAGCACTGCAGCTGCGACAGGAGATGTCACAGAGTGGTCAGTTTTATTCAAAACCAGGGACCTAGTCTCTTCTGTGGCCTGCAAATAAAAGTCCCGTCAAGCCTAGACTCTATAAGGGCACAAACAGAACAGGATCTCTATATAAATTTGTATATGGCTTTATAATGTGGGAAAGTGTTCCAGTAGCATTGAAGATGCCTCAAAATTGCCCCTCCATCAGCAAGGACCACGTGCCCCAAGGCTAGTTATTGATCCCACCCAGTCTCCGTCCATAAAGGGCAAGTGCTGTTGGTAGTCCAGTCAGCAATGGCAACGGAGGCAAGATCATGGCCTAGGCTTTTCCTTTGGCAGGTGCAGTCAGACGGTCAGCAGAGCTAAACCACGGTGGAAGAGGCACACCCTGCAGTACACACTCCTGGAGAAGCCCATCTGTGAGGTGAACGTCTAAAGAGAGGGCTCCTCTCTGCATGCCTCCTCAAAGCCATCAGGTTTGCCTGCCGCGCTGACCAGCCCAAGAATCCACAGCACCTAGGTAGACCACGCTCCACATCCGGGCCTTGAGGCTGCGACTAACAGAGCCTCCTCAGTTGATGATCATCTTGCAGCTCAGCTCTTGAGTGCCCCCCTAATTCTTCCTTAAAGTAACTTTACAAGTATAAAATGGTTACGCTTTAGAGATGATTTATTGTGATGTCTAACTATAACAGAGAGTTACAGATCAAGCATACTTTAAAAACGCTGAACTGTGAAGGTTGGTTCTCATGTTCTGTAACTTTTTGTTAGGACCATGTGTAGAGAATTGGTCAGCTGACCAACCTATGGCTGATTTTTATATTTTCTCATACATTTCTCACTTGGAGGGGGACTCTTCCGTTGATTTCAGGCATTTCAGGTCTCCTCAGGCTTTGGGCCATATGTATGAAAATGTCCATTTGCGATTCTCAAATAGCGATTTTTTCCGAATCGCTATTTGAGAATCGTAAAAGGCTATGTATGTAGGATTTGCAAAAATATTAGCGAATCCTACATATTCCTTAATTGCAAATCTCAAATTGCGATTCGCAATTAAGGAATACCTCCCCATTCATTCCTATGGGCCTAGAGGTACATAGGAATGAATGGGAAGACATTCTCAATTTGCGATTCGCAATTAGAGAATCGCAAATTTAGAATGCAATTTCATGGGTGCCAGGGTGTCAAAAGGACACCCTGTTGTACCCCTGAAATGTGCATGTGTGCACATGTGGCACACATACATGTCGTCACATGGCACTTTGAAAAATGCTAAAAAATGCATTTTTCAAAGGAATCGCAAATTACCACCAACCTGAAGTTGGTGGTAAATTGCGATTCCTTACGGCCAAATCGCACTTTTATTGTGCTTCTTACATTGCATTTAAGGAATCGCAATTTGCGATTCCTTAAATGCAATCGCAAAATTTGCGACTCCTTATTTTGCGAGGGGTGTTTTGTGTCATACATTGGACACTGCTGATTTACGATCGCAAACGCCTAAATTCTGCAAATTTCGGCGTTTGCAATCACAAAATTGCCTTCATACATATGGCCCTTTGTTACTTCTTACTCATTTGCCTTGAGCAATGACAGGAAGGCATTCATGAAAAAAGAGATGTTGAGAATATTATTTGACCCTTTTGTGGTAAATAAAATTCCTTTACCTGGACTTAATTTTATACAGAAACATAATAAAATAGCTCAGTAAAATGAGAGGCAGAATCCGTGGTATTAGAGGTTCGGAATGGGCTTTATTCCAATGAACGATTATAATCGGTTGCTCCAAGTTCCATCACCACGGAGGTTCAGGAAGTGAAGTACGTACATTATTGACATGAAATGGCTTTTATAGTACATACATTACAATGAAGCGAATACAGTAGGCGTAACAATTGATAAGGAAAATGACGATTTATCTGCGTAACCGAAAATGGGTGTAATAAGGAGTAAAAAGGAACGTAATTGGTTATGATGTCACATATAGGTGGATCTATAAGATAATACTTGGCATAGATGCGCGCGCAGCAGCATGACGTGTGATTGACGTGTAACTAGGGGGTGAAGGGGACTTGATATTTAGCTTTACATGTGGAGACTAGAAGTCTGGGGGGTCAAGTCAACCTAATCCCAAATCATATCTAACATCCTATGTTTAAAGAACTATGTTATCCACAAAGGAAGGACTCTCGGACAGAATCTATTCTATACTGACTGTGCGTGCGTGTACAAGCGTCTAAGTGTCTACACTAAATGCGAGGGGGTAGGAATCTTCCATAGTAACAGGGCTATGAATTACTTGTATAAAGACAGAGAAGCCGGGCCTTTTGCTCGGTAGCTGGAAGAATGTTTACTTAAACTACTAGGCAGGAATGCTTTGGCTGAGGGGGAAGCAGATAATTCGAAGGTGAAATACAGTTCTTGGCAGAGAATAGGCTGATGTCAGGCTTCGTGAGCCGCGCAGAGAATGAGACAAAGTTCATGGTCACAGATGCAGGCTCAAACTGGAGCTTTCAGAGGCAGAAGGCAAGAAGAGGTTTGATGACAGAATCAGGGCCTACTTGCCTGGACTGTAAAATGGCATAAGTGAACCATATAAAGCCGGTGGCCTTTTGTACTTAGGAATGGAATATCCGGCCTATTCATGGCGGATCTGACAGAGGACATGTTAACGGTGGACGCACATGTATTTGCGTCTCCATAACTGGAACTGGAGGGAACATACATGTACTTGTAACATGCACATAGAACCGTTGGGGTCCAAGATAGGGGACATAACTGACCAGAAAAATCCATATTTCCACATTCCCTCCTTGTCCCCTACTTGCCCGTCAAGAGATATCAATCTTCATCAATCCATTGATCTGTTCATATAACATCATTTGTTCTTCTTTCTTCTTCCGTGGTCTTGAATGAGATCTTGGTGGTGGAATACACGATGTGGCACACAGACCACAAATCGCTGGTCCACATTGTAGACATAGACAGCAACTGAATAGTATGAGAAGGCCAATACCTAGGAAGGATAGAACTCTCCATCCCCAGGCTGATATCACACTCCAAAACCAACTAGACCAAGTCCAAGTGCCTGGGTTCTGGTGTATCTGGTTTACAATCTTATGAAGGCGAGTTATGGCTTTATATACTGATGGCGAATTTTCTGGTATGAATACGCAGCAGCTTGATCCGATGACCCTACAAGCTCCGCCTCTATCAGCCAGGATGACGTCAAGGACAAGACGATTTTGAAGCACAACAATCCGCATAGCAGACTGCTCTTCTGTTAAATTGCCTAAGGCGGAAATAGTTTCATTCACTACTGCTTCAAGGGTTCTAGTTAATCTACGTATCAGCTTACTATTAGTAACAGTACCTATATAGGGAAAGATGCCTTTATTGAAATCTGTGTATTTTTCCCATGCTGTTTCAGTGTAATCGACAATCGGGAGATCTCTCCGCTCTCTATTGTGTACTAAATGAATATTTCTATAATAATCAGGAGGAGCTAGGAAAACAGGTGGCAAAAGGAATGCAATGTAGCAGGTACCATCCCAATCTAGAGGTAGACGCATATATGCGGTCTGACCACATATAAAGTAGGAGTGGCGATAAGCTCTGAATGAGGATTTGCCTTGATCACTGAATTCTACTGTAGTAGTGCATTTACTATGGCCCATATGTATGGAACCAACCTTTCTTACACACAATTCACCCTTCGCTGGGAATACTGACATGGTGGGTAAGACTAGTTCAACTTCGGATACGACATTTAGAATCATGAGATTAGGTGTAAAATTACCTAATCCATATACTTCATTTTCTAGATCAGTTCCTGTTCTTTTGGGACGACCCTCCTTGTCAGGGTAGCAGACCTTGAGTAAAACTAGGTTTAGGTTTCCCCATACCCACTGATCTTGGTAAACTGCTGTGTCTGAGTCTATGGAATTGATTAAACTAAACCATGCTCCACAGGAGCCATTATGTGTAAACGGATGTGGAAAGAAAGGCAGGACTCCTTCATAATTCTGATAGGGAGGGAGTCGGCCACACACCCAACAATTTGTTGCATTACTAGTCTGATGGGAATGATGTAACATACTAATGAAAGTGTTATTGCGCAGCGCAAGTCTATAAGACAATTCATGCGGAGGTAAGTCACTAAAAGAATGTTCTGCGGTAACATTGTAAACATTTCGGGCAATAGGGTAATATATGTGCAACAATATACTTGCAGTAATTATTAAAAGACTCAAGAAAAACAAGATTAATAATGTCACTATGCAGTGGCTACGCAGTGATTTACAATACGCCTGTCGTTTCAACATTTTCCGCGACTGTCCATGATTCAGGTCTAGAGGATACATGTCAGAGACAAATTCAACCGCTTCACCTTGGAGAGGACTTAAACAATCAAATTGTCTGACGTTCTAGGCCTCAATTTTACTTTATAGAGTTCGGTTTTGGTCTTTTCAACCAAAGGAAGTTTTGAATCAGTCTGTGAGGGAGTGCAGGGCACAATGTCTATATCCGAGGATAGTCCATGAAATTTCTTGATATGACTTGAATGAATCCAGCCCTTGCGGCCCTCGATCTTCACGGCTGTCCTTGTGGTGAGCAGAACCAACTTGGGTGTCTTCCACCTGGGCTCCAGCTGAGTCTTTCGGTCGAAATTTCTCACAAATACGAGATCACCCGGAACTACGTCATGGGGTTTCACCTCAGTGTTGTCGGGAAAGGCTGCAGCTACCTGTGAACGACAAGATTGTAGTGCAGACATCAAGGAAGCCAAGTAATCTGTCAGCATATTACAGTCAACATCAGTTATTTTGCGTGGTACAGGCGTCCCCCACATATTTGGTGGTCTGCCGAAGATCACCTCATACGGGGATAGCCCTGTTCGAGAGTGTGCTACCATTCTCATGTAAAAGAGTGCAACTGGTAACGCTACTATCCAGTCGACACCTTTTTCTCGGCATATTTTGGACAATCTAATTTTCAGGATCTGGTTATGTCTTTCTACGAGACCTGCTGCCTCGGGGTGTCGGACACAGTGGAATTTCCACTGATATCCTAACAGAAGTGAAACATGTTTCATTAATTCGGATGAGAACGGCTGGCCGTTATCTGAGTAGACAACACGTGGTAAACCGTAGCGTGGGAAGAATTCTCGAACCAACTGTTTGGCAGTAGTCGGGGCAGTGTAATCTGAAACCGGGTATGCCTCCGTCCAACGGGACAGAGCGCAGACAACTACGAGAACATATTTGAATCCTCGACATCGTTCCATCTGGATATAATCCATCTGGAGGACTTCAAAAGGGTGATCAGGAGGATGAAATCCACCCTGTTCTACGGGAACGCTCTTTCCTGGGTTGAACTGGCAACAGATCATGCAGGTACGGACTTTTTGTTTGGTTGCTGCTCGTAAATGTTTATTGAACCAAATGTGTTGAATGCTGTCTAGCATAGCTTTTTCTCCTAGATGTGCTGGACTATGTATAGTGTTAACTATAACTTGGACCATTGAATCAGGAAGGAACCATACAGACTTTTCCTTCATCATCCATCCTTGGTCCGTTTGGATCCCTCCTAATTCAGTCCATTTCTTTATTTCGTCTGGTGTAGCATGTGTCTGTATGTCAATTACGTCAAGGGTAGGATCTTTAACTGTCATACAATGTGTCGGCATCGGGACTATTGTCTTTGTCATGTCGGATGTTTGGGTTTGAGCAGTCTGTTTAGCTGTTCTGTCGGCTAGATCATTGCCTTGAGAAATGATATCAGTAACTTTCGTATGAGCTTTACATTTCATAATTGATATTGCAGTAGGTAGATGTATTGCATCTAATAAGGCATGAATGAGGGGTCCGTGCTGAATGTGGGCACCGTGGGAAGTTAAATAACCTCTCTCTCGCCACAGCACGCCGAAGTCAGGTACAACTCCGAATGCATAACGTGAATCAGTGTATATGTTGACTTTCTTACTTGTGGCTTGAATACAGGCTTGTGTCAGAGCGATGAGCTCTGCGGCTTGAGCTGACAAAGTATTTATACGATTAGTTTCAATGACTTCAGTATCTGTTGTGACTGCGTAAGCGGCCACTAACTCTCCTGTACATGTTCTCATACATGAACCATCTACATACAATGTCAGGTCTGGGTCTGACAATGGGACATCGGTTAAGTCTTGTCTAGGTTTCGTCGTTATAGTAATAACTTCAATACAGTCATGGGCTAGTGGGTCTGTTCCGATTACTGGCAAAAGTGTGGCAGGATTCAATGTGTTACAGCGTCTGATTTCTATGTGTGGCTGAAACAATGTAAGTTCGTACCCTGTAAGTCGTGCTATAGTCAAGTGTTGTGTTTGCGTTCTATTTACAAGAACCTCTACTGCATGTGGTACTTGAACTGTCAATGGATGTCCTAACACTATGGCATCGCTTTGTCTGATTGCTAAAGCTGTCGCTGCTACTGATTTCAGGCATGCAGGCAAAGCCTGAGCTACGGGATCTAATGTACTAGAAAAATAAGCACATGGTTTGTGTGCTCCTGCTTGTTCCTGTGTGAGTACTGACAAAGCAGTACCTTCGCGTTCTGTAACAAAGAGTGTAAACTGTTTTCTGTAACATGGTGTTGCTAAAACAGGTGCTTGACATAAAGCTTTCTTTAGGCTTTCAAAAGCTTGTGTATGTTCCTGGGTCCAAGGGAGAACAGTCGATGTGGCTGCCTCCTGTGTTGTCAACTGAATGAGTGGTTTTGCTAGAAATGCGTACTGAGAGATCCACTGCCTGCAATATGAAGTGAGACCTATGAAAGCCCGCACCTCCTTTTGTGTCTTGGGTATTTGCATGTTAGCTATTAACTGAATGCGGTCCGGTGTAAGCTGCCTTCCCTCCTTGGACAGCGAGTGTCCAAGATAAACAACTCGCTGGACACAGAATTGCAGCTTAGAAGGGGACACCTTGTGCCCCTTTTCGGCTAGGAATTGTAAAACTGTCAGTGATGCTTTTTCACATTCGGGTTCGCTTCGGGCGGTGATCAGCAGATCATCGACGTATTGAAGCAGAGCAGTGTTAACTGGCATGTGGATACTGTCAAGTTCTCGTTTCAGTGCTTGGCTATAGATGCTGGGGCTTTCTGTAAATCCTTGAGGTGCGCGTGAGAATTTAAAGCTACGTCCATTTAAACTAAATCCAAACAAATATTGGCTTTCCGGATCTATTGGGACGCTGAAAAAGGCATTCTTGAGATCGATTACAGTAAAGAATGTTGCTTCGGAATCAATGGCTGTCAGTAATGACGAGATATCTGGGACCACAGGAAATTGTGGCACAATGCATTTGTTTAATTCGCGCAGATCAATAACCAATCGATATACTGGCGGGGCCTTTGGATCTGTTCGTTTAAGAATCGGAATTATTGGTGAATTACATACATTGGAGTCGGTTTCTACAACCACTCCTTGGGCAATGAGTTCGTCAATGATTTGCAGTAAAGCCACTACAGCATCTGGTGGTAACTTGTATTGTCGCATTCGTGGTAGTACCACTCCTGCCTTTAATGTGACTCGATATGGTGTAATATTCATGCAACCAACATCAGTAGGGCCTTGTGCCCATAGATGTGTGGGTAAAGTCTGCAGTCGGGGATCCATGTCTCTAGACACATAATGACCTTTAAAATCACGTAAAAACAATCTTACTCCTTCCGGAGAACAACATATTATGGCTCCTAGAGCTTTTAGCGTTTTTATTCCTAGCAAGTTTTCTGGACATGATTCAGTAAGTAATAAATCTGTAGTTCGGGTCAGAGGTCCTATCGTAAGTGGAAGAGGCTGTGATACTTCATTAACAATAGGTTTTCCTGAAAAACCAAGGGAAATATTCTGTGAGCCTGAGAGGGGTGCCCCTGGAACTTCACTACGTTTTATAGTTGTTCGACTTGCCCCTGTATCGAGTAAAAATTTTCTATCTTGGCCTAATAATTCACTGTGTACGTAAGGTCCTTCTTGATCTACAGGGATCTCGATAAGGGGTAAGTCAACTTCCCTCTCTAGGCTAGTTCATGCGTAACGCTGATACTCAGGATATTCATACTGTGCGGTCTGATACATTTGTCGTGTTGTTGTCTGTGTGGCAGCAACAGGCAACGGTGGTGCAGCTGGCACAAACTGTATTGGCTGTTGTGCGGCTGGCATGGCCTGGGCATGCTGCAGAGCTCCTTGTTCATTCTGATCTTGTCTGAGTGGCCGTGATCTTTCTTGTGTTTTACCTATGGCGATATTATGTTTTAAAACTGGACAATCGTGTACATAATGACCTGGCTTTTTACAATAATTACATGTCCCTTTTACAGGTCCTGCTGAATCGGAATGTGTCATACCCTTTTTATGTCCTTCAGCTGGAACTGTCTGGGAAACTAGCATTTTCATTTTCGTGTCTTTCATGCGTCTGTGTTCATGTTCTTGTTCCTCTCTAATTCTATTGTGATGGTACTGTAACATTTGTAGCATTTGTGATGGAGTGTTACCTTGCCAGGTACTCTCGAATTTTAATACTCTATTCTTTACTTGGGGCAGGGCATTTTCTACTAATTTTGTTACGAACAGATGTGGGTATGATTCGCTACTTGCTTTTATGCCGCTATTTATACCAAAACATTTTTCAAATCGGGCATAGTAATCACTAGTGTCTTCATCTTGCTTCTGTTTACAGGCTGAAATTGTACCCCAATCTTCCTTTTTCGTAGTTAATAAACGTGGCAGTACCTGTACTAATAAACCTGGTAGGGCTTTAGTTTTATCCCCGAGTCCTGCTCCTGCAGTTCGGGCCTTTTCTTCCGCTTCTAACACTGACCATTCTATCTTTTGGTCTCCTACCTCCCACTCTTTTTCCTTGAGTTTCTCATAAATGCCAGCAGGCATTAATACCTTTAATATTGTCATAATGTCGGGATAGGTATACTCTCCCATGAGTAACATGTCTTTAATTTCTCGGTGAAAACCCGCTGGATCTTTGTCATGACTGGGTACCACTTTCTTCATTTGTAACAATTCTATTTTTGATATGGGCGTATATACAAATACGCGCTTGAACTCGTTGTCCTCGCCCTTTATTGGGTGCACTTCTCGTAAGGGATTCTGTCTATCCATGTGATACGTGGTTCTTTCCTTGACGGGCAATGAAACATGTTCTGAACATACAAAAAGAATATATTGCTTTCTTGATTCTAGAATTTCTTTAATTAATTTAGTACCTGAACCTCTCCATCTATTCGTGAGTAATTCGGTCAATATATCAGGTAAGGGACCAGGATCTGAATGTTGATTCTGATATAGTATAATGAGTTGTTGAGTCATATAAATCCCAGCTAAACGCTGTTCATCTGGGGTGAGATTCAAAAATGTGCGTACTACTGTATCATCACTATATTTTCCGGGACTGTCCACCCAATGGACAGCTGCCCTGGCTAAATCTTGTTCATCCATAGAATCGAGGAAATGATAACCCCTTCGTTCTCGGAGTAATTTGTCAGCTGTTTGGAACGAATGCTCGTTAGACCTTATATGGACTATGGGTGTTGGGAAACCCCTGTTATTGTCTGGACATATCGGGCGTATCGGGTCAATAAGACATCTCGTACTATTACAAGATCTTCTTTTACCTACATAGGCTATAGTTTCTGACTGTCCTGTGGGCAGTCCTGACCCTTCTTCCTCGCTTTGTTCGAACTGATCTACCTCTAATCTCTCTTCGTGTAGGCGTTCTATTTCTTTACGGATCTTTCGGCACATGGCTATTATACAATTTTGCTTATCATGTCTCCCTTCTGATATATTCTGGCTCCATCGGGTAAGAATTTGCATTGCTTCCGGGTCTACCCCCGGTCGGTCTTCATTTCTGATCACACAATTTATGAGGAAACGTAACAGTTCCCCCTGTATCTCCACTTTCTGGTATTCCATAGCTCTGTTAATACATTCTGGATCTCGCCCTGTTTGGACAAAATGATATATTTTATCTAGATGCGCAGTCATTCCTGGTAACTTCCCTAAATACACTGCGGCTCGTCTGATACGTAATGATGCTAGGGTCATTTCGTCCTCTTTTCCGGGCACAGGGTCATATCTACAATCTATAAGAAGTTCCTTAAGCGTACGGGCATTAATGAGTTTGGGTGTACGTGAATGTCCTGACTCTTGAAAAGTACGTTTATTTATTCTGGGTGGCGTAGAAAAAATATTGGTAGCACCTCCCGTAGCCCCATCTGGGGTGTCGGGTGTGAAAGGATTCGTTGAACGTGATATAGCAACTATAGGGGTGGACACAGCTATAGAAGCAGCTGTAGGAGCGGATGCAGAAGCAGATGTGCTTGCCAGAACTTGTGACTGTAGAGATACGGGTGCCGGATCTTGGCGTTGAACCTCCCTGACAGGCGGTCTATGTGGGGCGGAATTAGGATACTTGGGAGCTGCGTCATCTAAATATGAGGAAAGAAAAACATCTTCTGCGGTTCTAGGATGCCCCTTAGGATGTACCTTTATTGGGAACAATGGGGGTGGCAAGTCTTTCGGTATTTCTGGAGTAGCCTTAGGTAATCCTTCGGCCAGAAGGGGATACATACCATTCATAAGGGCATTTCTTTGTCTGTCTATTTGTTCTGATTTCACTGGGATACCTTCCTCAATTAATAGATTTTCTTGAACTTTATTGGAATTCTCTTTACTCTTCTCTTCCTGTCTACGTGCTTTTTCTGTTCGCCTATGTGATTCTTTACGCCATAATTCAATGGCATCTTTCTGTGACTGTCTGACTTTCCTTTTCCATAACTCTTCTTCTACTTTCATGATGCACTCTGCATCCCAGGTTCCCGCTGTGGGCCACCTCTGACTTTCTGGTAATTCCTTGGTGTAATCTACCCATAAATCAAGAAATAATATAGCGTCTAAGCCATGTTTATGATACATGAAGTACCCTGGAGTGTCCCTAGGAGGAATGGGAACGGCTTCTTCGAGTACCCCTTTTCTTGTAGTGATCTGTCTTAGTTTCGAAAAGAACGGCATATTGAGAACTGACCTTATGCTTGATTTTGACCAACTGACCTGATACTTGATTTTGAACAGACTTAATACAATAAACACGATAATGAACAGTCATTCATACCACAATATACAGAACGTACTTAAACACATTAAACATTAAACATTAAACCTTTAACTGAAACAACAATGATGATCGTCTGCATAACTAATCACCAAGCTTAATTCTGGACAATAACTAGATACTTCGGAATACTTGATATACTGCTAAACAGTACATATACACTGCTAAAACAGTGCAGACCGGATTTGTGTACCCAAACCCGTCTTGACCGGCACAACCTATGTGCACGTCAGAAATGCCTCCCCAGTAATGGTACTCACCGGGTAGCTTCGGAAACGGTAGGCCTCGGAAACTTGAACTTGAACCGGACTGGACTCGACTCGACTCGTCGGAAACTGGACTCGACTTGGGACTTCGGAAACTGGTGGGCCTCTGTATACCTCGGATCTTGCTCTCTCAGCTAGGCTCTGGTCGGGATACTTCGCACTTCTCACCGCCTCGTCTGGGTGTTGATCGCAGCCTCAGTCGCCCCCGCTTGACCGGAGGGAGATACAGGAAATCCTGCTGGTACGCGTTATTGTCCGTCCAGCTGTGGCAGGAGACCGGGCCTGCAACTCACCGCCGGCGCGTGAGATGAGAAAGTGTCCCTATTCGGGCGCCATTCATGTGGTAAATAAAATTCCTTTACCTGGACTTAATTTTATACAGAAACATAATAAAATAGCTCAGTAAAATGAGAGGCAGAATCCGTGGTATTAGAGGTTCGGAATGGGCTTTATTCCAATGAACGATTATAATCGGTTGCTCCAAGTTCCATCACCACGGAGGTTCAGGAAGTGAAGTACGTACATTATTGACATGAAATGGCTTTTATAGTACATACATTACAATGAAGCGAATACAGTAGGCGTAACAATTGATAAGGAAAATGACGATTTATCTGCGTAACCGAAAATGGGTGTAATAAGGAGTAAAAAGGAACGTAATTGGTTATGATGTCACATATAGGTGGATCTATAAGATAATACTTGGCATAGATGCGCGCGCAGCAGCATGACGTGTGATTGACGTGTAACTAGGGGGTGAAGGGGACTTGATATTTAGCTTTACATGTGGAGACTAGAAGTCTGGGGGGTCAAGTCAACCTAATCCCAAATCATATCTAACATCCTATGTTTAAAGAACTATGTTATCCACAAAGGAAGGACTCTCGGACAGAATCTATTCTATACTGACTGTGCGTGCGTGTACAAGCGTCTAAGTGTCTACACTAAATGCGAGGGGGTAGGAATCTTCCATAGTAACAGGGCTATGAATTACTTGTATAAAGACAGAGAAGCCGGGCCTTTTGCTCGGTAGCTGGAAGAATGTTTACTTAAACTACTAGGCAGGAATGCTTTGGCTGAGGGGGAAGCAGATAATTCGAAGGTGAAATACAGTTCTTGGCAGAGAATAGGCTGATGTCAGGCTTCGTGAGCCGCGCAGAGAATGAGACAAAGTTCATGGTCACAGATGCAGGCTCAAACTGGAGCTTTCAGAGGCAGAAGGCAAGAAGAGGTTTGATGACAGAATCAGGGCCTACTTGCCTGGACTGTAAAATGGCATAAGTGAACCATATAAAGCCGGTGGCCTTTTGTACTTAGGAATGGAATATCCGGCCTATTCATGGCGGATCTGACAGAGGACATGTTAACGGTGGACGCACATGTATTTGCGTCTCCATAACTGGAACTGGAGGGAACATACATGTACTTGTAACATGCACATAGAACCGTTGGGGTCCAAGATAGGGGACATAACTGACCAGAAAAATCCATATTTCCACACTTTGAGAGACAGATTTTGCTGTTGGTGGTGAGACACACAAGCGACACAGAGATAAATACTGAATTGACTTTAGCTTCCAAAGTAATTGCCATGTGGGAGACAGAAGTCAGGGATAGGAGTGAAAGGTAGAGGTTGGGAGGAGGCTGTGAGAGAAAGAGGAGAAAGAAATGAGATCTCCAACAATACAAAATCCAAAGAGAACATTTGACTACTGTAACCTGTTGTCATTGTGCCATATAATCTTACGGAAATCATCAACAATAGTTGTATAATTGACAAATTCACCAAATGCACATACATCCATGATTGTGTGGCCTGATATTCACAGGCCAGTCATTCCCTTTGTAATTGTCACATTGTGTTGGTCCTTACCTGAAGTCAGTTTCATTAACTTCACCTTAGATGCCTTCTATGTGTGCACGTACAGCGAATTTATGTGAGAGGAGAACACGGGCACTGGGTCATCCTGCACGCAAGCAAACATTCCCTACTACCCTATTTTTCAAAGTCATGCTTCAGTTTCGGAACTGAAGATCCAAATGGATTGTACCATTTACATCTATTCTCCAGAAGTCCTAGGATGGCTAATCTTAGACCAGGTGGAAGCTACAGGAGTTTTCATTTCTGTAATCTTGCTTGGTTCCTCAAGGCTAAAAACAACATACCTCCTGCAACTCATGTGTAGATGTCGAGAGCTGTATATTAAAGAGAGTTGTTTCAATTAAGGTCCCTGCTACTCTCTTCCCATTTGCACTGTTCAAAGAGTTGTATGAGAAGTTTGAGCAAGTAAAGAGCAAGTGTGACCCCAACGATTCTAACTATCCTGCTAGAGTCATTAATACAAAGGGGAGGTGAAGGACTGATAGGTCCTTGTGATTCAATGTATTTAAAGGTTTGTGAAATACTGCATGGTGCATTACTACCACCAAATCTGCAGGCAGCCATGTCACAGTTGACTTAAGTTTGTGACATCTGAGCTCTTTAAAAATATTCTCGACTGCACCAGCCTTTAATGTAGAACTCCAAGAGGCATAGGCTAGACTTAGGCACTTAACCAACTGTGTGAGAGTTTGTACTTGGGCTGAATAGTCATCAAGGTCAGAGTTGGGTCTTGCGTGTTACGTCGGATAGTCTAGTTTATAGGCCACGCATTTAAAATGTATTAATCTTAACACATCTAGGAGGAAAGCTGTTTCCTGCAAATCTGAAGGCAGCAAACTAATATAGACTGCTATGGATTTCTAAGATTGCATCAGCTAAATTGAGAATGGCCGGCCACCGGTTTTCCCAACTAAGGACACATTTATTCACAGGTCAAAGGTAGGTAAATAAATCATTTCCCTTGTGTGTTCTTTTTCCCATGGTACTTTGCTCCCACTAACGTGAATCTTGCTAAATACAGTTACAGTTCTGACCTTTCGCTCATTCCTTACCTACATAAATGAAACATATGGCAAATATTTTCGACGACAGTGTTAGAATAGATCATTCTTAGAAGGAGATAACCACTGCTTTGTCCGTATCCATGTGAAATATTTTCACAAACTTTTAATGAGCCTGGATGTTCAGTCACATTGCTTTGCTGGTGATGGGCCGCTGCCATTTAAGTTGGCCTGCAAACTATTTTCTGGTTACTAGGTACACTAATGTATTGCAGGCATATTTTCTCCCTAGGCCTCCCCCTATCCTCTAAGCTAGAACTGGTGTGCACTAGTAGAATATGGCTGTTTAATTATAACTCAGCACTGTAATTACTTCTTGATGATGCTGGCAATATTTAAATTCTACCAAGTTCTCTGACTGCTAAATTATAGTTGTTAGACTTGGGGGTCTCTAGTTGGCACAGGTATGCACTTGTGACAAATAGGGACCCTTGCCTCTAGTCAGGGTAAAGGGGTGCACTCCTAAAATAACCCCTGCTCACCCCCTTGGTAGCTTGGCACAAGCAGACATGCTTATCTCAGAGGCAGTGTGTAAAGCATTTGTGAACCCATACAGTAATCGAGTGACACACTACAGATGGACACCACACAGGTTTTATATAAAAAATAAGTATTCTTTATATAGATTTACCACAAGACCATTAAACGACAAAAATCCACAATACTGTTACTTTAAGATGGTAGAATTTAGCTTAGTTCTCTTTAGTTCTTAAATGCGACACTTTAAGCCAATGTACATTTTAGATGCGACACGTAGGGAAACAAAAGTGTTGTAACGATGTTGATGTGTTGAAGATTTTGGTGCAAAGAAATAAAGACGTGAAGATCCTCCAGATGTGGCACGCTTCTCCGATGCTGCGAGAAGACTCGATTCGATGCGTCAGCTGCAGCGGCGACACCACTCTACGCGATGCGACGACAGCAGCTTTGGCGGTGACACTCTTCTCCGACGTTGCGAGACGCTTCTGCTCGATGTGATAGCTTGTAGCGGCAACATACTATATGCGATGCGACGACAACAGCTTCGACGGCGGCACGCTTCTCCGTGGATGCGAGGCGCTTTTCTTGATGCGGTGCAATGCATCAGCTACGATGGCTGCGATGGCGACACGCTTCTTCCTCGATGCGAGACTCTTCTCTTGATGCGGTGCAATGCGCCAGCTTCGATGGCCTCGATGGCGACACGCTTCTTCGGCATTGTGAGACACTTCTTCGATGATGCAAGACGCTTCCGCTCGATGCGACAACTGCAGCGGAGACACCACTTTACGCGATGCGACAACAGCGGCTCCGACGGTGGCACGCTTCTCCTTCTTGAGTTGCGCTTCCAGCTCCTTGCGACACACAGTCCCTCAGAAGGCCCAAAACAGCAGCAGGCACTTCCAAGGAACTCTAAGGAGCTGGGGGGTGAAGTCTGTGTTCCCTGAGACTTCAGCAGGAGGCAAGCTCTTTTCCAAGCCCTTGGAGATCCTTCACAAGTTGAGCAAAAGTACACACACAGTTCCTTTCTCCTCTCTTTGGCAGTAGGCAACCCCTGCAGGCCAATCCCCGAGTTTCAGGGATAGTCTCTCCTCAGTTTCTTGTTGGTTCCTCCCCTCAGCAGAGGTTTCTTCTTGTTTTCCCAAAGTGATCTAAATTCTTGGGATCAGGGTCCCAATACTTATACCCCAAAATCCTTTGTCCTCTGAAGACAGAGGGGCCTTTGCCTTGTTCAAACCGGTTCTGGTCAGTCCTGGAGAAGTTTGTTTACCTGACTCCTTCTTTCCTTTCAGAGTGCAGGGCAGAGACATCAGACGCACGACAGGAGGTGGAGCCAGCATTGTGGAGGGAAGGCACAGCCCTATTCAGGTCTCAGGTTCTACTCCTTCCACCCATCTAGATGCAGATCTCTCTATTCACCACTGGGCCACCTCACCCTGTCTCCTGGAGTTCCCCAGCCCTGTCACTCAAACTACAGACAAGGAATACACAGCCTAGCAGAGGCAGGTTTGAATGGTTAGACAAGAAAATACCTACTTTCTAAAAGTGGTATTTTCAAACACAGAATGTTAAAACCAACTTCACTCAAAGATGTATTTTATCATTCTGAGTTCAAGCATACTAAATTCGAATTTCTACCATGTTGCCTGAGTCAGTTAGGATTATAAAATGTAATAACCAAACCGCCCATTCTGGCCTATGGAGAACAGGTAGCCTTGCAATAGTGAAAAACGAAAATGGCTGTAATTCACTATTAGAACATGCCACACACACCAGGGCATGTCCTACCGTATCCTTACAATGCACCCTGCCCTAGGACCTACCATAGGGGTGTCTGATATGAAGAAAAGGGAATGTTTAGGGACTGGCAAGTGGGTGCAGTTGCCCAGTCAGCATGACAATACCAGACTGCACGCAGGCTCTGCAATGGCAGACCTTAGACACCTTTTTACAGGCTGCTTCTGTGGGTGGCACAACCAGTGCTGCAAGCCCACCAGCAGCATTTGGATTGACAAGCCCTGGGCACTCCTGGTGCACTGTACTAGGGTCTGACAGGTAAACCAAACCAACCAATCATGGAATCACAAATTCATACATTAATTTACAATAGGGAGCACTGGCACTGTGGCACTGGACAGCAGTGGCACAGTGCCCTGAGCATCTAATACCAGCAAAAACATATGAGGAAACAACAAAAAATGGAAGGGAGACCCACGCCAAGGTGCCAGGTCTAACAATAGTTGTTTAATGAAACATGATCAAACAATGGGAATAATCAAGACTCTTTAACAATGTCAGCGAGCCTGATCAGTTAGTGGGGGCTACGAAGTGGCAACATCAGAATACACAAAGTCTCACAAATTTGGATTTTGAGAGGACACTCAACTTTCACCTCCAGTCATGAAAATTTGCTCCTTTACATAAAAGTTTGTTTCAGTTTATTCATTTTGGTTTTGATATGTGCCATTTACTTGACCACAACATAAAATATACACAGAATTAAAACACTACGGCCTAAATTGCAATTTGGTGACATGAGTTTAAACCTCAATAAAATTCGACAGATAAAATTACTCATTAGATCAGAAAACATTTTACAATATCTCACAGTTACTACGAGAAGCATGAAAACAACTTAATGTACTATATGACTGCGATTTACTAACTAGCAGAAGCAACAATGTTTGATGATAACAGACACGTGGTGTATGTCATCCTATTTGGTGTGTGAAAGTGTGACAATATGTGTTTTAGTAAAACCCCACTTGATGTGGCAGTGGGTGCTGTCCAACATTTATCTGTTTTTTTAAATCAAATAGACGTTCCCATCTTTGCGGTCACATTTCTTCCACCATTCTATCCAGACAACAGGACAAGTTATCAACTAAAACTGTGTGTCCTGTTCATACGATGATTTCGATGAAGGTTACTTGTAAAGCTTTGACCCTGCACAGTATGGTCACATTGTGATATCCCTCTCACCTTCGATGACACTACTCTCTCAGTCTTCGAGTTCCTGAAAAGTATTTTTGTAAGATATGAAAATGTTTAAACATGCCAGTCTTGAAATCATCAACATGTGGTGTAAAATGAGGCGCAACTTGGAGTTTCAGGTTCTGTGGCAATTGATGAAGAAGAGAAGCCTAGATAGCCAGGCACTAGCGGTATGCAGAAAAGGTAAACCCCATTGTGAACTTCCAAAGTTTGTAAATTGTTAGGTCTAGCTGGAGACTAATGTAGCTACCATCCAGAGTTATTGTAATCATATAAAGAGCATAAAAGAGGTATGGAGAGAAGGTGTTTGTCTCCGCTCTGTGTTGATCTGCCTCTTCACAACAGCTCAGCATTTGATTGGACAGCAGTTGTATTAGTACACCTAACCAGTGCTTCCATTACTGTGTTTGACATGTTGGACAGCATTGAAAAGAAGATAGAGTGCCCTCAAATATGATTTCCTCCTCAGAAGATACCAATCTTCAGGATCTTCACGAGCTCCCCATGAGCATAAAACGTTCCCCGACCCTGCACACGTTCAGGAAGCACCTCAAGACCTTGCTCTTTGACTGATCTGGAGCTGCCCCCCCAGCACCTTGAGACCCCCCACGGGTGAGTAGCGTGCATTATAGGCCCCCTGATTGATTGATTGATTGATTGAGGATGCCGTGTATTTCATTCCCAGGTTTCCTCTTCCACTAGATCTTAATCCTAGTGCTCCCCAGCAGCAGCAGGGCTTGATGGGGTATAATACCTTGGGAATCCCCTTCACATCAGATGGCTGCTGCCTCTAACCATCATGACGTAGCAGCTTGTGCTCAGTGGATTTATCCTCTAGTGAAGTAAATAAATCCTCTCCTGCTCCTTCTCTTATGCAGCCAGATTTTCCCTGCTTGGGGCAGGTGTTGGGAAGAGGTGCTCCCGGAAGTCCCCAGCCCACTGTATCCCTCGGGCAAGTCCCAGAGGCAGCGCATTCATAGCATTACTTCCTCAAAGGGCTTGTTGTCTCATTTCCATGGCTGTGCCACAGCAATAGTAATTGCATGGCGAGGGGGCCTGTGGGAAAGCCGACCCAGGGCTGGTAATACGACCCATGGAGGAGCAACAGGAGGAGGAATCTGATTGTGTTTGAGTGCAGTGTTTCTGTTTGTTTATTTCTCGGTGCAGATGTGTGTGTGGCATTCACACAAGTGCCCATATGATGTGCACAATTGAAGTATGTAGAAGGGAAATATGAGGATGTGTATGTGCATCTTTGTGTGTGTGCAGCACACAGATATGCACAAACACACACACACATAACGTTGGTGCAAGTGCTGAGCATATTAGGTGATCACCTAAAGAAACAGGATCTGCTTTCTCTGCCCTTCACTTCCCTGCTCTCCTTCTCTCCTTTATGTGCTCCAGGGTTATATTTGACTCACTAAGTTATCTTACTAAGCCTACTGCTTATGCACTTATGCCACTATACTTGATAATTGATTCATCAGCTGTTGCCGTATATGCAACAAACTTAGCACACAGAAAACAAGCCAGATGCACGGAGTCTGTTCACTGTTACCAGGGAACAGAATGAATGCTCTGTGTGGCACCACTGATGCTCCGTACAAGGGCCATTGGGTCCTGCACTGTTTGGGGCTATTGAATTCATTTCTAGATTCTTTGGAACATGCACACTTGAATTACAGTGGGAAATCGCGGCATCTGCCATTTCCAAATTTAGCTGTAGTAAATATAATCTGAAAAACCAAATGGTACTACATAAGGAAAAGAAGCAGAGAAGGCTGGATAAATCATAAGAAATGGAAGTTAATTTTGTGAGAGTAACACAAGGAAGAAAAAAATGAAGATAAAGGTAACCAGACAGTTATTCAATAGGAGGGGTTTGGTTGCCATTGTTTACAATAAGTAGACAGTATGCAAAGATATGTTAAACATAATGGGCACTTGTGCACGTGTGGTGAACGGGTAATGCTGCAGCCACAGGTGTCTTAAACAAATATGTACATTGAGGCACTTCAAATAATACTGTTGTTAGAAATGGATGCCTGTAGTTGTCAAGGGTTTTTACCTTTGTCCAAGTAGGGACCCTTCCTTCTAATCAGGATAAGGAAGTTACACTCCTAAAATAACCCCTGCTCACCCCCTTGGTAGCTTGGCACAAGCAGCCAGGCTTATCTTAGAGGCAGTGTGTAAAGCATTTGCACATAACCAACAGTAATACAGTGAAATCACTACAAAAGGACACCACAACGGTTTAGAAAAATATCCAATATTTATATATCAAAAACAAGACCAAAAGGATTAAATAAAATCTACCATACTGTCTCAGAACATACTCAGTAATCCAAATTGACTTGAAATACAGTTCCTTGAAGTCAATAGCTCCATCTGGGGCAATCACGGCATTGTGAACAACAAATCCAAACAGTTCTGGCTGACCACTGTGTCGCGCCGTCGTGAGCCAGCTACGGTGTTTGGGAAGACCTGCAAAACAGTACCTTTAGAAATGTAGGGTGTCAGTGATCTCTCGATGAGTCCCGAAGGGCCGGCATCCACAGGTTTTGGTTCCGGAGGTCAGTGCAGGAGTCGTCAGGCCCTTGAAGTCACACATGTTGCAGATCGAACTCCTCACAGTTGAAGTCAGGAGGGCCAGCATCGGCAGTCATCTGGTCTGCGGTGCGAAGTGCAGCGATGCAGCGTGCAATGCCCTCAGGTCGCGGTGCAGGCAGCGGCTCTGTGATGGTCTTTCAGCGGCGTAGTTGAGACCAGGGCTGCGGTGCGAAGTGATGTGGTGCTCTTCGCGGTGCTGGCAGGTCACGGTGCAAGCAGTGGCGTAGTCATTGCTGAAGTGGAGTGGTGTGGCTCACTGGTTAGAGGCAGCAGACCCAGAAGCAGAGGACGGCCCGGGACCAGGGTTCAATTCCCGACGCGGCAGGGTCGTGGACCAGGGCCAGCGGACTCGATAATTCTCGCTTCGGTGCCTACTCTAACCAGGGATCACACTCGGCAACTCTGGGCATTAGCTTGCCTCATCTCCACAACGGCCCCCCACATTCGCCGGGGATGCCTGGTTTCACCTTGGAGATACCCTGGAGCGACCATCTCACAGGGATAACCAGGACGGGCTCCCCAGCGGTCTACAGCGCCACGACGCCTCAGGGCAGCAGTGCGCTTTACAAGACACATACATTTACATTTACAATTTACATTTACAAGCACTGTCGTCGGCTGACGAACTGGAGTCGATGGCGCTGGTGTTGGTAGGACAAGGCTGCGGTGCGGGATGAGGACGGTACGTTGTGTAACTTATGAGCGGGGCCCTCGAAACACGGTGCAAGCAGCAGCTTCGATGTCAGTGTAAAGCGTCGTCATCGGGTGACAGCGCGAAGCGAGGCGATGCGGAGTGTGGTGCCCACAGGTCGCGGTGCAAGCAGGTGGTTTTGTCGGTGAGACCAGGGTTGCGGTGCAAAGTGTGGCAGTGCCCTCTGTGGTGCCTTCAGGACATGGAGTCGGCAGCGGCGTTGTAGATGGCGTTGGATTGCTTTTTCTTCTGTTGCAGCACAAAACACACAGTTGCCAGTGCTGATGGAAGAATAACTTGAAGTCTTTGCTGTTCCTGAGCCTTCTTGAACAGGGGGCAAGCTGTACCTCAAGCCCTTGGAGAACTCACAAAAAGGAAGTTGCAGATAGTTCAGTGCAGTCCTTTCACAGCCCAAGATAGAAGCAGCCACTGCAGGCCAACACAGCAAAGCACACAGCAAAGTGGTAGTCTCTCCTCACAGCTTCTCCGGCTCTTCTTCTTGGCAATCTTCTTGGTTCTAAAAGAGTTCTAAAGTTCTGGCCCAATAGTTATACCCCAAATTCCTTTGTCCTCTCAGGTGGAGTGTGTCTGTGCTTAGTCCAAACTAGTTCTGTCCTCTCTGGCCCAGCTTCCTGGCAGGGGGTGGAGATAGCATTGTGGAAGGCAGACCGGGCCCATACAGGTGCAAGGAAATCTCCTCCCACTACTCTAAATGCAGCCCAGGTCTATTCAGTCCAGCCCTGACCCATTAGACTCTCTGGAGCCACTGCACATCCCCAGCCCCTGTCACTCCAAAGCCAGACAGTCAATCCACATCCTAGCAGAGGCACACAGCATGGCTAAGCAAGAAAATACCTACTTTCTAAAAGTGGTACTTTCAAACACAGAATGTAAAAATCACCTTTACTAAAAGGTGCATCTTTAGGTTCTGAGTTCAGGCATTCTAAACTGTATTTTCCTATCTGGTCCCAATTGGAAGTTCTATTTATAAGACATTATAAATGAATTACCATGCTTTCCTATTGGCCAGATAGCCTTTTAATAGTGAAAAATGAATTTGGCAGTATTTCACTATCAGGGCATGCCACACACAGCAGGGCATGTCCTACCTTTCACACACACTTCACCCTGCCTACAGGGGTACCTTGGGTCTACCTTAGGAGTGACTTACATGTAAGAAAAGGGAAGGTTAAGGCCTTGCAAATGGGTGTGCCTTGCCAAGTAGACATAGCAGTACTACACTGCACACAGACACTGCAGTGACAAGTCTGAGTTACCTTTGAAGGGCTGCTAGTGTGGGTGGCACAACCAGTGCTTCAAGCCTACTAGCAGCATTTGATTTACAGGACCTGGGCACACAAAATACACTGTATTAGGGATTGACTCATAAATCAAATGACCAATCATGGAATCACCAATCCATAACAACAATTTACAACAGGAGCACTTGCACTTTAACACTTAACAGCAGTGTGAAATTGCGCAGATACCCTAAACCAGCAAAAACAAAACTGGGAGGTCAGAAAGCAAAAAGACAGGAGAAACACCCCAAAAGATGCCAGGTTTAACAACTGTCACAAGATATTAAGGGCCATATGTACGAACATATTTTCCCCTAGATATAAAATGGTTAAAACTGTTTGATACATCTGGCCTTAAATAACTGCCAGATATCAAATCATTGTCTCTCTTGTCCAAGCTTTTCAATTCATCGTTACTTCTCGAGTCGCATTGGTATTATACCAGCCAGATATTGAGTATTGAATTTTTAGTGCGCAATTCTAATCATAGTTGTTTTTACATTTGTCTAATATTGTTTACCAAATGTCATTGTCTCCTGTTGTGAGTTTTATCATATTTAGATGTCTAATATATTTCACTGATAAACTCTCCTCTGTGCATATAAGCAAAAGATGCTGCGTTTGATAAACCTTTCTAAAGCTATTTCTTCATAACAGAGCCTAGCAGCAGCTGTCCGCCATTTATTTACAGAAGTACTTTCCTTCAGATTCTGACAAGTAGCTCCCTACTTCTGGGAAAAACATTAATGTACTAGTGAATCAGCATAAATGGCACTGTTATATCTTTCCCAGAAGGGTCATAATTCAGAAGCAATACCCCCGAAAATGAATTTCCGTGCGTGCTGTGGCTTCAGGAAGGCAGAGACTTTAAGTTCAGTACAAGGAGAGCGGTTGACAAAAAGGTTAAATCCTGCAGGTTTTGTCAGCAGGTGACAGGGGAGGGTAACATAACCTAATCAGTATGGAACCTATACATCTTTCAATCCACACTGTTATGTTGGTTATAGTATGGAACTGAAATATATATAGTAGTTCAAATATCTGACAAAAGTGTTGTGTCCCGAATATCGTTCGCAAGAATTCCGCACCAATAAATAATAGGATCGCCAGTTTTCTGACACACTGTCAACAAACAATAGCCACTCATCACCAACTGGCTATTTTTGTAGCATCCTTGCTCAACATTTTGTGTTGCAGATTTTATGGATGCAATTTAGCAAATGTATACGTGTCCTGACTCAGAATCACAAGATGGGAAGGTGATATGTATCCTATGAATGTTATAATTGTCATAGAAAGGAAATGATCACAAGCAGATTGAAGGTGCCACGGTAATTTTGAATAGCAAAGAGACTGCGACGCAGGGATTTGTTCTCCATTTGAAGGAATAGGCTTGTCCCGAGGACAAACACCTGGTTCACAGAAACACTCTCAGAGGAAAAAAGAAACAATAAAGACTTGTTATGGCTCCTGCAGCAACAACTACATGCAACATACAAATTAGAACAACTTAACAGACTCATATATGCCTTTGAATATTTCTATAGTGCAAATGTAGACCTGAGAGAATCGTAGCTCCCTGCAAGCAGGGGTAGCAACAAGTTAATGTGGAGAAAAATACTTCTGAGATTGTGCATGGTGAGC
Organism: Triturus cristatus; assembly: GCF_964204655.1. Lineage (NCBI taxonomy): Eukaryota > Metazoa > Chordata > Amphibia > Caudata > Salamandridae > Triturus > Triturus cristatus. The sequence goes on from NC_140588.1 coordinate 75,396,399, forward strand.
CTGGGTGCCGGAGGAGATACAGGAATACTGAGTTGAGGTTCAAGAGCTTCTGTGGATCTATGCACGTGGTTAAGGGTCTACATGCAGTTAAGGAGTGTGACAGAGGTGTTTTTGTTGTGGTGGAATCTGAGCAAATTTCTTAACTACAACCAAGACAGAGCAAAGAGCAAGTCTGATAGGGAGAAATTCGCTAGTGTATTAATGAAGAAGGCTTTCATCTGTTTTTTTGTGTTTGTAATGGTGTAGCTACAATCTGATAAAATGTTTACTTCAAGTGTTTGCAATTTCTCTTTCGGTGCACTCATTTTTTAGTAATTGCTGTTTTGTAAATAAGAATGATGCTTGCTTTCAAGTACACATTTTGGAAGTTGATATTTATTGTTTGGAGAGAAATGATACATGTGTCTGCTCTGTGAAGAACCAAGCATGAAAATAGAGTACCATTTAATGGGTGGTAGAGGATTCAGGTCAGTGAAGCTTTGGTAATGTGAGTAGGCCAGAAGTAGGGAAATAGGTTTGAAATCAGTAGGTGTGAGGTAAGATTTCATTTTCAGGACTAAGTAGAGATTGTACCATGTAGTCTATGATTTTGTCAATAACAGCCCAACTCACAATGTATTTTTGCACTTCTATGTCAATCGTAAGTATGTAAAATATTCATAGATTTGCATGAGTATTCCTGTCATTTTTTGCAATTTTAAACGTTCAAAATCTGCTCCAACATTTTGGAAACCACACTGGAGATAAAACATGACTTTCTGATGTGGTCACTATTGCCAGAAGTGGGTGGACTAGCGAGCAGTGCTTGGTAGCTGTTGGATCAGGAATGTCCCAATAGTGATCACTGCAATCTGCACTTTTGAAAGAATGCAAACCAGCGACCAACTTTGGTGCTCATTTAAAAACCCTGCGTTCCCCTAATTCATTAAAGACCCTGCCTTCCACCCCCATGGCAGAGGACTGCCTATCTCCATTTGAATCCCTGCCAGTTTGACAGGGATCTCTGTGATGAAAATGTATCCAGTTTTATGCCGAGAGAGCTGACATGTTTATTCGGCCAGCTTGCATTCTCGTTTTCTTTTCAGCAACAAATACCCAACGCTGACAGATTCAAATGCTGTTTGCGCCTTATATTCATACCATAGAAGGAAATCTTCACTGTTCATTATGCACAGGGACACATCCCAAAATTATATGGTGATTAGAACATATATACTGTTGAAGTATTGGTATTTAGGCTTAAGGAAACTTTAAAAATTGTTCATTAAAAAGCGATACTTTAGTAGAAAGTCTACATTTACCGGAACAATATATTGGTTTTAGAAATAAATTTTGCATACAGGTGTCATTAAAAGGTAGAACCCTACAGAGTAGTAGTGAATCTGACTCATTATGAGGACAACCTGACTACTCTATACCTTTTCACCAAGCCTAGCAACATTCAAACTGAGCTACACAGGATGTGCAGGAAGGGCACCATATTAGAGGAAACTGTTTGGCTTTGAAACTACCCAGAGAAGAGATTCTCGGAGGTAGGAAAACCCACAGCTCAATGCACAAACACATTCACTTCTGTCTCCATTTGTGGTCCAAGGGTGGCCCTTAGCGTATCAGGGACCGTCTTCTTTAACAACAAGCGGACCCCCAACATGGAGTCTCTGTGAAGGACAATCAAGCTTGACGATACAAAGGGAAACATGTCTTATAGCAGAGGGTTGAACGAAAGCATAAACACCCCATGTCAGGAAATTTGGGATACAGTGGTGGGTGGATGCACTTGGCTAGAAAGGAAGGGACAACCTCAAATTGTATGGACACTTACACTGTATTCCTTATGTTTCAGAAGTAAAAGAACGCTTCCACTGGGCATGAATGAAAACTGTGGCATGATCCTGCACATTCCATTTATGCAATGGGGCACCTCCTTGCTGATGGATATCTACTGGCAGTGTGGCGAGTTTGCTTTCACTCATCTACGGATGGCGCATACTTTGACCTCTTGTCACTGTACACACCCCTACCCTGGACATTCCCTGAGAAGAGCTATCGACTTGTACCAGCACCTGCTAATAAAAAAGACAACCTTACTGCATCAGGATCATGAAAAGAAACTGTGGATTACTTGGCTTGGGATCAGTACAATGACATTCCAAAAGAATTTAGACTGTTCTTGTGCTCACAAGTATCAGTGGGAGGGTCCATGCCCTTCTTCACCTTGCAGGCGAAAGCCATTGCCCACAGGGTTCAGATTACCAGATGGGAAATGCTTAAAATGATGAGCAGCATTGTTTTTGGCCTTATTTTGATCAAAGAAGAACTGCAAGCAATCTGCCTCATGGTGATGTACCATCGGTATGTGTTAGACCTAATGACCACAATGGAAGGAGGGGTGCCAAGAATGATGTGCCCTGCTGAATCTTTATCTAAGGGAATTACCTGGATAATGGGATATTGATTCTTGCCATCCAAGTACTGCACAGGAGAAATGACTGAAGAGGGAGGTGCCCCTGAAAAGGAGTGCCTTTCAACTTGGTGACTTTCCGTATTGTGCACGTCATTGGTACCTGTTTTAATTGGGATCTTGTATGTGTGGTGCTCTGTGCAATTGGGGATTTCCTGCTGTAAAAATGCACAGCCTGATTCAGAAAGGTAATCTGAGACTAATGTCTAACTTTATGACTTTCAGTATTCACAAAGGGCATTTACGAGCAGTATCTTTATGTCTACACTTCTGCACTTGAGGTGAATCTCCACGGTCAGGACTGAATCTCTGCAATCAGGGGGAATCTCCACAGTCCGTGTGGATGAAGTGTAATCACATACACTTGCAGTGGATTGACACTACATGCAAGACCTGCACGACAAACCAAATAAAATCAGCACACAATCAAGGCCCAGGTTTGGACACACAGAGTTTCTGCATGCCTGTTTTGCACCTTACCTCAATAATGCTACCCCAGAGGAGGAAGAAAAACTATTCTGAGGAGGGGACCACCATGATCCTGGAGTTCATTGTGAGGCACAACAAAATGCTTCATGGTCTCTCCGATACAGCACCAGTGCCACACAGAAGACAGCCTTATGTCAGCATTTAGCCACTGCAGGCACAGCGTTGGGGGAGGATGTCTGCACTGTAATGGACATTAGGAAGACGGGAAGAGGGGGGTGAAGGAGAAGTACACCATGATTGAGGTGGCCAGAGCTCTCCCTGTTGTACCCTATGGACCCAGCCTCCATTGTAAACTACTAGAGGAGGATGTCCTCAATACCATGCACCCCCACATGTTCCATGGGCTGCCTGTGAGTGATGTCTGCAATGTGGTGATAGGTAAAATATGATGAAACTAACAATGATACAAAAGTACCAATGTCTGTGATGCACGACTATTGTGACTATGGATATAGTCCCTAGTGTGCATAAAACGCATGGTGAGTCTGACCCTCATGTGTCTACTTTCATACACTGCACTACAAGTTCCAGAAACCTTTGAGATGGAAATGGCAAATTCTATTTCCTCAGCCTCAAACAGTAGCCCAGCACTGCTGGTGTATTCACCTAACACTGGTAAATAGCAAAATACTATGTGCCCCTTCCACTTAGCATTACTGTTAGCATGTAGATGCAGTGAGGATATTTGTGAAAAGTTGCACATGCACATTTATTGATTGATGACTTTTCTCTGTTCTCTTCTATTGCCACATGCATCCAGAATACCGCAAACTACTGTAGCATAGGTTCCTGCATCTGCTGGGAGGCATCCACGTGGTGCACAACAATCTATACCACCATCACAAACTGGTATGTAAGATTGGCTAAGAGAGGTTCCAAATGCCTACATTGTTAACAGACAACCCATGGGCCTATTACTTACATTCCATCAACAGTCCCAGGCCTGTAAACTGAACTCAGACATCCTGTGCATCACATGTGGCAACTAGAATGTTAACTTAAAACACATGTCTCTTTGTGGGCCCAGTGACATTTTCCATGACATCAGTCCCCACAGTGACATCTGCTACAAGTTTGGGTATGACATCTGGTAAGATACCACACACTGGGTGGATGCGGGATCCTGGTAAGTAAACCCATGAATGATGGAGTAAAATTCTAATGCTCCTAAAAAGTGGATTTCATCCCTGCAGTATGTTGTGTGTTTCTAATATCAATTTTGGCACTCATCTCAATATGCCCAGATATGGCGCATTGCAGTATACCACATTACACCATTTTGGCTACTGAAAGGTGACTTAAAATGTATGGCAAGTGAGTAGAGTACGTACCTTATTGACTATATCGCTTCATATGAAGTGGAGTTGCCACAACTTGATTGAAAGTCCATGACATGAAAACTCTTAAGCTGAATCCCAGGGCCCAATATGTTTGTAAATTGATGTGAATGAGGGTCACACTGATGCCAGTTGTGTTGCAGTTGAAGAGGATTTTTTGGGGATGGTAAGGTGGATGTAGCAGAAATGACTATACTAAAAAACAAAGGAGGGAGTGAAGAGGTAGAGAAAATAGAAGGTGGACATGTCCTCCTCAATATGTCATAGAAAAACCAAAAGGAATCCACCGTGGATGAAGCAAAATGAAGAGAATCTTCCAAAGTATTTTATCACTATTTCTGAATTGTGTGTACCCTACTGATGTATAGGGGAGCACAATGTGTTGGTAGAATAACCCTCACCCACCAAAAGGACCCTTGGTGGCATGCTTCATCATTGGGTTCTTTCTTCCCCGCTGCAGAAAGGGGCATGCTACAACCAACGAAGACGTGGAGCACTTAGTAGTAATATACTATGTGTAGTGCAGGAGTGAGAGTGGAAGGGTCAAATGTGTACATAGTGGTGCCGAAATGACACATATACATGTGGTGGATGAGCTGCACAATGTAAATCCAGTGAAGGCGGCAACCGTCCCAGCTTCTCCAGTTGACCAAAATGTGTGATCCTACCAAAATGTTGATTGTGAGCAGGCCTTCTCTTCCACCATATACACATATAAGCAACCTGTTTAATACTTGAGTTCAGGATGTGTGCTGTATAGGACCTCATCCCGTGACAGCCAAAATAGACCATGATGTCATGCACATATAATGGGAACAAAGGCCACACAAAGAGTGCACAAAAATAATGTGTGACCTCCAAGTCCAAAATGGGCATTTTGACTCCGGTGGGAGACAAGCGCAAATGTTACCCAATTCTTGCTTGACAATTAAACATATCATATTTTAACTCTATTGGGAGGTGGATTTTCCTCACTTGAGCCCACCAACTTGACATTGATGAACGTGATTGAGGAAAGTAACTCAGCTCCCCTCGACTTCGCAAAGTTTGTTGGAACTCTGCGTGTCCCATGGGGGTGCAGAACATTTCACGAACTCTGCAAATGGAGCAGAGTTAACCACCCAGGGTTGGTATAAACGGACATCCCATGTGGAGGGGGAGTAGCAGATGGTCATGGTTGCTAGTAGGAGGAGGAGTTCTTTCAACAGTAGGCTGATGTGTGGCAGGACATTAGGGCCAAATGGGCTACTCTGTCATACATGTCAGAGGCACTGCAGGACATACACCAAATCCCTCAGGCGGTGGACAGACTGACCCAGGTGTTGGCCAGGATGGATACATCTTGGCAAGACATGTCAAAGAATATAAAGGACATCATATACTTCTATAGGGAAGAGAGTGCAAGACACCATGCCCTGGCCATAAAAACGATGGAGGGCATGCTGAAACTGATCAAAAGTTTCCTTTCAAGGTCAATACATGGACGGGAGCCAACACATCTACATGCTGCACATCACACACACCCACCTGTACCACAACCTGCACAAGCTTCCAGCAAATGTTCACAGCCACCAACACCCTTGCACACGCCCTGTACTGCACATCCACTATCACCCCCTGTCCAGATACCTATACCATCTGTACTGACACCAACATCCTCTGTCCAGGCACTGCCCCCACCAGTACAGGTAGATGCACAAAACACCAACCCGTACCTCGGAAACAACACAGCAAGTGCTCTTACTCACAGCGATCATCACCACCACATTTGCAAAGATGCAAGAAAGATCCCTCATGATCATTTATCCACAATATATAATAATATGTATTGTTTCTCATAAGTCAAGACTAAGCTGCGTATTATATGTTAATGGTCACTTGTTTACCCTGGTGGTAGCCTATAGATGTGACGATGAATGTGTATGAATGAGACATGTCAAAGTGTTGGACCATCTGTGTAACAAGCTATCATAAGCAAAGCAATTACCTATTCCCAAGGTATATTTCCTTACTTTGCAAAACAGCATTTACAATGAACTAAACAAGATAGAGATAGTTGGACCCAAAAAATACTTTATTTATCTTTGAGAAGTGAAACAAATGATATTCCAAAGACAGTCTGTTGGGAAAGAAGAAAGGAAATCATCTAATGTTCTTCACTTGGAATGCACAAGGGGACTCGGAGGGGTTGGGCAAAAGGAAGCATCAGGGGAGCGAGTCTTTATACAAGGGGCGAAGAAAATGTCCAAATTCAAATTATTATCCAGTCAGTCGAGTCCTCCTGGTCACCCTCTTTTTCCATGATGTGGAGATCCTTTGCATTGGATGCCGGCTCCTGGCTAACTGCTGCAGAACCAGACAACACACAGGGTTGACATACACAAGGGTTACGGGGGAAACATTGTGGGGCTACTTACAGGGTGACACATTGAGGATGGTTTGGGAGGGACGTTGTGCAAGGGCAAACAACATGAATGCACACAAGGAATTGACACTGGCATTGAGGGTGACCATCGATCTTGCATGCTTTCAGAACATTCGCACTTCACTACAGAGCTGCAATAGGATACAAGAGGAAATGTCTGGGTGCCCCTTATGTGCCCCCATCACTTCCTGGGATGCTGCAACCTGAGTGACAATACAGGGAGGGGTTGGGATCTCACATGAGGAGTGTGGTATGTCGGGGTCAGAGCATTACCACAGGTCTTCCAGGCAGCCACTTGGAAGGGGACTAGAGCCAGGGAATGCAGCTTGAGGTCCTAATAGAATGGGGGTTCTAATGTCAGGGAGGAGTTGTTGGCAAGCCCTGGGGGTGATGAGGCCTGCACCGGCGACTACTCAGCAAACAAAAGGTCTTGACTTTCAGGGTAAGAGTTGATTTCCTCCTCCGTGGCCTGAGGTGTCCAGTTCGGCACCCCCCCATAATTTCCTCAGCCTCCACCCTGTCAACAGAACTTGAGTTAAATGTTGCCTTTGTCTGGGTGGGTGCATTACCCCTGCCTTCTGATGTTGTTGCTCCCTCTTCCTCTTCAGTGCTGGAGAGAGGCAGTGGCCGTCGTCATCCCAACAATGTCCTTCTCTGCCCCTGGTCCTGGTCCTGTTGGTCCTTGACAGATGGGCACACTGAAATTGAAGTCAAAACAATATGTAGTAGTTGTACATGTAAGAATGACACACATATCTACATGAAGCAAGTGCAGACTTTGTTCTCCTTTGATCTCACTATCCAATTAGAAGTTACTTGGAGCCTAAGGTATGTGTACATTCAGTGAGAAGTTCTAATTTGACCCACATTTTGACATCTTTTTTGGATTCAAAAGGCATACACTTCTGTACTGACCATTCCTCACCTTCAGCATTCTTGTAATCTGTGTCTCCTGTCATTGCTACATAGTCACCTTCCAATGCCAGTTTACAAAAGGAGGTGGGAGACAGTCCAGATGGATATATGCATACCTAAACCTTGTTCTGGAATGATCCTGTGATATGTAGTCTCAGCAGTCTTAGACTTACTAACAAATGTCATCTGCTGTGTAGCATTGTTTGACACAGCACAAATGTTGATTTGGGTGTACATATCCAAACAAGGACTTGGATATGAGCTTTGCTAAGAGGTGAATCTAAGTACTTGATATTCCCTTGACAACACCTGACACACTACATGACAAATGTCACATTTAACATTTCAGGACTTCTTAGTTGGTGTTGTACCCTGTTCAACACATTTGGCTAGTTGCTACAGCTACCTCGACTAGGCAAATGTCAAACCAGCCACTGTTGGGAAGACGTGTGTATTTGGACCCCCATGGAGAATATGGTATCACTTTAGATTTAAACAAGGATCTCAAAGTCAATCTTTATTCCATGGCATATCATAATCTGTCTTCGTCTGAAACCAAACACACATAAGGCATAGAAGGTACAGCATCCAACACCCAAAGGCCTCTCATACACACACCGGACAGAGTCTGTGCCATTCCTTACCCAATGCACACAGTAGTTATAGGGATCTCGATTCACCAGTAATGGTCCTGCCAGTGCTGTTTTTCATTCAAATGCAAGTGTGAGGGTCATATCCCCAGATGGGTTCCAAATACTACAAGTCCCAGAATGCACTCCAGTCAGTGTGTTTTATGTGCTAAAATCAGCCAATCGATTTATAAAGACTTCATCATTTGCACAGATTGCATGAGAGGAGACATGAAACACATGATGGTACAGCTCTGTCATCCCTCTCATCATAATTTCAGGTACATTTTCCAATTAATGATCTTACCAGGTCTTTGCTGCTCGTGCTCCACAAGCTGAGCATGAAGGGTCAGCCAGGCTACCCTCAGGACACTCCTGTACAGTGGCGAGAGATGGGCTGGTGCACATGGGGCTGGGTGGACTGGCCCAATATTTCCCCGGCCTTCAGCCGGGCCCAGCATTTCAGGTCTTCCCAGTGCTTAAGGCATGCCCTGCCCGCCTGGTAGTATACGTTCACGATGGTGGTCCATATTCTGGTGCATGCTGCATTGCTCAGCTGGTCCTCTGCCTCCCCCCCATACAGCTGAGAAAACGTATCTAGCACCCCATCTGCTAATTTCATCAATTCCCTTTTGCTGAAAGGGGGTGCTTTCTCCTCAAGTTCCTCAGCCATGTTGAGAGTAGTTTGGTTTCACAGAGCAGCAGGATGGCAGAGGATCTTATCTGGCAGTGAGAATGACTCAGAATGAACATAAAAAGGTTGCCAGCAATTTCCTGTCATGTATTCCCTGCCTAGCATTTCCTGTATGAAATTGTAGAGTTCTGGACTGTTTTCAGATTCTCTGGGTTGGGTGTGGAGTTTCCGTTGTGAAATATACTCTCAGCATTTGGAGTGGAGACTCTGCATATGTGCGGAGACTCCAAAAATGGGGGGAAATTCTGAGCTATTGGGAAATGGAGATAAGATATATGAGAGCAGGGCATGAAAATCAGTTCTGGAAGGGAAGACGGTGTGTCAACACACTACATCACATCCCAGCACAGTTTGCGTCTTTGCATCATGGTACATGGAGTCCTCAATTAGCGCCCCATTCAGAGCAGACTGTAGTGTTTCACCAAAGTCAGGGGGAGCAGTGCTGTACATCCATAGACAAATAAGACCTGATTCAAAAAGGGGCTCATCACTCATGAGGAAGGCCCCTCAGTCGTAGGAGAGTTGTTGCACTTGCGGGCAATTCCTCCGGTATGAGACTGTGGTGCCCCTTTGGGAATAAGGACCATACATGTGTTTCTGGATTTCCTCCTTCATCAGTAGGGAGCAGCACTTCCAAAACTCAGAGGAAGGTATACTCAGCAATGTTAATTTAAATCAGAGTCATCCACACCTCAAGCATGAATATCTCCCTTCTGGCTACACTGTTGCACCCACCGCCAGCAACATGGCTGCTGGACCAAAGGACTTGTCAGCCAAAAAATCTGTGATACTGATACTAACATACTACCTGCGTGGGTGCATGATAGGTACTCTCTGCATTATGCGCGTTTGGACGAACTTATGAGTGCTGCAGCACTCAACAATCTATGGTGTCAATTGGCTGCTTGCTGCAGGGTAGTATGTCTTTGTACCTGCAATGGGCATAGATGTCCCATGAACACAGTGCGTGTGTCAGTACAACATCAGCAGTTCTGACAGCGGCAGGTACTCCATGTCATACATCGCACATTGTACCTCTTGATTTGACATGAGATTGTAGGATATTTTCATAGGGGTACAATACACCTGTGTGTGTGATGCATTTAGCATTACACACTATCCAAATTACCTAGTTATTTGTATTTGGGGCCAGTAGGTGTTAGTCAAAATCACGAGGGAGACAGTTCACACAGCCTTGCCAGGTTACCCAGATCTGATAATTTCATGTAGATCCAGAAACCCACATACCCTGCCCTCTGTTCTGTGCAATGGCCAGTTGCCTAGATTCAGACCTAGTTGAGGGTTCAGAGGTATGTGTAGCCTTGACTTAAAGCTACCTTGCGCAAGACACAACAGGCTGCTATGATCTTGCACACAACTTTATGGGATTACAGCAGCACCTCCCCTGTATGGTCAAGACATATGAATCGCAACTTCAGAAGACCAAAATTGCACTCTATGATGGCTTGAGTACATATGTGTGCCCTATTGTACCTACTCTAAGGTACTGTGGCTGCACGTCTGCATGGTGTGAGGAGTTGAGGGGAGAGTGCATATCCAGCATCATCTGAGAAGGGAAATTAGGGAACTTGTTTACATGCGTCTCTTGCATCTGTACAGTACATGAGCTATACTTTGGTACATACAGTGTCTGTTGAGGCCTTGTATATAGCATGAGGATTTGTGTTGTGAAATGGTTGTTTATGTGACATATCATTTATGCATGACATTTATACATATCAGATGTGTGTTGTGCTTGGTACTTACTTACCCAGTATCCATATGTTGCCAAAATCTCCCATTGCAATCCGCTGGGCAAGAGGTGACCTACAGGAATATAAAGCTGTCATGGGTAGTGCCTGGGAACACTGCATGCATATCAATGAATCTACCACTGTCGTCACAGACATCCTGAACATTGATAGAATGCAATCATGCAATTATGCAATCAGTGTCTGTTGCAGAAGATGTGTGCAATGTGGTGAGGTGGCAGGAGAGCCACATGGGTACAATCAATTGCAGGAAATGAGGTAGAAATCCCTAGCTACTTTTTTCCTCCTGTCCATTGTATGGGACATTCGTATGTGGAGGTGGGCTGTCCGGTTGATGCAGCTCAGTAACTGTTATGATTGGCTCTAATGGAGTCAATGATGTAATGTGGAATCCTTCCTGTGTCATGGAATGGTGTGATGCATGGCATGATGCATCACACATTCCATGGATTGAAGGTGGATTGAGACGGTTGGTGCTGCTTTATAGATCCTGCTGTACCTCTTATTAAATCGTCATATTATCTTCAAAGCGGATCCTGACTATTATTTCACTGGCGACGAGAAGACTATGCCTGATTGGGGACAGGTAGCACGGCGAAGCACCAATTCCCCTGACTGAATTCACAGATTGAATTTCTAACGTCTCTCATCGAGTTCTGTTAGAGCCGGCGTGGCAGAGACTCGTGATCGACAGGAGTAACCGGCAGAGGAGGAGTGCTCCACTCTCCGTGAGTTCAATGTTAAACTTGGACAATATTGAGTTATTTTTGGTTTAAGAAGACAGAAAGTACCGTTATCTCCACGCGCTGGTCTTCGCGTGCTTGTTTGTGTTCTGTCGGCTGGAACGCAACGCACGTCTTGGCACGCACGCTTCAAGGCACTCGTCATCTCGTAACTTCATGGCATCAGGTGTTACCTGGCAACGCCTCAATGCTCCTGCATGATTGGCCTTTCTGCAACATTGTGTGTCGAGTGCTACCCTGGCAACAAACGCGATAAACGGAGACACGAACGAAGCGTTTTTGTCAATAAAACTTTAAGCATAAGCACACGCGTAATGAAATATTGCTTGAGAACAACATCAACGAACTGTTGTATATCTTTATTGAGAGTTGGCATATAAACAAGGAACTTTTCCACCAGATATGTCCATAATGGAGTTCTGACGGATTCTGTTGGAAATTTATAGAGGATTGGTGTATTTTAAATCAATAACAAATTTATTCTGATTTGTTCCAGTCTTCCTTTTTATTAATAAAAATGGCGTTAGCCTCATCCTCTAGTATGTCACAACCACCACCCTTTTTGTCTGAAGAGGGTGATCCCATTCTGCCCTGGAAGAGGTGGAAAAACCTTTTTGACTCTTACATTGTAGCCATTGGTGGGGAGAAGTTTTCGGCTGTCAGAAAACAAGCTATCCTACTTCATAACTTGGGCGTAGAAGGAAGAAATACTTACGACAGCATGGACATCATTCCTGTGGGCGAGGGTGATGCTGCTCCTAGCGATGTGTATGAGATGTCCCTGGTTATGTTGGAAAAGTATTTTGGTCCACGTATCAACGTGGTTCTGGAGAGACATAAATTTTTTACTAGGATCCAGGGTCCAGTTGAACGTGTTGGCAGCTATGTGGCAGCTCTGAAGACTCTCGCACGCACGTGTGAGTTTGGTGATCTTTCGGATTCGCTAGTAAGAGATCAGTTGGTAAGATGCACCAACAGTGTTCGAATTCAGGAGAAACTTTTATCAAAAAATCCCTCTTTGACTGAGGCTGTAGCCATTGTGGAGGGAATGGAGAACACTTCCAAGTGGGTTAAAGAAATTAGGAAAAACAAGGAAGAGAAAAGTCAGAAACCTAATGAAGTGCATGCCATAGAGGAAGAAGAAGATAATTTGGAGACTTGCAACAGTTTAGCAAAGATTTCTGCGTCTTCCGGTGGGAAGACTGTTGAGAAGGATGTGCGTGTTCCCTTGAAGAGCACTCAAAGCAGAGTAGAACGTGACAATCACAGTGGTTCTTCTCCTGATAAGCCCACTTCTTCAGTCACTAAACCTAAATGCATGAGATGTGGAAGTTTCTCACATTTCTCTAATTATCCACATTGTTTTGCCAGGGAGGCAGTGTGTAACAAATGTGGTGTCAAGGGGCATTATGCTAGAGTCTGCAAAGCTTCTGACAAAGCTCGCAACCCTCAGAAGAATGTGGAGATTGTGCGTACCATTCTTTTGAGTGTTAGGGCTGATGATGGGAAAGTAGATGCAGATAGTATAACCATGCCAGAGTGTAAAATAATGGTTGATGGGTTTGATTTTTCTGTGTTGGCTGACTCAGGATCGCCTTTTACCATGATTGGTAACAAACAGTGGGATGAGTGTGTAGGTCTTGACAACATAGCATTGTTAAGGCCAGATATCAATCCTGTCAGCTACGGGGGTTCCAAGATCAATGTCCTAGGTTATGTTCAAGCATCTATTCAATTTAAAGATAGGTGTACTATGGGGAAGGTTTATGTAGCTGAAAGGGGTGACAACCTGCTTGGGTGGAGACATCAGCGTGATCTTGGCATCATGCTTAACCCTTGTGCTAAGGATCCTAATAATCAGGTCATGTTGGTAGATTCTTGGGACTCAAGTTCTGAATGTTTTGAGAAATTTCCCGAAGTATTTTCGGATAGCCTAGGCTGTCTGAAGGGGTTTGAGCATCGCATTGTCCTCAAAGAGAAAGCTATTCCTTGTGTGCACAAGGTAAGGAGGGTGCCAAACATGATGATTGAACCACTGAAGGCCGAGTTACAGAGATTGCTCAATTTAGGAGTTATTGAGGAAATCGAAGCCTCAGAGTGGCTTGCCCCCATTGTTCTTGCCCCTAAGGATGGTGGGGAAAGTGTCCGAATGTGTGTGGACTTGAGGGGACTGAACGAATGGATTTGGGTGGATCGCCAACCTTTGCCCAATATAGCCGAGTCTCTTAGTGTTCTTTCTGGGGCCAAAATATTTAGTGTGTTGGATCTATCCTCGGCCTACCATCAAGTTGTACTGCATAGAGACTCAAGACATCTCACATCTTTTGTAACACCCATGGGAGCTTACCGTTTTTTGCGTATGCCCTTTGGGTTGGCGTCAGCAGCGGCATGTTTCCAGAGGGTCATGAAGATGGTATTGGGGAAAGTAATTAATGTGATGTTCTTTCAAGATGATATCTTGATATATGGGAAGGATGAGAGAGAGCATTGTACAACCCTTTACACGGTATTGGAGAAACTGAGGGATGCTGGACTCACGGTTAAAAAACAAAAGTGTAAGATAGGTGTGAGTTCAGTAACATACTTGGGTCATGTAATCTCTGGAAAGGGGATACAACCAAAGTTGGAATTGGCTGAAAGTGTGGTGAAGGCACCAATTCCTCAAGATAAGGACCAAGTAAGGTCGTTTTTGGGACTCGCTGAGTTTTATTCCCAGTGTGTCTGACCAACCTGGACATACTCCACCAGCAGCCCGTGCTAACCTTTACCACATTTTTCTTGGTGGCTACAATGGTAAAGGGACCCAAATAACGCGTCCTACCTTTGAAGGTATGCCTAGGATTCTTCACCAAGACATGGTCTCCCACACACCATTTCTTGTACTTAACATTCATTCTGGAATCATAACTAGACTTGTATTTGTTTTGATACTCAGAAATCCCTGCTTTCCTAGTTTCAGCAGACAACTCTTCTTCCAAACTAGAAGGTAGCCAACTAGGATTTAATTTGGAAGAAGCTTTCCTCCCCCTCAAAACTTCAAAAGGAGACTTTAAAGTAACAGCATTAGGCGTAGTACGGTGAGCCCACCAAGTATCTCTCAAAACAGTACTAAAAGGCATCTTAGACTCAAGGGCCCGTTGAGCACATCCCTTGACCACCCTGTTCATTCTCTCAGCCAACCCATTAGCCTGAGGTGAATGTAAAGCTGTCTTTTGATGGATAATGTCCAAGTCTTTAAGGAAGCTGAACATTTCTTGGGAAACAAACTGCACCCCATTGTCAGTTATTAAGAACCTAGGAACTCCCTCAGACACAAAGACATCTTTAAGGAAGTCCATCACCGTCCTAGTATTAGCCACCGATACACACTTAGTAACTACCCACTTAGATGTATAGTCTACAAGAACCAGAACAAATCTCTCAAAAGAAGGTAAAAGCTCAAATGGCCCCACAATGTCCAGTCCCAGCTTCGACCACTCCTTTTCAGGAACCACCACAGGAGACAGAGGAGCATTGCTGGGAATATGAGACTTGTCGTTGGAGGCACAAGACATACAATCCTTGACCACTAGTTCAATCATCCGATCCATACCAGGCCACCAGTATTTCTCCCTCACACGGGCTTTCGTCAGACTCCTGCCCAAATGTCCCTCATGGGCAAGGTTAATTATTTTGTAATTGATGCAAGCATTGGGACTGGCTTGCCTGAGAGATACCCAGAAGGTCACTGGAGACCCTTTAGAATGAAAAATGAAGAGTTGCAAGGATGTTCCTGCTCACACTCACAAACCATCCCCAAGATGACATTTGGGGCAAAACTTTATCTGGCCCTGAAATCATGGTCGGACATCCCAAATAGTTTTATACTTTGACTGAAAATCCTCTCTACTCTCCTCTTCTTCCTCCTCCTCCTCAAATCTTCCTGTCACATGGCAAGGGGCAGAGCAACAAACATAGTCAGAGACATGTTGAAAGGTCTGAAAGGAAAACATGCAAGTAAATTGGAAAATAATAATTGTCAGAACCAAAGAACAACAGTCCCCCAATAGAGTAACTGTATTGAAGTATAGGTTAGATATTGTTGTGAACTTGATAGCAACTCTGAATCAGAAATACGTGGTTAGACAGGCCTTGAGACCCTGGCCAGAAGTTATTGATTGACAGATCACAGGTGGGGTAGCACGTAGCCAGCATCCAAATGTGCGAACAGGAATTAACCGGATCAATCCCACAGATAGGTGCAGCAACACCAGAATGGTCCAGGGAGCTTGGCCCCAATAACGCATACATGGCCAGAGGGGTGCATGCGTATCTAAAAAAGCATAAAGTCAGATGCCAATTGAAGTTAGGAACACTCTGCCAATCAAGACACATCATACACAGTACGCGCAGTGATTATCCGCTTCTCATGCCGGATATCTAGACTCGTTCCCCACTGGCTGCATTGTGTCCATGCAAGGTTGAGGCCCACCTGGATTTCTCATCTAATACCCTAATCTGTGGCTTCTAAGACAGAGGTACACATTCCTTACCAACAACTGATTGCCAGAGACATTTTACTAAATTCAATGTACTGTACAAAAGTCTGTGTTAGATCGATTTAAAATTGAGGCAGTCCTCAGACACTATGCCTGTAACTGTGCCACATTGTTTAGTTAAATGAATTGTTCCTGTTTTGCCAAACACCTCTCTTCTCATGTTTGTTCAATGCATTTCATGTTAAAGCAACATTATCATTCATTCACTCCAATGTATGTGTGATGGCACCAACCGTACATGAACATGGTCAATGTAAGACCTGAACTTCCTGCTACAGCAATGGCAGTTCACGTGGACCACCAACATGAAGCTCTACCAATGATCAGATCCTTGCACTACAGCAATGACCCTCCTAAATGCAGGATCTGCTCTTTGCACTGAAAGCCTCTTCCTCGCAGCCTCCTCCAAGGCGAACAGAACTCTTTGTGTTGGACTTGAGAAGGTAACTCTTCACCAGGACTAACCTGATCCCTGTATCTGACCCACACTCCATCGTGGTTGGCCTTAACTTGTGGCTTTCCTTCAGTCTAGAATGAGCAAATTGGTGCGAGTGGCGCTTTTTGCTTCTAGGCGCTATTTTCACTAAAACCTAAACATTGAATATCTCCAGTTCTATTGATTGAATTTTTGTTGTTCTGGTATCATTTTATTTATTAAAATGCACTCTATTGTTTATAAATTAGTTAGAAATTTTCTTGAATGGTGTTTTCACTTTATTGCTGTTTGTGTGCTGCATAAATACTTTAAACATTGCCTCTCAGTTATGCCAAACTGCTTTGCTTCAAGCTACCAGAGTGTTAAACCGAGGTAAATTTACTGACTTTGTGGTTCATCCTGACAAGAATTGTGGTTGATGCCTGGGTGGAGTTTCCTTTCCCCTCAATCAATTACCCAATTTCTTCCAGCGATGTCATACACAACAGTCCTGAGTCAGTACATTCCCACAATTCTTTGCAAGTGGCGACACACATGTTGTCTGAATCCATGCGGCTGTAGTTGCTTTCAGTAGAAGCATGTAGCAGCGTTATGAAGATGGAAGCCATTAAAAAAATGTTCTAGCGTTGCAAATTTATATTTAGCTTGCACCAGCTGGGATTAAAGTAGCGGTCACAGTTTAAATTGCCAATGTTCAATTGCCATAAAATTTGCCAAGTAAAAGGTAAAGCTACAAAATGATAATGTTAATAGCCGTGTACATATAATGGACACCATAGTGCACTGTGACCATTAACACAGCATACCTTGAGCAGTTTGGGTACAAAGTTCAATATTCAAAGTATTTAAATAGTGGAGCGAATCAATAGGTTCCTCAATCCTGATTTCTAAGTAATCCATTTCTGCTTGTGGGTCCACACCAAACGTTTTACACATCACTGGAGTAATCTAGTAATGTAATAATCTGGATTTATGCAACCTTTCCAGTGATTTTCAAAATTTCATTTACATGCAAGCTTAGAAGTATTAAAGCTTTATTGAACAGCTTCCCAGCATGGCCTTGCAGTTGCTGCCTTCACACTAACTGACTTTTCCTTGAAACAATAGAGGCCATACATTCCAGACAGAATGCGTGGTAAGAACATTCTTTGTAATGCAGTGGCAGCCAGTGAAGTTCCTTCGGGGTGAGACAGTTATGGTGGTATTTCCTCCAATCTTTGATATGTGAAACAGTGCCTTTCAGGTCATCAGCAGGTTATTCATTTTACTTTTTCCTGCTCTATTTATACACTTTTTAAAATGATGAGTTTGTTCCTATTTGTCAACTGATTTTTTTTTGATTGGTTAAAGCTTTAGTTGAGGCTGGGATTTATTTATTTAGACTTTTTATCAAATGTGCATGTTAAAACTTTTTTGGGGTGGTAAAAAAGAAAATGCTGCTGAACCTGAAGCCACCACACCAAGTGTGTTATCCTAGTCAAGGAAAAAATTGACAGGAAAGGAACACCAGTAGTGGACATAGACATGGGGGTGGGTGCAGAGGACTCCCAGCAGTGGACAGAGACATGTGAGGGGTGGGTGCCTATCACTCCCAGCAGTGGACAGAGACATGGGGGTGGGTGCCCAGGACTCCCAGCAGTGGACAGAGACATGTGAGGGGTGGGTGCAGAGGAATACCAGTAGTGGACATAGACATGGGGGTGGGTGCAGAGGACTCCCAGTAGTGGCTAGAGACATGTGAGGGGTGGTTGCAGAGGAACACCAGTAGTGGACATAGACATGGGGGTGGGTGCAGAGGACTCCCAGCAGTGGACAGAGACATGTGAGGGGTGGGTGCCTATCACTCCCTGCAGTGGACAAAGACATGGGGCTGGGTGCAGAGGATTCCCAGCATTGTCCTGACATATGAGTGGTGGGTGCATCATCCTCAGATGAGCACAACTCCATGTGTTCATGAACGCATCCCCAATGTGCGAAAATGTTTAGAGTGGCATATCAACACATCACTGACAGCAGTGTCCCACTCCCATGAGGATGGATGTCTTTCCCCCACTGCATGACACACAACATGTGGGTCTGAGGACAAATGACACATGTATACCCACCCCTGGCGGATGCAGCACAATACACACACTGAGAACATGTCACAAGACAGCATAGTTATGTGAAAGCCTACTAAACTAAGAGAGCCAAAGGGAATACACACTGTCACGCACATTCCAGGGCTGATAGGAATGCACAGGTGCTGGCACAGCCACCAAGTAGTTGTCTCCCATGGAAGGAATAGGGTGGACTTCCCACAGATACAATGACCACAATTGTCAGTCAGGTGACCAAATACCCTGCAGAACAAGTAGCAATTGTGTGCTAGGCTGGGAGTACACACATGCATAGTGCGGAAAAGGGACAATTTCCACATGGAGGCATGACAACATACTCAATACACAAGTACAGTGACTACCAAGGATGGCACAGACGAACCAGCCAGACATTGCTGAGCAGGCATGGGCCTAGTTGAAGTGATCCGTCAGCCACCAAGGAAATGTAGACACAGGTCAGCACAACAATAGTGCAACTCCCTGCAGGGAAAATGTCAGGTGCCACAGAGGAAGGAACACTCCTTGGGACAATGTCTCCAAACACAAAGAGCATACACGAGCAAAGAATCTTAGCAGAGACCTTGCGATGGCACGCAGATACCAGGGTCCACCCCATGAGCACCATACTCCAACATTTCCCAGACACCTAACACATGATCACCACCCCAACTCATGGAGCATCAGCACCAACATCAATACCTGAAAAGCAATCGTGTTCAAAGGGAAAACAAAATGCTTTATTCAGCAGTAAAATAAAATGTATAAAAGGACACTATGTACAAAGGCCATAGGCCAGTCCAGATGCGATGTCCTGCAGGGGACACATGTCCACGCATCTCCCCTAGCTTGCCTGCACATTCGAAACCTCTGGTTCATTGACTGGAGTGGGGGCATCATGTGGGGAAGGACCAGGCACTGCAGGGACAGGAGGGGGAAGGGTAGGTGTTGTGGGTGCAGGGACGGACGACTCCACCACAGGGGGTGAGGCAGCGGCAAAGGTGGAGGTTAGTATGGCGCTGCACACGTTGGTAAGCTCTTCCAGCGTCTCCCCTGCACCCGAATGAACCACAAGCCCCAAGGAGGGGGGGGGGGCGGAGGGATGGGTTGCAGCGCTACTGGGGGAGGTGGTGGACAGGAGGGGGGACTCAACTCCCCTACCCGTGGAGTGCTTTGCCCGTTTGCGCGACGGTGAAGCAGTGGGGCTGAGGCCCAGCACAGCCAAGTAGGTCTCCTTCTCAGACTGTGGGGCAGGGGAGCCGAGGGGAGTGACATTGGAGGGACTGGTGAGTGAGGCATGCAGACTCCGACTGTGGCTGCGTGTCTGCCTGTGTGCCCTAGACCCAGTGGGTGTGCCTTCTACCCCCTGAGTGTGCATGACTGGAGGTGTGCGCTTGCCCTTCCGAGTTGGTGTGCTGGCTGTTTCTGGTGTGGTGCCTGCCTGGGAATGTGTGTGTGTGCTTGGGACAGGCATGAGAGTGGGAAGTGTGGATGGTGCAGGGGTAGGTGGGGGGACCAAGCGCTGCAGGAGACCCACTGCTGCCGTCAGTGATGAGTCCATGGACCTCAGCAACATCCGTTGGTCAGACATCGCTGATGACATGCCCTCCATGTACGACACCATCTGTGTCAGCAGTGTGGTGTGGCCATGGAGGACAGTAAGGATCGATGTCTGCCCAACCTGCAACTGCTGCTGAATGTCCACAGAATCTGCAGTGAGGGCAGCAGTGGGGACAGGGGCAGGGGGTGCGGTGCCTGGCACGAAGGAGACATGTTGTTGCCCTACACGGACTGAAGGGACCGGAGCAACTGGGAGGGCGGTGATGGGAATGGAGGGGGCGGTGACAGTTGTAGTGCCGCTGCCAGCTGTTGGAGCAGCCGCCACCCACTCAGGGAGTTCAGCCTCGGACCCGTCAACGTCGTAGTCTGTGTTGGTACTACCCAGGTCCTCCACCGCACTCCCCTCGCCCTGCGTGCCACTTGATGCTGCCGACTCGCCAGGAGTGGTGGCACTGGTGCTGGATCCCTCCTCCACGTCCATGCAGGTGTCTCCCTCGGTGTCCCCCGATGATGCTGTGGGCAAGGTGAAGAGACAGGAAATAATCAGTCACCTGTGTACATCTGACACATGAGTCCAAACATAATAGGTCACAGTGCATATCATGAAATGCATCATGAGTAACATCTAGATGACTCCGCACATATGTAAGCCCTGCACTCCCCAGTTGGTTCACCCACCATGCCACCTTCAATAATGAATATCAGGACACAACAGCAAATAACTGGATATCCAATTATACAGAGAAGCTAGTGTCTGTGAACAGTGGAGCACAGCCAGACTATGAAGGCATGCCACCCCTTGCTTACTGTGAATGAAACAGTATTGGTGCACCCAATGCAAAATAACAGACGCCAATGCTGAAGGTGTCCCCACACTCACAGACCTGTGAGTACTTTAGAAAATCCAAATAAATACTTTCTGATCCATTGGGAATCACAACATTTTACACAATTGACAAGTTTGGAATGTGTGAATGTTCCACTTGTGGAACAGAACACACATGTGCATGAATATCAGAAGTCACACAAGGAGGTGCACACAAAACTACATTTACACAGTCATTGTATGTGCTGCCAGCCTAATGCCAAGAAGCCATTGTAAAGAAGAAATGTGGTATCAGGAAGTACATATATATGGCACCACGGTGGTCCGGATGACTGGACACCGGTAAGTTGGCATCAGCAACAACCAAGGACTAACCCAAATGCAAACACACTGTGGGAACATGGATATGTATAATTACTGAACAAATTTTGGACAGAACTGTGCCTTTGTTTGAAATGTGCCAGCGTGTTCCCCCAAAGAGTAAAGGTGGTTTCTTGTGCAGTTCCTTGGGAGACAACTGTCATGGAGGCACATTATTCACAATAATCAAAGTGAAGCATCGAAACTATTGGGACATGTTGACAAGTGTAGTGAGTGCCAAGGTACAAGACTTCTTGAATGACAACTTAAAACATGCCACCTGTCACATGGCCATCTGTACCATGATGACACAGTTGGCAACACATCTGACACACTACCTGTCATGTGGATTGGCACACATGTCCAGACACAGGACAATGCATTAGCTAATGGCCCTGAAATAGTGTTGGAATAAAGAGCACCTGCTCTGAGGAGACACCCTGATAGGAACGAAGAATGTCCACACAGATGTCAGCACACACAGACCAAACCACATAGCATCGGGAGCACACACCGGTGGCAATAATGGTTGAGATGGAAACATGTATTGTAACTTTTGACACATGCTGCAAAGCACAAACATGACACCCTGCACAACAGGTCTGGGTCACTGCACGTTGAGTGACAGTCCAGACAATTAGCACACACAGGTCAGACCTGGCAAGGAGACATAAGGTTTTGACATGTATGCCTTTCCTGCACAAACCCCCCATACATGAGACAATGTGATTGAGACAGAGCAAGTAGTTACACCTCTCAATCTGTGTTTACTAAAAGGGGAATCAAGAACTCCTAAATGTACTCAACATCACCTTGTGAGGCTGACCACACATATATCTGTGACAAGCAACCATCAACTGATAGTTGTACATAGACACACAGGCACTGCCCAGTGTTTGTATGCACAAGCCTAATGGGGTCACCCTGTACAGTGGACACATGTAGCACAATTTACGTTAATAGAAATTAGGGCGGGGAACAATGCCACAGAGGCCAAACTATGCTGAACACACAGAGACTGGCAACAGTGTGTGATGCCACACATGATTCCTAGGATAAGGTGTCTCATGGGACAGTAGTGGGCACACTGCTCCATGGTCCTGGAATGATCTGACTGTAACTGGAGCAACCGTCCCGGCCCTATGCATATCTCCCACTCATTCACATCATGTCTGAGGCCACTACATTGGTCATGCATGCTGCAAGGGTGTGTATTTAAAACCTCACACTCCTATGTGGAGCCTCAGGACAGTGCCAACAATTATGGACCCCCAAATGAGTGGACAGGACAGGGCACTGGCAAGGTACCAACACATGTCACAGGCCACCCCCACACATGATGCAGAAAGCATTGTGCACCGTGATGACCTTGCAGCCTAGATAACCATGTGCAATAGTGATTACACACAGAACAGCAGCGGTTGACTAGGGGAACAGGATATGCACTGCACATATAAACCCTGGCAGTGTATCCATGCGACTGAGCACTTCCAAAAGCTTGTGACACACAACAGTCACACATGTACCTACCCCCTTGCTGCTGCTGCTTCTCCTGTAACCGCCTATCCATGTCAGGGAAGACCACCACCAGGAAACGCTTCATTTGGTGGGTCAGGCGCCGGCGCCCGCCGTGTTTTCATGCTGGTGAGTCCCCCAGCAGGACCCGGGCAATCCTCCTGGTCCAGCACCGGATGTCCTGCCAGCGTTTCCTCACCTGGGCCAGGCACCGACTGCGACCCTCCACGGAGATCACGGCCCTGACGGCCCGCCTCCATATCTTCCCCTTCTCGTAGGCGGTTACCTGTGAGGATGACAAAGTGAGAATAGATCACTACACCTGCTCCATGTCACAGAGACACACATTAGAACATCTTTGATTTGTTGAACAGGGCATAGCATGCTGCAAACTAATAGCACCTTCGTCATAGGGAATTTCGCCTCTGTGTAAGCCCCAATGCACTGCATGGCATTGAAAGTACACAGGTGGCATGAGGAGTGCAACACACTCCCTGATCATGGCATACACTGTACATCACAAGCAACACAAGGCTGATGGACAGCACCTCCAAGCAGTCACATGCCCCAGGCCACTGACCCAACCTCAGCAGAGTACACAGACACACACAGGCACATATAAATCATCTGCCAGTGGCAACAGCAGATACAAACATCACTCTGAACATGTGCCACTTGCCTGGGGGGTGTCACAGGCGTGGGGCTAGCCCAGCTAGTCAGACACACAGCACGGCTTACTTCTTACATCAGATGGGTTGAGCAGTTGCCTCCTCCATGCAGCTGTGGTGCAACACTCCACATAGACACTCACCCACATGACAAGGAACATTCACACACATCAATGTCCAGGGGGCGTACACATCATTTGGTCACTCTCACCACAGCTCCACTAAAGTCACACACATCTGTGGGTACAGTCACCTGTCACACAAGGGGGAACACTGAATCACCTCAGGACTATAGAACAAGAATGGCCAGAGGATTAGCCATGCTGAATGTGCCATGCACCATGCAGTGAATGTCACAGTAAGCACAATGCAAGTGAGGAGTGCACACATGAGCTCTGCATGACAGACCTAAGCCATCCCCCCCTCCCCCCCTGGGACCCACTCTAAACAACATTGCATGTCTGTCACACCTGGACACAATGCCAGAAGTGCCAGTCACAAAAAGAAGGGGCACAGTCAAAGGTAGCGGAGTAAGCACTAACCTGCTCCCCTGGTCTACCATACAGGCTGGGGAACTGTGGGAGGATGACGTCCAGCAACGCCTCATTCTCCTCCTGGGTGAAAGGCTGGGCCCTCTCCACAGTCCTTGATATGGGCCAGAGGAAGCCAAACAGCAGCAGTGGTGTCGATGAAAGGTTGTGCAGGCAAGTGCCCTCTCATGGGTTCTGGCTGACTTATATCTGCCTTGCTGGGCTATTTCCTTTACAGGAGTACCGAGTGATTGGTCACACTCATTTGCATCCTACATTTCCTCCAATCCCTTTGAACATACACCAGTGACAGCATTAGCATTTTTTTATATTTGCTGCATCATGTCAAGTCAACAACCACTTTGCAACAATGTATAAGCTGGCCAACTGCTTTTTCCAGGCCACATGATGGAAACATTTGATCTTCAAACTGGGTATCCATGACAACCAGCATGCATTTAGGCCCTAATACTTGTCCCTTATGTGTCCCCATTGTAATTTTCAAATACCCACACCGGTACGGTGCGTTTCACATGTAACCCTAGGGCACCACTACTCTAGTAATATGGCCCGTACACGCGTGTGTAGGGGTCCTATCCCTATGGTAGTGTTGCTGTAGGCGTACGCCATAGTGATACGGCCCGTACACGTGTGTGTAGGGGTCCTATTCCCATGGTAGTGTTGCCGTAGGCGTACGCCATAGTGATATGGCCCCTACACACGCGTGTACG
Organism: Triturus cristatus; assembly: GCF_964204655.1. Lineage (NCBI taxonomy): Eukaryota > Metazoa > Chordata > Amphibia > Caudata > Salamandridae > Triturus > Triturus cristatus. Next base: position 75,421,124 of record NC_140588.1, read on the forward strand.
GGCCATATCACTATGGCGTACGCCTACGGCAACACTCCCATTGGGATGGGACCAGTGTGTACACGTACGTGTGTCCGGTCCGTACACACATGCGTACTCCTACCCAACCCCAATATAGTGATACGACCATACACACGCCCTCAGAGCATGTGTACGGTGCGTTTCACAGCTTACACTGGTGATAGGAGACGCACAGGAAAGGAATGGAGTTGTCAGACTCGCACAAGGATGGACATCAAGTCATTGTCAGTGCAGTCCTTCATGTGTAGGGCCTAGGTGTGTCAGGCAGTGATGTGGCACATGTCTCCTCATGTTTCAATCCAATAGTTGTGTGATGACCTGTGTACACATGTCATGTGTAATGGGGCACTATGTGGCACACTTCCCCTTCACACCTTTTACATGTGTGCATGTAGTACAAACTTGTCAAGCACTGCATCACTGGCATGGCAGAGTCACAAACACCCGCAACTGTCCCCTGATGCCAGGTGCACGGATGATGACACCTGACATCTAACTACCAGCGTGCCACGATGTGACTATGTGATGTGTGTGTCATGTGTTCCCATGAGCTTGCTGTTGGTGTTCCGTCAACTGCATCTGCTGTAGCTGCATCCAACATGTGTCTGTGTGTAGATGGCCATGGCACACTATTACGCACACCAGGCCACATGTGGAATCACACGTAACGTGTGTCTGTATGCATCGAACAGGGACTTGTGAGCTGAGGACATATCTGCATAGTCTCAATGTCTGTGTGATCAGTTTTGACATGTACCCCTTCATGGCAAGGTGTGTGGTCTGTCCTTTTTTCAATGACATGTGACCTGTGCGTCTAGCTTGCCGCCAGCTGTCTGAATGAGATAACATCCTTCAAATGCACATATGTGGATGTATGTCACTCCTGTAATGTGTCTGGCTGTTCACTCACACTGGCCCACAGCTACTTTCATGGTATTCAATCTTCGTTATGCCTTCCAAATTTCTGCAGGGCACCGCCTCTCCCCCGACCAATGCCAGACTTGGGTGCCATGAGGGAACGTGACTGCATACGCCATTACAGATTCCCCCAACAGTTAATTGAGGCCCTGACAAACAGGCTGGCACCACACCTCCAACCACGACACAGTTATCCGACTGCGCTGACCCCCAAGATGAAGGTGATGTCAGCCCTACATTTCTTTGCCACCGGTATGTTTCAATTGACCATAGCTGATTTGGGTGGCATGTACCAGACCATGTTCAGCCGTGTCCTGCATGATGTTTTAGAAGCCATGTTGGAGCACCTGGATGAATTCATCCATTTTCCAAATTGTGAGCAGTTGACAGGTATCAAGGGTGAGTTCGATGCCCTGGGAGGGATGCCCCATGTAATTGGGTCCATTGATCGGACACATGTGGCTTTGGTACCACCACAGGCACAGGAGGTAGCCTATCGAAACCGTAAACATTATCACTCTATTAATGCCCTTGTGGTGTGTCTTGCTAACATGCTGATTTCCCATGTCTGTGCACGTTTTCCAGGGTCAGCACACGATGCCTACATCATGAGGCGTAGCAGGGTGCCAGAAATGATGCTGCGGCTGCACAATGAACGAGCATGTCTTGTTGGTGGGTAGACTCTGTTTGTCCAGTATTTAGCGGTATCTTTGTATGTTACGGCATCTCCTGACCCACTTCTTTACATGATGTTTCCATGTAGGGGACTCTGGCTATCCCAACATGCCATGGCTGGTGACGCCTCTCCGCAACCCCAGAACAGCTGCAGATCACCGTTACAACAACGCCCATGGGCAGACCAGGCGAGTGATTGAGAGGACGTTTGGCCTCCTGAAGAGCCGATTCCGTTGCCTCCACAAGACAGGCGGATCCCTCCCATATGCACTGGTGAAGGTCTGCAAAATCTTCCTCGTGTGCTGCATGCTGCACAACATGGCAGTGGAGAAAGCTGTGCCACTCATCCTGGATCCCGATGAGCAGGAACATCCACCCGTGGAGGATGACGGCCTTGGTCACGAGGCAAGTGAGGAGGAGGAGGATGAGGAGGACATCCGGACATCCGGAGTCAGCTCATACGCAACTTCTTCTCATAATGGTGAGTCCCTGGGTCTGAGTGTGCATGCTTGGAGCCTTGTGTGGCATGTGTTGCAATGTGTGTGTCCAGCTGACTGTATGCTAAGTGACTTTGAGGTGTGTCACTCGAGTGCTGATGTCATTCCACATATTTTAGCTGACACACTCAATTGACAACTAGCATGGTGTCAACCTTATTCATGTAGAGTACATGACCATACATGACTATCTTTTTCCTGACTTCTTGTGTGTCTGTCATACCCAGGTAGTTGGGCATGCTGTGTGCTCGTGGCATCGTTGTTCTCCTGCTATTCCTCATGAGTATTGCAACGTGTGCTGAATCAGCGTTACATGCACGGACATGGTGAAAAGTCTCCTTTGGGTAAAGTTTGCAGCAAGGCATTTTGGGTGTGTTAGTTGTTTGGAATGTGTGGGCACTGCTCCTGTGCAGGTTTGGTTACTATGCATACATGTCGACTCACCATGGGGCACATGACATGTAGCATGACTCACATGAATTGATAGTCACACTTCGTGACAGTCATCTGTTATGGGATTGTGGATTGTGATGAAGGCATCAATGTGTGTACAACTTCCCTCGGAAACATATGGCCGGCTACGGGTGGACATAGTGTGGGACATCCCCATAAGAGGCTCAATGGGGAATTGCAGCCTCTCCGTGTGCAGCAGGGGATGTTTGGCTCACCCCCTTCACTTGTGTGCCAGTCCAATGGATTTACAGCATCTGTGGTGCGAAGGGGGTGTCCAGTGTAGGTCCCACATGTTCATTCAAAAGACCTGTGAGTCTGTTCATATTGATGCATTTCCATAGGTGTGAGCCTGAGTAATAAAGGTGTTCCTCAGCCTCCAAGGTGCCTCATCTCTGTCAATGCAGGTCTCTTGCCACTGTGCATGCGGCATCTCTGGCATGGTAGTCAAGGATTGTGTATATGAGTCTATGTGTAGATTAGCAACCTGCATGCTGTTCTTCATGTATTTGATTCTCTATTGTGCATGAAGGCCATGGCTGTGTATGTGTTTTGGCATGTTGGTCCCCACAACGGGCCCTCAACACCTTCTGTGGTGTGTTTCCTGTGCGCAGCTCGGCCTTCAGTTTCATGATCCGGTGTCAGTCATCTTTGGTCATTGTGCATCCTTTGTCTCTGGGTGTGCCATTGAAAACCGGTCACTCCTTCCTTTACATACACCTGTTGCAGTAGTCCTTTCTGACATCCTAGTCTTTGTGTGGAAATTGTGGCATAGTTCCCAGGACATGCCGCCTGCTGTTGCAGCCACTGCTGCAAGGGCACACGAAGTTTCCTGATTTGGCAACAAACACACATCAAAGATGCTCCTCCCTTCCTCCCTCAACCCATTCATTTGGCTGTCATCAGCTTGTCTGTGCCACAGTTGCGGCCACGCGGTGCCAAAGGCTGGACCGTCTGCACATGCAACGTGCACATTGCACGACCCTCAGGTCCTTGCCTGACCCACATCACACTACAGTCTGATGTTGCAGCCACCCTCCAAGCAATGTCCATCCACACATCTCCCTGCTGCTCTCAGGCATACACTAAGCGCACACACAACACCTTTGCATGATGAGTGTGCAACTCTGACTGGCTACACAGCGCTGCCACGCCTTCCAGGCCCTGTCACACCCACCAGGTCATGTCCCTCCTACTCCCCACCGGCTCGGTACCCCGGCAAGGCCATGGGAGTGGAACTCAAGGCTTCTGCATGTAGTATGGTGTCGTCGTCAGGCACAGGGCACAGGTATCATCTCTCAGCGTGTCAATCTACAATGTGTCCAGGACCCCCCTCTCCACCATCACATGCGCACACAACCTCATCATCAACTCATATGCCATTGACAGCCAGGTGCTCCTCACCCTCACCAAGGACGCAGACATTGCCAGTTCCAATATTCAAGATTGCATGAGATCCATTGATGAATGGCAGAACAGCAGCCATCTGAGTCAACATCTGAGGATTGTCCCCTTACAACTGGGTCAACTGCTTGTGTCCCACCGGCAAAATCCCTGCACAAGCACCCAGTGTCCATGCACAAAAGATGGTGTGCATCATGGATTGCTTGCTCACCATGCTAATCACCAGCATCTGTGCCTCAGACTGCAACACCCTCTAAATTATGCACATGATCCCCAGATAGATCCACTCCAAGGAAAGACGGACCATCCCCCAGGTCCACGACAACATCCGTGTCAAATACTGCCCTTCCCTCTACGGAGCAGCCACATCCAAACTCCCGGGAAACTTGTCCACATCCAGGCTGCATCTGCTGCACACCTCAGCTGCAACATCCCGCGCCCCAGCCACATCACTGTCCAGCAGAGATAGCTGTAATGGATCACTGTGTGCTGCAGGATGACCTTCAGACTCCCCACCCACACTCAGGAGGCAGGCCACAACCCCGACCCAAAACCAACCTTGTACCACTGTCATCCGAGACCCCGTAGTGCCATCTCCGTGCATCCAACCTTGACCTGGACACCTTTCTTCAGATCCACCGTACTCCAGCATGCAGGACATAGTTCTCCCACCTGAGAACACATACCTGGGACTCTTTCCCCGGGAACCTCCGAATGAGGCATGACCTCTACACCTTAATGATACAGATACTCTTCCAAATAGGTCAGTCTGCACAGTATTGCAAGCAGCCCCTCAGCAGCTTGAGGCCATCACAGGTGAGTATTGTGCTCCATATCTGCATTAAATGATACATTGTGACCCGTGTGTGTCCTGTACCAGACTCAGATCCCAGGGTATGGATGGGTGGAGTTAGTTCAACACTCAGGCATAGTTTGACATTTACACACCCATATGTTGTGGAATAATGCCAAATGACAGCAACATCTCATGACAAAATAAAGTTTTTATTTTTGGTGGGGTAAGTCTTTTGTTAGATGAACTAAGGTGCTCTACTGGGTGCATAGAATCCAAAGTTCACAGGGGGAGATGGCATCCTTGTCAGTTGGAGTAATCAGAGTCCAGACCACAGTGTTGGTCATCATTGGTCAGACTGTGAGCAGCAAGTCCATGTGGCAGAGAATGTCATTGGGTGAGGTGCTGCTGTTGCGCCAGAGGGCCAGGTGCCAGGCCAGGTGACCTGGGACTTGTGGATGGTCCGCTGACTCTCACGGTCTTTTCAGTGGATGACCCACCTTCCTGGGGGGACCCTCAGATGCAGGCCTTGACGATGTCTGTGATGCTCCATCGGACGAATCCTCCTCCTCCTCCCTCCCTGTGGCTGGTGGTGGTCTTCACCTGGTGGCACATGGAGGGTTGCCCATGTTGTCGGCGATCCGACGGAGTGAACGGCTCATGTCCGTTTGCACCGCCAGGAGCTCAGCCAGTCTTGCCTCCATCCATCCTTGGTGTTGTTGTTGACTGGCATGTTGCTCGGCCTGCAGGTTCTTCATCTCGTCGAGGGTCCCCTTCAACTCTGTGAGGCTCGACACTACCTGGCTGATGCCCCTGGTGTCACGCCGGCATGTGTCCAGGATGTGGCGTATGTGTGACATACCGGTTCCCTCAGCTGCCTGGTCAGGTTCTCGCCTCCGCCTGCCTTCACTCCCACCACCCCTGCCCACACGAGCCTGGTCTGCCATTGTGGGCACATCGGGTCTACGGGACCCCTGAGGGATGGTATTAGCGGGGTTGTCTGCCTCCTCCTGGGTGCCCGGAGAACCTTGTCCCTCCTGGTCAGACTAGCTCTGTTGTTCAGTGCGAGCAGGGCTCCTGGGTGTCTCCTGGGATGTGGCAGGAATGGGGGTGGGGGTTGGCACAGATGTACCTGACGCAGGTGCCTCAGGGGCTTGGGCACCAGAGGGGCCAGGTTGGTCGGGGTCATCCACGGAGTGGTGAGAGTCGTCGCTGCCGTCAGGATCATCTTAACGCTGAGCCTGGGACTGTGATTGTTCCCCCCCCATTGTTGGGGGGAGGTCGATGATGTTGACCTGTGTGTGAGAGAGAGACAATGTTAATGCTGTTTCATGCCACATCAATGTTTCATACATATTCAAGTTGTCACAGTTCCTCCAGGTATTTGGATGTGCCTAGCATTCCTCTCAATGTACACTTGGGGATGGGTATGTTGCGGGGGACAGATTGATATGTTCTCCTGAGTGTTTTACCAGTAGAATTTTGGCTAGGATGCTTCTTTGGCTATGGATTGGTCTTGTTGTGTCACATGTCCATTGTGAGAGTGGGTAAATCTGTTGCCTGCCCTGGGGGTGTGTGCTTGTGTGAGGGGGGTGTGTGACCGGGCCTGCTGTTGGGTGTAGTGTGATTTGTCATTGGGTCTCCCAGGTGATGTGTCTGTCCCATCATGGTGCATGCTGGCATGACAGTGAGTGTGAGTTCCTGTGCTAGATATCTGAGCTTGTGGTGTTGGTGTTTGTGTGTACAGTGGTCACAGGAGGGCCTTGTGCTGCATACAGCAGGGCCAAGTGTCAGCTACCTTGTCAGTACTGTGCCAGTCCCTGTGCATTGGGCATGGTGCATGGGTATGTAACTAGGCCATATGGGCTGAGGGCATTGGTGTCTGCTTCTGAGTTGCACAATGTGTTGTGTGAGCCCCACCCTCCCAGCATCCCGCACATCCAGTCTTGGGTTTGTGGTTGGTGTGGCCTGGGACATGGCATTGCCTTTATTTGTGAATGGGGTATGGAGACGTTAGTGGCATGAGCGTGGTTTTTGAGTGTGGTTGTGTGCGGTGAGGGCTTGGGGGAATTTGCGTGCATTTGGCGCATTTGTGGTGTGGATGCCATTCCCCCCATGTTACGTGAGTTGTTTGTGTACTCACCAGGCTCTGCGATTCCTTCGACTCCGTGTACTCCCACCGGCGGAAGCATGGCCATCACCTTCTCCTCCCAGGGATGGTAATGTACGGGTCTGCGGGGCAGCCCACCTCCAGTGATGTTACTCTGGGCGTATTCCTCGTTCATTTTCCTCTTGACTGCCCTGCGCAGATCGTACCACCTGGCTTGGCATTCATGCCTGGTCCTTTGGATGGGCGCATCAGCATTCACCTTATCGACGATCCTCTGCCACAGGCTTGTTTTTTGGGCTATGCTGGTCTGTCTGACCAATGTTCCAAACAGCTGTGGCTCGACTCTGATGACTTCGTTGACAAGGAGGTCCAGCTCCACCCTTGTGAACTTTGGATTCGTGTCTGTGGGCATGGTGTGGGCTGTGGGTGTGGATGGTTGTGGGTGTGTGGGTGTGAATGTGACGGTGTGTGTGTGAATGTGAAGAGGGGGTGTTTGGGAAGGAGGTTGTGTGAAGGTGTGTAAGTTAAGGTATAGTTAAGGTGTAAGTAAGGTGCAGTTGTTTGTCTGTGAGGTCTGGCAGCAGTGGGTCTGTTGCAAAGGCTCATGGGTTGTGTGTGTGGGCCCTTTTTATTGGTCCATTTGTGGGTGTGGCTGGGTTTGAATTTGTGGTGGGTGTGTTATAAGAGGTGGTTGTGATTTAGGGCCTCTGTTTGCCTGTTTGGATGTGCCAGGTCAGTCATTGAGATGTATTGTGTCACGTAGACGTGTTTTGTGGTGTTGTGCGAGTCCCATTGACCCTCCTTGTGCTGTTTTACAGTGTCCTGGTTCTGTACGAGTATTTTTCGCGTAGGTAAGGTCCGTACATACGCGATGCTGGGTGAGGGTGCTGTGGTACGGTGTTGGGGTACGGTGTGTACCGGTACAGGGCTGGGGTAGGAGCCTGGGGTGAAGCGCGTACAGGTGGGGGGCTGGGGTACGGTGTTGGGGTATGGTGCGTACAGGTGCAGGGCTGTGCTACGGTGTTGGGGTACGGTGCGTACAGGTAGGGGGCTGGGGTACGGGCCTGGGGTGCGGCGCATACATGTGGGGGGCTGGAGTACGGTGTTAGGGTACGGTGCATACAGGTATGGGGCTGGGGTACGGTGTTGGGGTACGGTGCTTACAGGTGCGGGGCTGGGGTACAGTGTTGGGGTATGGTGCATACAGGTGTGGGGCTGGGCTACGGTGTTGGGGTATGGTGCGTACAGGTGCGGGGCTGGGCTATGGTGTTGGGGTATGGTGCGTACAGGTACGGGGCTGGGGTATGCACCTGGGGTGCGGCACGTACAGGTGAGAGGCTGGGGTACGGGCCTTGGGTACTGTGCGTACAGGTGCGGGGCTGGGGTACGGTCCTGGGGTATGGTGCGGAGGGGGTACGGTGCTGACATACGGGGGTACGGTGCTGACATATGCGGGGGAGGGGGGCTGTATGACTCGTATCCGGGTATAAGTTTACCCATGTACATGTGTGCTACAGCGTTCGCTCCGTACTGGGCCTTTTACATGCGGTTGTGTATTTGGACGGGCGGTACGGATCGTACTTGCGCGCTCTGACTTATGTTTTACGATTTGCACGTAAAAATGTCCGGCTCCCTATCGTACACTTTTCCCGATGCTATTCGGACGTAAACATTTCTGGCTCCCTCTCGTACCCTTTTCCCGATGCAATTTGTATGTATTTTTCACGTACGAATCGTACTTCGCAGTTTGTACGGTACTTGTACGATTCGTACGTGAAAATATATGGATACGAGTCGTAAGCACATTTTTTTTGCCGGATCTAAATCGGAACCCGAGTGTCATGATGGAAGTAAAATTCAACAGGTAAAGTGAAAAAGCAATGAGACCGTAGCTTGGTAACCATTAATATAATAAGCATAATTTATTAAAAAAAATATTTAATTCAACAAGTTTCCTTATCTATAGTAAACCACGAAAAAAGAAGAAAAATGAAACATAGAAACACAAAACCATATAGAACTACCACTACCAAGAGACTTAAAAAGGAGAAGAAAATACAAAATGTAGGTTTAAAAGTTGAAATGTTAAATATGGAATATGTTATACTTAAATTTAATTATTTTTTTATAACTCTTTTCATTAAATAGGTGTCTAGCATCTGGCAGTACATTGATCAAATATAAATCCATACTTTTACATTGTTGTCATCTTTGCCCCCCTATCCCTTGTTACGTACAGTATAAATCATATCATACATAACAATCTTGGCACAGTACATTTTGAAATAGAGTATTTCCACCTCGTAATACCCTTGACTCATATCTCCCCCCACTAGTTCACAGGCCTCTATATTGCATCCATTTCCCCCAAATTTTGTCCCATCTTTTCGGGCAACCCGTCCCCTTGAACACCACCTTTTCGGCACTAAAGCACCAGTCCAGGTCCTCTTTCCATTTGGTGGTTGGATTGTACCCCACTCCCTTGCAACATTTCATTTGGCCACCATGCCCACTGTCATGAGCCATGCCTTATCATGTTTTGGCCATTTTTCTTCCCCAACACACAGTTAATATGCCATTTAGCTTTGCCAGGCACCTCCCCCTCTGTTACTTCTGACATCTTTTGTACTACTTTCTTCCAGAATTGGTGTATCCGTGAACATGTTCACATGATATGAAAGTGGGTGCCTATTTCTCCAAAACCATGTGCACATTGTTCAGTGTAGCTACGTCCTATCCTGTGTAGGAATACTCAGGAGGCATAATTATAATCTATGGAGCACGTGCAGCTGAATCAGTCTGAACGGTGCTGTAATCGCAACCTTCCTCGAACTCTGTATCGCCTCTGTCCAGTCATGATCTTCTAGTGTCCCTAGGTCCTTTCTCCATGCTTCTTTAAGTGTTGCTAGGGGTTCATGTGAGTTATTCATTATTTTTTATATATCAACGAGACAGCTTTCTTGAGCATTAGGTCTACGAGTAATCTATCCTCCAGTAGGGTATATTCTGGTTTATGCTCCCTCTCATGGTCATGTCTCCCCAGGGCGTGTTTTAGCTGAAGGTTTTGATGGAACTCTTTGTTGGACATTTAGTATTCCACTTTCAGATCCGCAAAACATAACATTACATGCTCCCTCCATATATTTGCCCAGATATTCAATCCCAATTGTTTGCTATTGTCGGAAACCCTTTAGGGGCCCCATTTCCCGGAGGTGTTCGGAGTACCAGAGTGGCTTCCGCCCAGTCAACTTATCTTTCCACCCCAAGAATGTGTTAGCTTCCCTCCATACCTGTAGTGTCATCTGTGTATATGCAGGCAGTTCAGCGCTTGTTCGCCGGTGGTACAGTGCAGTGAGGTATCCTCCCGCTCCCATATAGTAATGGTCAGCTCTGTATGCTGGTTCCTCTCTCCCCACAAATACATACTCATTGATGGTCATGAGTTGCATTGCCTAATAGTATTTGTTTATATTTGGGTTTGCCAGTCCATCCTCGTAAACACTTCACTGTAGCTTTTGTAAGGCTATTCTAGCCTGTCCTCCATCCCACAATAGCAGCCTTAGTGCTGCGTCGATCTCTTTAAAGAGACTAGGGGGTATTTTTTACAGAATATTTTTTGGCGCATACAGGAATCGGGGCAGTGCTATCATTTTGAATAGGGCCGCGCGGTCCATCAATGTCAATGGTAGCTTCCTCCAATGTTGCACGTCCCTGCACAGTCTCTCCAATTGGGGTTGTAGGTTCTCCTCAATTAATTTATTATCTCATTTTGATATTTTAATGCCTAGATATTTAAATGTGTCTCGAATTGCTAGGGAGCTTGCGCTGCTCGGTAATATCGGGGTCATCCTAGCTGGCATGTATAGAAGGCATTTGTTCCAATTGATTTCATATCCTGAGTAGGTTCCGAACAGGTGAAATAGGTGGATGATTCAGTTTATCGATAACCTGGGGTAGGTGACATATAGCAAATATACCATCAGCATATATGGATATCTTTTCCTCCCAGTGTCCACCCCACTTTGTCCCCGAACAAATGGGTCTATTCTGACCCACGCTGCCTAAGGCTCCAGCGCTAGAGCAAATAGCATGGGTGAGAGCGGGCATCCCTGCCTCGTGCTTTTGTAAAGCTGCAGCGTACTTGATTTACCTTGACTATTGCTGGTGGATTCACGTAGAGAAGTTGTACCCATGCTCGGAACCGGGGTCCAAGTCCAAACTTTTCCAACACTGCCTGTAGGTATGGCCATTCTATATTGTCGAATGCCATCCACGCATCTAGGGACAGTAATGCCTCATTCTCATCTGGGTTAGCCTTAGTCGTGTGCATCACTCCATTTAGTCTCCGCAGGCCTTATGTGGCATGAACCCGGACTGATGTCTGTGTTCCACTGAGGCGATAACCATATTTAACATATTTGCCAGTACTTTTGCTAGTACCTTAGCTTCTATAATTTGATTTTTAATCAATAATATACGTCAATGTTATTAGAATGCACAGATCGCAAAATGCACTAAACTGTAACATCCCATAAAGGAAAGCCCCTTTTAAGCTATTTGCACTACATTTTTAACAAAGGATGTAGCACTGAAAAAATGAATTGGAACACTGCTCCAATGGTTGTTGTGCAGAACAACAACAATAAATGATGTATTTGAGAATATCAGAGAACAGACCCAAAGCACAAGCACAACCTTGATGATGGCTAGCACTTTTAAATCATGCCCTATTCCTCAATTCATACAAATGTATACCATTCATGGCTAATATCACAACACAAGAGTTTCTCTAATAAATGCACTGCTACCTAATAAACAGACTTCAACTTATCAAGAGCTTTTAACAACAGTCAAACAAAAACAAGCAACAACTTTACACAATAAACAATAATAGACTTCGAGTATGCAATGAGAAACACAATCATTAAAACGTCTGCTCAAATAGCCATACAAAAGTGCTTTTAACACTTTGATGATTTGATGAGGGCAACACTAGGATTTGGATACTCAACAAAGCAGAAGGTATATTTCAAATACAAAAATAATCCTCCTACCTTTTGTTCCGACCACAGAAATAAATAATAAAATATGATTTACTCCTAGAAACACCCTTCCACTGAACTAATGAAAAAACGTCCACTACTCTTTGACTTTATTTCTAAGACACATGGGTTGGATAACTGAACCACTTAGGAATTGGGGTGTATGAAATTTGTGTGATTTGCGTTCACATAGTTACAATACCTTTTGGCAAAACTGTGCATAATTAAGTGAAAATGAAATCCATATTTTTGCACTACATATTATGGGCCAAATCCATACTTATATCAATTTTTGGTCCTAGGACGCATTTAAATAAAAGCTTGTGAACAACAAAAGTTCATATTCTGTGTTGCTCATGTAATTGCAGTAATTTTTTACTATGAATGGGGCGTAAATGCACAAAGTGGCCTAATGACATAATTTCAGGAATTTTGTGTAACATAATTTAAGTGTAACATAAAATTCTCAAAACAACAAACATTACTCTGGCCTAATTTGAATTGAATCCATGCCTAGTTAGGACACACGCATCAACTCAAGTTTCGAAGTTTACAGGTGGAATGCAAACAATAGCAAACTTTCAGAAGAAGAAACAGTTTTGTGGAAGTGCGGCACAATTCCTTCCCAGGAACACTTTGAGCAAGCAACTCTGTAATCTAGGAATCATGATTTCGGAATAACACAATCCCTAACACAATTAAAGACTAAACTCTCAAAGCAAACAAGACAGATGCATGAAATTCTAGCTAGCATATGACTGTTTATTCCCTAACAATCAGAACTACACAACTTTGAATCAATAGCACGCACAGTCACCATAGCCTAAAAACATATGTATATACTAATAAACATAACTAAACCCAAAACGTAATGCTTAACATTCCAAAAATATTTCTCAAACATATAATAATATAATAATAGCGTTTAATTAACAACTAACCAATTAACAAATATTTTGAACCACTTCCCACCCTGTTACCCTTCAAACCCAATGACCTACCAATAAAATTACCTATTAATAATAAAATATCAATTAATCAATGACATTAAATTATTTTAATAGCACTTATGATAAAGTTAATAATTCAAATAGAATAATAAACAATACAACATTAAACCAAATATCATATTAATAAAACAATAAATTAACAAATAAAACCTAAAAAATAAAAACAATCATAGCCAATGTATATTACTTCCCACTATCTTTTCCTACAAACTCAACTATTTGCAAAAAATCTGAATAAAAAACGATCTTATAAAATACTAAAAACAATTACCTTACAATCATATATATATAATAAGTTTAAATCACATAAAAATATGCTGTAACAAAATAAATATAGATCTATACAATGGTAATAATGTATGCAAAATATTAACATCAATATTTCTGTTAGGTGAAAAAATTATTGGGGCTCATTACAATGCCAGCAGGTCAAGCATCCGACCGGCATTGCAGTGGAAGCGGAACCGCCTGACTAGTAGTCGCCGGTTCCACCCCTATATTCCAATGCAGCCACCAGTGTGGCAGTCAGAAATGTGTCTTATTGAATTGCAGCTTGTGCTACGGCCCGGAAAAGGCCTGCTTGTAAAGACAATAGACATGGTCCCTCTCTGGTACATTTTCATGTACTTACAGAAAACGATGTGTCTCACCTTGTTTGTCCTATGCCTTCCTAATCCATCCTGTCTCTTTCATTCTATTCCCCCACAATGTCCAGTTCATGCTGATTAAAAGAAGGGTTGTCACGTGTCAGGACTCCTGTAAATTAAAGGATTTGAATACACATACCCAAAACAGCCAGTTGCAAGCATTTAGGTGCCAAGTGTACACAGTATTGCATTTGCCCATTCCTTGAGATAAGTGGCCAGCTCGTGAGGTAATCCCTCATGTTCAAATGTAGACTAGATTTTGATAAAGAATTATTTTGCCTCATAAAAGTATCTGTGCAGAAGGCAAGACAAATAGCCATAAGTGTACTCTAACTCTGAAAAGTCTTTAAAAATGCAGCACTTAAAACATATTACACATATAAGTTAGTTCCAATAAAGACTTCTCTGAGAAACAGCACTAATTAATCAGTGCTCCATATAAAGATAACACTGTACAACAAAACTTGGAGGAGGGTACTCCAGCACAAATTTCCTTCTTCTTTCAAGGACATTACATCCAAATTTACTTGAAAAACTGTGGATGGGATATCTGGAATGTTAAATCAATCACTAACTCAGCATTTAAAGGACACCTGTGATGTTGACAGCTTCATCCAACATTAACATTTTATCTCATGGCTGTCTGAAATTAAAGCAGAGAAAATTTCCTGACACTATGGCAGATCAGGCTAGCCTCTTGAAGCAGCAACTATTGGTCACACTTGAAATCCTGCTATGAGAACAGGATTATCAGGCTGTGTTCTAGTCTATTGGACATTCAAGTTCCCCTTTCAGGCTCAATAGTACTTGCTTCCAGAGTCAGTATTCTTGTGAACTCTATCCCAGACCTTTCCCGGGAGAACAGAGGGAACTATGCACAGATTAGATGGGTGGTGCAGGGGCAATTGACCGAGCGCATCCTACTCAGCAGGGGAGTTCGACAAGGCTGTGTTCTGGCTTCCACTCTGTTCTCCCTGTAAATGAATGGAGTGGTTAGCTTCCTGCAAGAAGAACCAGCCGATGCACCAACCTTGGGGTCGAAGGCCCCACAGGGTTGTTGTGACTGCTTAATTAATTCCATCTCTTCTGTGACATCCAGGGGCCGGTCATTAGCACCACAAAAAACAAATGTATGAGCTTTTACCCCCCCCCCCCCATAGGCCTACAAAGGCAGTCCAATGTTAGGAGGGACTCCCTTGGAAAGAGTTGGCACTTTTGATTATCTCGGTGTTTGACTTTCAGACAAAATGTCGTGGAAGCCTCACCTAACCAAGATGTTATTAGGCCATAGGCGAGTAACGGGGTACCTAGGAAAGGAATATCGCCCCCACACAGTAGACCGAAAGCACCAACTCTTCAGGTCTATGATTCAAAAGCAGTTAACACAGATCAGCTCTGTTCAGAGCTGACTTGTGGGGATTTGTCAAGATTTCTGATCTCTGCAGATCCGAGCAAAAATTCCTAAGAAACCTTGTAATGCTTCCCCAAAGAACTCCGCTTACTCCCCTAATGCTTGATATGGGCAGGCGCTCCATTGGTGATATAGCGAGGCTACACCCGCTGCTCTTTTGGGCTCGCATAAGGCAGACCCCAAGCTCCTCCCTATGCGGGAACCTCATCTGAGCTTTTCCGGATAGACACAAGAAATAAGGTAGGTTGGATCACCAACACTAGAAAATTGATATCTGCACTAGGGCTCCAAGCCAATTGGCCAAGCAATATCCACCCAGAAAGTAGTGCCTAAACGACATTACTGGGAATGGGTGGAGGGATAAGAATCCAGTAAACCAAACCAGGGGAGAATTACCACAGAATTTTATCTCCACAAACAGACCAGATACCTGGAGCCCTACCTAGACATAATTTAGGTCCCCCGAGACAGGATGCTGTACATCCATTTTAGGTTTGTCACGCTTCCTGTCTGTGAGGTAACAGCTAACTGGCATCCATGCAACCCAACACCAAAAGATTTCCCATGCTGCAAGTACCCAGTGTAATCCATTGCCCATGTCATGTTTGCTTGCCAGGCTTACGCCAAACCGAAGTCTAAATGTCTAAAACTGATCTGCCGGCAATTGGACTCGTGGAACATTTTAAGATCAGATTCCAGACCACGTTTTGCTTGTGGAGTGGCAAAGTTCTTAAGTCATGCATGGCTTATGAGAAGGAAGGCCCAAACAGGAACGTCATAGTATCCAGCAGGATGAGGTTTACATACAGCTGCCCACGGGTTTATACTAGAGTAATTTATGTCTCAACAAAATGCTATGCACATGCACTTTATTGTTAATAACTAGTCTGCAATTTTGCCCTGAGAGGGTTGGAAAAGTAATTAAAAGGACTGCGAACTAGGTCTAACTGAAGAGCTCCCAACTGTGAAAACACTGTGATGCTCCTCCTTCCTCTTTCATTCTGTTTTAAGAGAGTGTTGCTATTGTAATGTTGCACCAATCGTTTCTATTACTGATTTGCTGAATTTTATAGTGCTATTTAACTGTAGCTGTGAATCATGATGAATAGCATTTTTTTAACTGTTATAAGCTGCTGCATGAACTGTTTATTTTTATATTTCTTCATTTATTATTATTGGCATTTTTTCAATACTTTCATGACACAGGTTGTCGAAATAAAACTTATGTAACAACCTTACCCGGGAGAACTTTTTGAAGAAATGTAGGTTAAACCCTGTTAATCTGTACACCATCCTGTTAGATCAGTTCAACTTAGGCAGATCACGTAGCAAAATGACAGCAACATTTAGAGATCCCTATGGTCTTGGGGGGCATCCTTTTGACAATAGTGATCCACACAACAAGAGCACTTTTGGAAAAAATACAATGCCAGCTGGCCACCCCTTCATGCTGGCAAAGTAGCTTTTTTTGTTTATACAGAAGCAAATCCCAAACAAGTTTATCCCAAAGAAAGCATTTACCTAGGTGTTGTACAAGTCTTCTCCCAGTGCATGAGGATCATTGGTTTTTCTTTTGATCATTGACATACTTTACATGGTAGTCGCAGACAAAATATAGGGTGTCTGGATTTGTAATTCTACCCTTTCTGCGGAGTCCGAGCTCTGCTCTTTTTCCGTCCGCCGTCCGTTGAAAGGTTGCTGTGTGTTAGAGCCCGCTCTGTTTACTGTTACCACTTTTGATTTGTTGCCTCCTGTTTTTAGTAGGTCAGTGTGTGCCATTGTGGCTGCTGTTTCTGCGGGGGCGACTTCACATGCTGATGCTGTTACCGGTTGATTTTTCACCTGTTCATTCAAGTTGTTGAATCCTGGATGTTTATTTTCACTTAGGTGTACCTTTCCTGCATGATCCAACCCTGATGGACATGGGACATCTGAGGCAATTAGCTCAGGCTGTGCTTGAAAAAAGGATTTTATAGATAGATTTGTATTCCTCCCATTTCTCCTCTGTTTCCGTCGCTGTTAGGATGATTGCCATTTGTGTGGCTGGACGTCCCCCTCATCTAGTTGACTTGTCTGCTTGTTCCCACTGCTGGGGGTCTGCACCACCTGTTGGTGGTCTTGGGTGGCTAAAGGCCATAGAGAGTCTTAGCTCAAAGTCTTGCTCACTTTAACTATTCCTAGAGTTCCCAGTTCTTTATGTTGTTCCGACTTAAAGGCCGCTCCTTCGCTTGGCCCGGGATTTTTACCAGCCACCACGTAGGTGACCTGAGTATTTTTATTCTTATCAGACTGGGATCAGTCTTTTTGATCCTGGGCGAGTGATGTCATTTCTTTGGAATGATCTCTTTCTTGTTTACTTTTGTTGGATTTAGTTTTTCCAATATTTGTTGTATTATTAAAGTTAGTACTTTTTATGTCCTTAAGAAGATCGCCCATCCCTGCGGGTAGTGTGGCAAGTTTTTCGACAATTAGATGGCAATTGCAACTTGGAGGGATTATTGCTGTTTCAGATTGAGCTCTTTCAATAAAGTTGTTCAATTCCGACAGCTTGCTGTCGATACTTGTAACATGCAGGGCTAGACGATTGAGGAGGAGAAGATGACTATTCATCTTGTCTGAGTGATGTTCCAGAGCCTTTGTTGAAAGTTGCATGGTATTTTGGAGATATGCCCATATTTTGTTCTCTCCTATTGGTGTTTCCTCCAGGCGCCCCTTTGTAGCCCTTCCTGTGTCTTTAGGTGCTATTTCTCCTTTATCCTCAGTGGAGTATGTGGTGACCAAGTTTCCCCATTCTTCGGTCGTAAGAAAAGACGTTTTGCTGACCACATAATTTGGGGTGTCTTCTTGCTCACCCCCCGTATTTGCTGCTTCATTCCCCAATGTAGGGGGGACAGGTTCTGACTCCGATCCAGGGGAAACTAGACTTGGTGGTTCGACCTTGATACCGGTGTCAGTGTTGTTTCCTACCTTTCCGGGGACCCCACTGGGCTGTCTCATCGCTGTCGTTGCTGTAATTTTTCTGTTATTGTCTTTGAGGTCAAGGTCTGTGATGTGCAAACTCAATTGTGGAGTCGTTCCTCCCAGTACTTTGGTTAGGATTTTATCTAGAGTAGTGGTAGCCATGTTACCCACCGGGATTATCTCAGGGGAAGATGTATGTGCTTTTGGCGTAAGAGTGCTGCAGCTGCATTAGTCATTACGCTCTAGCGAGGGCGTATTTTAATATCTGGCTCCAATGGTATTCTTGGTGGAGATCTTAAACCCTCTGATAGAGTAGAGGAAGCCAGATTTCCTGTGTGTCGTGTTCTTTCCTTGTTCCATTTACCAATGTTTTTATCGGTATGCCTTATGTTTTTTGGATCTACCCGTGCTGTCACTTGCTCCACCGATTGATCTGCTGTCTCTTTTGTTGCTTTGTCAATTTTTGAGCTAGGTGGGGTCACACTGCTTACTCCTGGCATGGATTTGACCGGTATGCCTTTACCTGTTGAAACTTCTGGTGCAGTGAGATGGGAGGTCTAGTTGCTTGTTGATCCTAAGATTGAGCACTTCACCAGCGTCTTTCACAAATGAGAATTTGAAGTATATTTTAGGTTGGAAATCATTTTCCCTGAATTAGCTAGCACCTGCGCTGGTCCTCCCATTACTCCATCCCCATCTATATCTACCAGTGGACTCATTAGTGATCCAGAATGCTTGTCGGCAATTGATTCCACTGTTGACTCTGCTAAGGCCAGAGCTGTTGATGTAACAACATGACTTTTGGTTGGTTCGCCTAAAGCCTTCCTTTTCCTTCTTCTATTGTTGATAACATTTGTTACAGTCCGCCTCTCCTTGCCAGATCTCATATTCGCCTATGTGGCATCAGTGCGCTATTATTGTTGTTGTTATTGTTGTTACTATTGTTATTGTTACTATAGTTCTTATTTAGTTATAATTGTCAAATATTGTCGAATATTGGTGGTTATTAATGTTTCTACTGTTGGTACTATTAGTATTGATACTATTGGTATTATTGGTGCTCCTGGTGCTGCTGGTACTGCTGGTGCTGTTGGTATTGTTGGGACTGTTGGTGCTGTTAGCACTGTTCGATCCAGTTGGTGCTGTTGGTACTGTTCGTTCTACCTGTCCAGGCAATCAAGTCCGACCAGTTAATTCTGTGCCAATCAGAGTGCATAGGCAGATCTATTTTACTGATCCCCCTGAGCGCCTTGCTGAAATTGCCAAAACTGGGCGGTTTTACTTTTGGGGGCGGGTCGAGGGCGGGTTGAGTTGGGAGCAACTGGCGTACAGCAGGCGCAGACGCAGACGCTTCAGATTCCGGCCTGTACCCATTTCAAATGGCTCGCCGCGTATATGAGCCTGCGTGACTGGGGGCTCGATAACCCAGGTGACTGGGGAGAGTGGGGCTCACAGGGAGACCGCAAGCCGCGCCCGACCTAGTCGGGCGGCCTAAGTGATCTCCTCCCTGGGCTCACACTACACAGCCGCCTCACTTACACTCGCACACTACTCACTGCGTTAAACTGTCTCTGCCACTGTCTCCACTTTCTGCTGGCTCCCACCAAGCTCTGATTTTGGTGTTCTCAAAGGTGTTCTGTTCAGCTGTAGTAGGGCACTCAAACCCTCACACCGTACTGCCTCGCCGCCGCACACCGCAGCTGCCTGCACACTGCCGGAAATGGAAACCGACAAAATAAATAGAGCATTGGAAGGTCTGTCCTAAATAGGAAGGCATTCCATATCGATAAAGCTGGCAGCCTTGTGACTCCTGTGATGTTGAGTTTCAATGGTATAGTCAACTGATGCTCTCCTTTTGAAATAAATCAGGTCCCCTACTTGGGCTTCATTTGGTGCTATCCAGGGGATCACAACTGCAACCCCTGGTTTGTCACTTTCGACCTCTACCACTCCCCTTGAGACTTGTGGATTCAAAAGTGGCAAAATCAGGCCCAACGACAGATGGGAAGCTCAACTCTATGAGAGTCAGTCTAGATGATAAAACAGGACCCGAGGTAAGTAAAATAAAAGTTTTTAAATGTATGTTGTGTGTGTGTATGGGTGAGGGTGTGCTTGAGAGAGAGTGTGTGAATGTGGGAGAGGGTGTAGCCTTACGGCTAGAGTGGTCGACCTCGGACCTGGGGAACCGGGTTTGAGTCTTGGCAACAACACTACACATCCTGTGATTCTGGGCAAATCACGTAATCTCCCTGTGCCTAACTAAAATGAATGTGTTCATCTGTAACAAAGCTGGTGCTCATGCAAAGTGCTCTGATACGCGATGCCTCGGGTCTGTACAGCAGGTAGTAAGTGAGAATGAGAGACTGGGCGAGTGAGTATCAGAATAAGTGAGAATAAGTTAGAATGAGTGAGTGAGAGGAAGAATGAGTGCAAGTGAGTGTGAATGAGAAAGTATGAGTGAGAGTAAGATTTAATGTAAATGAGAATCAGTGAGTGTGCATAAATAAGAATGAGTAAATAATAGTGCAAGTGAGTGTCAGTGATTGTAGTGTTATGCTTGCTAGCCTGTCAGGGAGGCCCAACTGCAAAACTACTTGCACTGAGATCATGGATACACTTCCTGACATTACAGACATCTGTGGCAGAATACTGGCACTGGCATACTAAAGGTAGTATTTGACATATAGGCCACTCATGGCAAAATGCTGATGCTGACATACTGGAGGTAATTCTTGGCATAGTGGCACTCATGGAAAAATGCTGCCACACTAGAGGTAATTCTTGGCATAGAAGGAAAAGGAAAAGTGTGTGCACTGGTTTACTGAAAGCAATTCTTGGCATGGGGACATCAGTGACTTTTGTGCTGGCACATTAGAGATATTTCTTACCATAAGGAAGGACAATCATGACATGCGGCACAGAGGTAGCCATGACAAAACGCTGGCCCTGACATACTATAGGAGATTTTTGACGTAAGAGTCAAGCATGGTGTATGGATAAAACTAGTGGCAAAATTATGGCACTGGAATATTGTATGTAATTTATGGCCTCAGGGGACACCCATGGCATGTGGGTGGATCCACAACAAAATGCTGGCCCTGGAAATATGGAGGTAATTTTTGACATGTAGGAGCAATCATAACACATTTTGAAAAAATGGGGTCAACTCCTGAGGAACGTCAAGTTTCAATGGCTTAGCACACCGTGAAAGAACATGAATATTTAATGCATGCCCTTTCAGAGCCTATGGTTGTTTAGCATGTTTGTATAATAATAATGCTTCAAAATGCAAACTATGATCCTGTTATTTTCAATTTTTGTTCAGAGGAGACTCTCCTGAACCGTCCATAGATTAGGTTGGACTCACTCACTTTACTCACTGGTAATAATTCAGGGCAAATATTATGCTCAACCCACGACCACCACAAGAAAAAAAAGTAAACAGTGGCTTGATGACCACAGTTAACTTTATACAGCTTCAACTTGGAGAATTTACGCTGTAGGTTATATGAAAAACATGAATTCAAAAAGCTAAAATTCAAACACCTTCATAAACAAGTTGTTGCCATGTTTCTTTATTGTGAATACATGAAATACATGTTTGAATAAAACTTTCAACAAACACACAAAAGAAGATGCAGGGTTACTTGCAAGAAGTCTAACCAATGGCAATCACTCATGTAGCCTCCCAACCCATCGTTCTTTTGCTCACCAAGATACCACAAGTAACTATTATAGGATCCCTGAAAAATAGCAATTTAAAATGTTTCTGGACTTCCAAGGCCTCCAAAGCTTTCAGGCTTGTCTTGCTGGAGGATTCTGAGGTCCAAAAAAGAGGCTAAGTCAGAAGGCAGAAATCTTGACCAGGTAAAGGCATTAAACATATCTGTCCTACAAAAGGTCTTTTTTAATAACTGTGAAATGTAAAAATTTTTACTCTGAACATTTTTGTCTGCCAAAACTAACAGCTTCAGTGGGAACTCATCCAACAACTATCAGAATTGGAGAGGACGTCACTGGAAAAAGCCTTCAAATTCACATCAATTGAGGAATTTGTCCTCCATTTCAGAGCCAAAGTCAGAGGGTAAAATCATTGTCTTGTAAAACCCTCTTAATTTGTCCGACTTCCACTACATTGAGTTCAGCCTGAAATTGCCCTTACATCCTGGCCAACCTCAAACAGTGACTTCAGATTGTAATTTTACTTTTTCTAGGTGCTTCATGGCCTAAAATGTTAAAAGTTCATATCTCCTGTTCCCCTATTGGATTTTAACAATTTTGTACAATTTGCATATTTAAAAGGTAATACAAAAAGCAGCAATTAAACGCACAAAAGTGCTACCTTAAATTCCAAAATTGGTAGAAAAAGCTAGAGGCCAGTCACTTGGGACTGTTTTTAAGTACCTGTGTGTGAAATCAGAATGAGGCAGACTGAGGTCAGGGCGGACTGACAGAGCCTACAGGAGCAGGAGCAATGAAGTTGCGTTAGCCAAAGCAGGAGCAATGTCAAATGACTATAACCCTGAAATGGCAGAGACTATGTTACAAGAGCGATAAAGGCAAGAAAATAGAGGAATGACTACAGCCAGTCCCAGAGGATTCCAGCCATGTTGAGGGAGGGGGCTCATTTAACCAAAAAGGGACTATTTAGTGGCCATATTGGAGATATACATGGAATGGAAAGGCATGAAGAAAGGACAAATAGCAGGCACCAGAGTAAAAGAGAAGGAAATTGGAACAGCACAAATATATAATGAAGAATTGAGACTAGGGGTGGGCGTAGTTCGCGAAGTAGCACTTCGCGAAGCTACGCAAAGTGAAGTTCGCACTACGCGAGCTACGCGTAGCACTTCGCGAACTGCGTAGTAACATGTTCGCACTGTGCAAGATGTTGTTTTCAATGATTGCACAGTGCGGACAAGCAACCGGCACTGTGCAATCATTGAAAATGGCATCTTGCACAGTGCGAACTGGTAGTTTCTCATCGCGAGCGGTCGCGAGCATACGCGACCCCTCGCAATGAGAAACCTGACCTCCTCGCGTTGGGAATCTCGCCGAGAGGTTTATTTTCCTTGTTCGCGATCGCCAACTTGATGTTGCTGATCGCGAACAAGGAAAAAGTCTCGCCGGGATGTCATTTTGCTTGCTCGCGGTCGCCAACTTGACGTTGAGGACCGCGAGCAAGCAAAAAATGACCGCAGCACTACGCAACACTACGCTACGCGTGTTCGCACTGTGCTACGTGCAGTTCGCGTAGTGCGAAGTAGCGCGAACTTCGCAAACTACGCGAGCGTAGCGTAGTGCTTCGCCCAGGCTTAATTGAGACCCAAATCAGTCATTTGCATACGCAGTAAAACATAAAAAGACATGTCAATCAGTAGAAGACCCCAACCTCAAGAAATATATACAATTCAGTAAGTTAAGTCTTTTTGATTAAAAAAATGCTCTGATCACAGTAAAGAAACTGTGGAGTTCATTATGCCATGAAACGTCTGTGAGTCTCTAGATCAGTTTTGTCCAGTCTTTGAGATGGTTGAGTCCAGAATTCATTGTGTTCAATTTGAATAACTATGTCATCTCCTCTTTGTTCCATAATGGGAATATCAGCAAAAACTAAATTAACGTTTACATGTTTTCCTCTTTTATAGGCAAACACAGGAACATCAGAGGAAAGTTCCTCTGAAGCAAGCAGTTTCCAATGTTATTTAACACTTTTGGAAATCATATTGCAAACCAGTGAGAATGTGGTGACACCCACTATTCTCTCAGTTGTGTATTTTTTGGGGAAGTAAAGCCACATTTGGCACAAGATTTCACCCAATGTTTGGGATACCCACGGGGTAAGAGTTTAATAGAAAGTTATCTGTTTCTTTGAAAAATATCTTTCTATGCAATTATGCCTCAGTTGTAAAAAATGGCTGTAGGGTTGCGTAGGGTTGTGAATTTTGTAGTGAGCATGTGTGAAGACTATTGTCTGCCATAAGAGGTATTCTTTTGTGTTGCTTTCCCTTACATAGAGGTACATAGGTGCGCAATCTCAGTTTTCATTATAAGGTTTAGGAAATAGACCTCTGTATTGTGTCTTTGCATGGTGAAACGCAATGTTACAATTTTGTTTCAGCCAGGTTTGGAGTTGTAGTAGAAGGGAATGAGAGCCTTGCTAAATGAGAAAAATGTCAATTTATGGTTTCCAAAAAGCAATGGTGTGCCTGAATGGGTTTGAATCGGTGAGAATAATATTCCTCTCTACATAAAAATGAAAAATTGGGAGCGTAAACCTCTCCCATGTAAGAAGTACCTTTTACTGGGAAAATATTGTTCCAGAATTGAAACAACTATCTATCACAAGGTTGACTAAAGAGATAAAGAAAGATGTTGGGACTTGATGTCGGCTAGATCTTGTTTGGAGGACATTATGCATCACAACAATACCTTCAGATTGTGGTATATTTCTATATAAGGATTCTATATCTAAAGTAGGCAAAAGATGGAACTGTCAGGTTTTCATTTAGATTAATAAAATGCATGCTATCCTGAATGTAACTGACTGTTGCAGGGGGCATAGGTTTGGAAAAAAGTTGATTAATTGTACTATCAGTTCCAACATAGGCTCATAACTTGACACTGTTGGTCTTCCAGGAAGGTTCAACAGTTTTTTATGAATGTTTGGTAATGGATGAATAACTGGTGGTCTTTAGTTTTATACCTTTGATATGGCCACTAAATAGCCCTTTCTGGTTACCTGATTCCTCCTAGCATGGCTGCCATCCTCTGGGACCGATTGTAGTCATTCCTCTACTTTGTTGCTGAAGTGGGTCCCTTCATAGAACACTTACCTGTTTCAAAGATTTACTAAAAATGTCCTGTGTGGAAGAGAAAACAGGAGCAAAGAAGAACCTGGCACCATCTAGTGGTATAACCCATGTTTCCTCCCTTGCCATTAATGCAGATTTGCTTTCAAGTCAATAAATGATGATGCAGAATAAGTGTGGGGACCTCCATATAACAGGAAAGTAGGGGAAAATGACCTCTCTGACATTCCTTTTGACGGTCCTTTGCTAAACTGATGTGGTATGAAAGCAGTATTATAAACACATCAAATGCCAGACACCTGAACAATTCTTAAAACACTGCTGTAATATTGACAACAACGGTCATATAGCTATTTAACAAAAAACAATGGGGCATATTCTCAAGCCCCCATCGCCACCACAACGTCACTTTCAGTGACGTTGTGGTGGCGCTAGGGGATTAGCCTTATTCACAAGGCAGCGTTAAGCCACGTTAAGTGACTTAACGTGGCTTAACGCTGCCTTGTGAATAGGGCCCCCTTCACGCTGTTTTTAGCGTGAAAGGGGCGTGCAGTGGGTTTTGGGGTGGGAGTTCCACCACAACACCCATTGAGTTTGACGCTACCTCCTATTCACAAGGGCAGCGTAAATAGGAGGTAGCGCCAAACTTAAGACCAGGAAAAATCTGGTCTTAAGGTGGCGAAACGAGGACAAATGCTTTATTTCTCCTCGTTTTTGCTTTTTCAATGTGTGCTGCCATGTGCAGCACACATGGAAAAAGCAAAATGCCATGGTTTGTTTATGTACAGGAAGGTGTCCCTTCCAGTACATAAACAAACCTCTTTTTAAAAGGCTGTTTTGTAACTTTCATCTGTGCTGCATGAAACAGCACACATGTAAGTTACAAATTGGCATTTAAGGTTTGTTTTATGTGCAGTAAGGGACTCCTTCCTGTACATAAACAAACCTACCTGCTTGCAGACACACTTGCACTCTGGTGCAAGGGTGCCTGCGTTGGTGCTAAGTTGTGAAACTTAGCACCATCAAAGGGGGAAACGCGAGGCTGCACCATATCCTTGAGAATAGGGTGCAGCCTCGCGTTGCCGAAGTGGCGGAGAGAGGAGTTAAGCCAAGAAAGCTAACGCCTCTCTCCGCCACTTCCTTGAGAAAATGGCCCAATGTGTGCTGTGACTACCTGCTGTCGCAGTTTTGCATTGCTTTGAATAAGTGAAGGATTTTGAGCCGTTAAGCTTTTTTTGCGTTCTCCTGAAATCCTAGGTGGTAATGGAAAATGCTCCAGTTATGAAGGAAATGCACAATCTGGAGGAGAACCCACGGGTAGAATTTGCAGCTCTTTAGATTCTAGGAAATTCTACTGGCCGATTCCTCTCCAGGTTACCATTTGCTCCATATATTACCACATTCTAGATCACCACCCAACTCTAAAATCCGGCCTAAAGTTTTCAGTAACGTGTGAAAAAATGGATTTAATAAGGTGGTACCACAGTTCGAGTAATTTAATCTGTGTATAGACTCATGTCACGGTTTGTTTCATCTACAACAGTTTCTCATCGTTCTTATACGACACTCTCACCGAAATGTATAATTTCAGCTTTGAATACTTCACTTTTTATTTTTAAAGCACCCCGGGAATTTTGGTTATTGATATGGTTTCTGTGTAGAGCAAATTTCAGAAGTCATAAAGGATATCTCTTTAATTGGTTTCGCTTGTTGTTATGCCATTGTTAATGGGGCTGATTATGTTATCTGGTTTGTTTTTGTGGTTTCATTTTATAGCTTGCAGACAAGTTGATAGTTCGATTATTATTATTTGGGAAAGGTTCCTGATTTAAGATGCTTGAAATGTTCAAAATTCCATTACCTTCTCATATTGTTTTTTTAATAGGGTAGAAGAGAATGTTTTTAAATTGTCTTTTAATAATATTTTATGTTCTGTTTTAGTTCCTCAGTTTATTTCATCTTGGAACTTTTCTTTTTTGTAGATTTTTAATATCTTTCTTATTACCGAAGAAAATAATCCCATTACACGAATGATACACACATACTGTGTTTTCGTTCGCAATCATTAATTATTGACATTCCTTAGTGCACCGACGTATGTGTTCTTTCATTTTCTGGCCGATATTTGATTCCATTTTACAAGGAGCATCGCTTTAGAGGACAACATTGCGACATAGAAACGAAAACACTGAGACACTTTAAACAAGCATTTGCAATGCAATAGGTCTACCAATGCGAGAGTTAGAGCTATTAGCGTTGTAAATGGCAATGTCTTTTACCCATGTGTATTTGTTTTGAGTGTTCTCGCTGGATTTGGTGAACTGTAATTGTAATTGCATTTATATATAGCGCTAACAAGATGAGCCTGCAGTGTGCTTAGAAAAGTAAAAGCAGGATGTGTTTGTTATTTCAAAGGGAGGAAGTGACACCGGCCAGACGGGAAAAAAACACTTGCCAAAAAAACGAAACATTCTGAAAACTAAAAACAATTACAACAGCTTTTAAAATACATCCACTTTCTACCAGATTGGGTAACTTGACAGAACTTGGGACAGTATACATAGAAACAGCATACATCCCAACAAGTCCTTCTCAAGACTGTTTTTAAAACAGCTAGTGGAGGGGGGCGAAGCTGAGTCCTTCATCAATGTCAAGCTATGCAGGTATCCGATGCAGTGGTTCCATCCCTATGGTTCACAATAATTTACAGTTCCCAGCTAAGTGTTATTCAACTCAACAACACAAACAGGGAAGCGTGAAATAAAAAGTGACTCTAGATTTTGAACAATTTTTTATTTTATTTAATTTATTTATTGGTCAGCTATGGAAAGTACAGTGTTTACATTCTAGAGAATCATATATTCAGATTATTGTACATTGCAAAATCAATCATGTTGACATATACCCAGCGTGCCATCCACGTTTTGCTGTTAGGCTGGTTTACCACATCAGGAAACATACGGAGAAGATAGGCAGGTCTCAATCAAAACCCAATAGAAATGTTTTGAAAAGAAAACTCAGACTATGGCATTTAGTATATCAGATCCACATAATCCTCAGCTAATAAGGCGCAAAGAGATTCAACAGCGCGGACCGTCCAGTAGCATTGTAGTTCCCTATGTATACCATCAGTCTTCTGCCTGTGTGGAGCTAAGGTATTGTACCAATGAAGCCCAATAATCCCGTGGGCGAGAAGCATGTGGCAGCTCTTCCGCATACGTTTCTAACTGTTCTTTACAATATGTCATATCTATAATCCAATCCTTACATTTCGGTGCCCGTTTGCTGCCCCATTTCATCGCAATTCGTCTCTTAGCCAGCAGTAGTGCCACCGCCAAAAATTTGCGCCTAAGTGCCAGTTTAATCTTATAAATGCACAAAAGGCATACCAAAGGTGCATTAGGAATACGTTAAGTTAGTGTGTGAGTGAGGGTATTAGTTACGTCCAACCAGTAAGGTTGCAGTTTGGGGCACGCCAAGGCCATGTGTAAAAAGTCTGCATTGGGAGCGTTACATCTGTGACAACAGGCGTCCTCTCTTAACCCATAGCTGTGTAGCCGCATAGGCGAGTAATACACCTGATGAAGAAACTTAAAATGTATAATTTTCAGGTTGCAATTCGACATAAGTGATTGCAACTGCAAACAGCTATAGTCCCAATCGTCTGTGGTGATAACAACATCCAGTATTGCTTCCCATCTAGTACGCGGCCTGTCCGAAGTGTGGGATTGTTCACGCTGAGCCGTATTATAAAGTTTTGTAACTAAGCCCTGTCTCGTAATGGATGTCAATAGAACCTGTAGTGCATCATGCGTCAGTGGTTCATCTGGAAACGAAGGATATAACGCTCTGACCACCACCGCAGTCGCAAATATGCGAATAATGTTAGAGGGGTATGGTTTGTGTTTGAGGTTACAGCTGCTTGTGTGATACACTGTTTATGTGGGAAGACGTCCCCCATACTATGGAGTCCTATCTCATGTAGTACTTGTATTATTTTGCGTTTCTGCGTTACCGTAAGTTGTGGGTGATAACGTAAAGGCAGTGCTGGTGCATACGTGGGAAGTTTATGTGCACGTTTCGCTAGTGTGTGCCATGCTCTCGAGGTGCAGACCGCTGGGTGCATCTCTAAATTTGGGGTGCACTGTCTAGGTGACGAGATGAGGGTAAGTAGGGGGGTTGGATGTATACTTTCGTATTCCACTGCTATGTGTGGTATGTGCCCGTGCGGATGCAGCCAGTAGTGGGCGTGTTGCGCCTGTGTGCAGTAGTAGTATAATTGGAGGTCTGGTGCTCCGAAGCCCCCTTGAGTGTAGGGTTTCATTAATTCCTTTCATCCCACCCTTGCGTGTTTTCCCACCCAAGTCAACCTAAGCATAGCAGTGCGTAATTTGTTAAACATTGCCGGTGGGAGCCAGATAGGTATATTCATGAATAAATAGAGAAACCTTGGCAATACCACCATTTTCTGCAGCGCAATTCTATCCGCAAGGGACAGGGGCTGGCAGATCCATCTATGTATCTGGTCTTCTACCTTAGTAATTGCTTTGCCATAGTTTTCACGTATTACGAGCTCAGGGTCTCTATGTATCCAGACACCCAAATATTTAACTGGGTCTGTCTGCCACTGTAGCTGATAGTCCAGTACCGGCTTAGTCGTCGCCGGGGTGAGCGGGATGGGCACTGATTTCCCCCAATTAATACTAAGGCCCGAGAAATATTCAAACCGAATGTATTCGCGAATAAGTGTATTTAAATTTGCGTCCGGGTATCCGATGTATAGGACCATATCATTCGCATAAAGTTATATATTAATGGGCCGTATTTGGAATTGTAGTGCTGTATCTGCGTGTCTTTGCCATATCTTACATGCCAGAGGCTCTAGTGCCAGTGTAAATAAGAGTGGTGATAGTAGACAACCCTGCCTTGTCCCTCGGTGTATATTAATGGGTTCAGAGGTATTTCCATTTATTCTGAGCCGTGCACAAGGTTCTGTGTATAACAATGTGATCCATCTTAAAAACGTCTCCGGGAATCCCATACGGCGTAAAACGGTAAGCATGTACGGCCATTCCACTGAATTGAATGCCTTTGCTGCATCTAGCAAAGCCGCAGCAGCCGGTAATTCTGGGTTAAGTGATGGAACTTGGCAAATATGGTCCTTAGGTTTTGTGTTGTTGCGCGTGACGGAATAAAACCTGCCTGATCAGGCAAAACCAACTTCTGCATCAGTGGCTTTAGTCTGAGAGCTATGATTTTTGCCAATATTTTGGCGTCCATGTTAATCAAAGAAAGAGGGCGATATGACTCGCATTTAGCCGGATCTTTATTGGGTTTAAGGAGAGTGATCAATAATGCCTCGCGCAGTGAAGGAGGCAATATGCCATCTTCATAGGCCTCCTCATACATTGCCGCCTGATGGGGAATCAATAGGTCTTTATATTCCTTGTAAAACTCCCCAGGCATTCTATCCAAGCCCAGCGCCTTATTATTTGGGAGGGAGTTTATAGCTTCTCGCAACTCATCTTCCGTTATGTGGTGACTAAAGTATTCTCTATGTGCGTCAGACAACCACACCAGGGCTATGTCATCAAGGTACTGGTTTATCTCAGTGGGAGATGTGGTTGTCCCTGTATACAGACGAGTATAATAGTCTGAGAAGCAGGTTACAATAGAGGGGGTGTCATAGTTGGGCTTGCCCTGTGTGTCCTCTACCCGTGTTATGTAGGTCGTATTGCATATGGGCCGTATCTTATTGGAAAGCATTTTACCTGGTCTTCCTACCTCACCATAAACCTGTGCCTTGAATTTACGTGAGATATATTTAAGCACACTCTCTGCATATTCGTGGTACGTATCAATTTTTCCCCTAATATCAGCCAAAAGTTTGGGATCTAGGGTGTTAGTGTATGCGCACTCTAACCGTGTTGTGTCTTTCTCAACCATGGAGAGCTGTCTTCGAATATACTTAAGTATACCTGCATGTGTGCCAAAACAAAAACCTCGGATCGTCACCTTGAAGGCCTCCCAGAGCACCTTTGCGCTATCCACTTAACCCGTATTATGCTCAAAGTAGTCAGTAATGGCCTGCCGTAGGTCAGCTTTAAATACTTGGTCCTGTATTGCACTGGGTTGCAAGTGCCATGTAAACTGCAGCGGAGTGTGGGTGGGAATGACAAGGTCCAACCTGACCGGGGCATGGTCTGAAAGGGTTTTGGGCATATGTGTGATAGCAGTGGTCCACGCACATACATCTGCAGTGGCTATCCAGAAATCAATTCTTGAGCATTTGTTATGGGTGGTAGAAATGCAAGTTCCTTCTCTACGGTGAGGGTGACGCAATCGCCATATATCCACCATAGCATATTCGTCCATGCCCTCCTTAATCATCTTCGCAGCTTGCTTCCCATACCTATCGTTACATGCATACCGATCCAGCAAGGGATCCATACAAGTATTGAAATCCCCCCCCATAACATTGCAGACGGAGGAATCCTGCGCAGCTTGGCCCATATGTCTGCAAAAAAGGAGAGGTCATCTACAGTCGGACCATATGCTGTGACAACAGTCAAAATCGTACCACCGAAGTCCCCCTGAACAATAACATACCTCCCCTGGTCATCCTTAAGTAAATGAAGCAGTGTAAATGGTAAACCACGTCTGATGAAAAGCAATACACCCCTGGCGTACGTAAAGTAGGAAGATGCTAGTCTATATGTGGCCCACCTGTTTCCAACTCTACACTCTGTGACGCTTGTAAGGCGGGTCTCCTGAAGACAGGCCACATCTATACCATGTCTATCTAGATACGCGAAGACTTTTCTAATCTTCTGCGGTTTGTTTAGCCCTCGTACATTCCATGATATGAGTGCCATTTTTCTCGTGGCTTGAGACCTGCTATCCATTCTCCCTGAGTGTTGCTGCGCTTTCAAGATGTTGTCCTATTGATGTGTGTATCACAATGCACATATCAGCAATCTACAAAGGGCTATCCTCTGTGACTGTAGGATATATACCATAGAACCAACCCAGTCTCCTGCTCTATTTCGAGTGGAAATTATTGTTCCTTATACCACACAGTAAATGTTTAAACCCAAACCACATGTCCAGTACTTATCTAAGTCCACACAGAGCAGTATTTAGCATAGTCCAGGATCTCCCTCTCATCCTCCCAATCAGGTTACAGGAAGCAATGTCTCATTCAACATCTGAGGTGGTCCCTTGTTCTTCCTGCACACCTCTAGGAGATTTCTGATGCGGAGTTTGCGAGGTTTTTGTCTGCAAGTATTTCAGCACGTCTTTGGGCTCATTAAAGACCTTACTCTTGCCGCCGTCTGTTATTCTCAGGCATGCCGGATAGATCATCACGTAGGAGATATTGTTCTCACATAACTTCTTTTTGACGTCCAGGAATTTATTTTGTGCCTCCTGAACTTGCGAGGTGAAATCCGGATAAATGGAAAAATCCATCCCGTCGTGGTTTAGAGTTCCCAGTTCTCGGGCCCTACGGAGTGCTGCATCCCGGTCTCTATAATTTAAGTCTCGCAATTATAGGGCGCGGTCTGGAACCTGGCGGAGGTGGTGGTGCCAAAGATCTGTGTGCCCTCTCCACTATAAACACATCTGAAAAAGTGCCTCTTCCAAACAATGTGGTCAGCAGAGCCTCAATGTAGCGTTCCGTATTTCCTGTATTGGTCGTTTCCGCCACTCCCATGAAGCCTAAATTGTTCCGGCGCAATCTTGCCTCCAAATCCTCTGCCTTCGCCCATAGTGCCATCAACGTCTTACCAATTTTTCCCTGTTTTGTCTCCATTTGGTGCTGCACATCTGTCATGTCAATTCTTTTGGTGTGTCTATCTAGACGTTCAGACATGCGATCAACAAGTTAGATTAAGGAGTCTATTTTCCCATCAATGTTTGTCAGTGTGGATTGTATTGATGCGAACATGGAATGGAAGTCTACAGTTGCATCTGAACTTGCCGCAGACTGATGTGTCTGGCTGCCAGGTGGATCAGCCACTGGATTTTCATTCGTCTTCTTTGGCTGCTCAAAATGTATTTTGGGCTGATTTTTCTCTGATTTCCCCATTTTGGGCGATAGATTGTCCTGAAGTTGCAACTCCTTGCAGCTGTACGGTGAGCACTTCAGCAGTCAGTGGAAAGAGGGAGGCAGCCAACAAGATCGTAGCCCACACACAGAGGGCCCCCGGTGCAGGGCGCAGACTAGCAGAGGGGGTCACTGCTGCCACTAGGCCAACAGTGCGTCTAGCTTGGTATAGACCATATGGCGCGGGGTCCATATACAGCCCAGATCTCGTGCCTTATTACAGCAGTCCGAGTCCTACCAGTCTTGGCGTTAAGTGTATAACCAGAGTGCAGAGCAGAGCAAAGACTACAGGGGGGTACACCCCTGCTCCTCTTAATAATCTGGTAGTGTCGCAATTCAGGCCCATCAGCAAGGGTTCAAGCGATGTTTGTCGCAATATTTCCAGATAGTTTATCAGTAATAACGCATGCGGCGTCACACTGTCTCTCCCGGCGCCCCAAACAGCTATGGCCACGATCCCAATAGTATGTATATTCCAGACCGTGCTCACCTTATAACATCCGGGGCAGTCCGCGCCTGGCAAGCAGCAGTGATTACAGGTAGCGGAGTCGCGTCGTCAGCATGAGACGCGCTCTGCACAAGATCCGCATACAGGATCGGCCGGTTCATCCAGCCGCGACTATTTCCCAGCCGCGCAGGTGCATCCTCGCTCCTCTGTGCGTTATATGAGGGCAGCAGGGAGCAGTGGGGACATCGGGCCAGCGATCGACACAGTAGGCCCAGCCATACTTCTTTGTGCAGTGGTTTGGCCTCAATTACTATGCCTTCTCGTCTCCGCATTCCGGGCTCGCGTGGTAGACCTGCCGGGCACGCACACCACGCTTCACAGGCCGCGTCAAGGTGACCAAGGTCCAGCAGATTTCCGGAGCACAGCTTAGAGTTCGACAGTGAAGGACAGGTCCACAGGTTTCTGGCTGCTTCCGACACAGGTATGTGCAGTTTGGGAGGAACTACTTGGTCATGTATACAGGATAAGTGCAGGATTTGGACTTGACCGGAGGAGCTCTCTTATTGAGCGGCCATTTCCAGGCGTGGCTATCTTCGTCCCCTAGATTTTGAACAATAGCATATGCTTTGCAGATCAAAAGACGTCAGGTAGAAAAAAACAGGCCGTGTGGTCTGGGATGTGTCAGCAGCAGCACTTGGTGACACACTGAGTGAAGTATTACACAGCAGACTGTTTCTGTTCTGTGACGTAAAGGAGACATGTAAAGACCACAGTGAGCGTGCACCCACATTTCTGCAAGCGTGAAATACTAAGAAGGCTAAACCTCTTTCCCTCTTCAGTGCTAACAGCACAAAAACACACTTGGCAAATGGACAGCGCGGGACCGCTGCCAGCAGTATATGGTTTCCTGATTGGGACTTCGTGGCACAGTGTTTACATACAAATCTCACTTCTGTACACACTTAAGGAAGCCAATCTGTGCACATTTGTTTTGTGTATATAAATGATAATATACACCATGGATACTTAACTCAAAGACAGGACAGCGCCGAATACAGACTCTCACCAGGGCGGCGACCCGGGCTATCAGTCCATGCAGGGCACCGGGAAAGCTGCAGTCAGCGGTGGCACATGGGGAAGCTGACGTAAGCGCGCCGCGCCGGACAGGAGATGTGCACGCGTATGGTGCAAGCAGGAGTTGTGCTAACGCCGCGAGCCATACGCGTGCACATCTCCTGTCTTCCACACAAGGGCACATGTCCTGTCCCCCTTCGCCCACCAAACCGACAACAATAGGTCTCGCCAAGGCGAGCAACGCATGCGCTGTGTCGCAAGGCGAGACCTAAAAAACCTATTCCCTCTCAGATGGGTATGTACATTTCAAAACATGCCCCTTGTGAATATAGATGGGTGAGCCAGTGAAAGATCTGAGCCATGGACATCTTTGACTTATAAATCATGTAACAGACGTCCTACAAAATATGATAAGGACTCCAAATTCAAAGAAGTGTATATGTTTAGCACAAAGAAGCATTTCGTCTTAGGACATCAGATTATATCCCTGCATTGAGAAGGATTTATTAAAAGTGAACTTGGAAATATTCCTGCCATCCCTGCCAGGCCCTGGCAATAATGGCATTAGTAGACTCAGTTGTCATGTGTACTTCAAAAGTGGGCTGTATTGTTATTATAAATAGGGCAAGATTGTAGTCCAATAAATCAAACACAAAAGGCTAAATTTATCAAGGTTTCGCAACACTCTTGCGCCTCACAAAGGGTTGCAATGTCAGCATAATACATAATTGAGATGTATCAAGTGGCCCTGCGTGGCTTGATAAATCTGAAGTGAAGCAAGGCTGTGAAAATCGCTGTGTAAGTGTTCAAGGGTGCCTGCGTTGATGCTAGACTGTCAAAGTACACCAGCGCAAGAAAAGGATAGGAATGTCTCATAGAATGGTTATTATGGCACATTCATGACCTTTCCCTTTCACTCAGGTGAAAGTGGCTTGCTGTGTTGCGCTGCGGGAAAGTATGATAAATATGCCCTAACATGTTTTGAACTGCGCACATCCTAAACTTACGTATCTGAAGGTGCTCACATGAGTGGTAAGAAAGAAAAAGGAGATTCTGTGAAATAAAATATTTACCTAGGATCACGCAATCTAAGAGTACTACAGGTGAAAATGATCACTAGGTTTTCTTGTTGAACATTTTGCAGCTCAACCCCTGGATGAATATCTTTTTCTGTCTCCTGTTTTACATCAAACATTAATGCTTTGTCTTCAGTTCTCACTGAACGAGGTAAGAGCATGGTGGCTGGCAGAAGCCACGTGAAAGAGCAGTTTGTGTGGGGATCAAGGGCCAAAGAAGAGCTTCAAGGTTAGCCAGAACAAGAATCTGACTCAAACCTGGCTTTAGCTTTGAGTGGCTTGCCCACTGCTAGCTGTGGATGTGCAAAATGTGAACAATTAACAAACGTGTACGAGCCCATTCTGGGAATTGTGAAGTCATGCAAGTCCAGATGGCATCAAATTTATGTCAGAATAAGTAATCATGGACATCATTAAGAGGTTGCCAGGGATCGCAATGCGGCTTGTCCCTTGGTACCAGCGGCACTGATTTGCGACTCCTGGCTTCAGAGATGGCATGATCAGTGCCAAGAACACAGGGATGTCTCGCATTATCGGAGTTGTCTCTAACCTTGTTTTCTGTTCATTGTTTTTACATTAATGAATAATAGTTTATTATTCACTAATAGTGTAATAAAAAGAGGAGCAGCAAGATCTGAACCTTCACTGGCATCTTAGATAAGAAAAATGAAATGGTTTTAATGTATACTGTGTGTGTGAGTGAGTTTGGGTGAAAGAGTGTGTATATGTGTGAGCATGTATGTTTGTATATGTGATCGCGTATGTGTGTGTCAACATGAATTAATACGTATAAGTGAGTCAGAGTAAGAGTGAGTGAGAGAGTTGCAAATGTGTGATTCAGTGTGAGAGTGTACAGAAGTAGATGAAAATGAATGAGTGCAAGTCAGTGCTAATGATAGAATGAGTGAGAATAAGTGAATGTAAGTGAGCATGTGTTTTTCTGCGTGCAGATCCGCTGTTGAACATGGCATGCATCTTGGCTTATAGAAGCACCCTTGAAAAAATGTTGGCACTGAAATACTGGAGGCAGTACTTGCATATGGGATACCCTCAGCAAAATGTTACTGCCGGTAATCTGTTGCAAAATTTTGACAAAGAGCACCCATGCAACAACTTCAGAGCTGCCACCAACACCCACCACCAACTCATCAGAAAACGGGGAAAAAAGTGATTGAAGACAGAATCTGCACTCATTCACGCAACAGCAAAGAACTCTTCAGCATAATCAAGGAGTTTGCCCAACCCACCAGTGAGTCCACCGACATCCCACCCTCACAAGACCTCTGCGACAAACTCAGTACCTTTTTCCACCACAAAATCAAGAGCATCTATGACTACTTCAACAAAGACAACCAACACACTGAACCCTCACCAACCACCCCCAACACCCTGAAGCCAGTGATCGACAACTGGACAGCCCTCACCACCGAAGACACACTGAAGACGATGAAGTCAATCCACTCCGGGACCCCCACGGACACATTTTCAACAGAGCCACTGACACCATCGCACCCATGCTCTGCCACACCATCAATCGCTCCCTGGAAACCGCCTCATTCCCCGACGACTGGAAACATGCTAAGATCAAACCCCTCCTCAAGAAACACTCGGCGGACCCCACCGACCACAAAAACTACAGACCCATCTCCCTGCTCACGTTCCCAGCTAAAGTCATCGAGAAAGCCATCAACAGCCAACTTGCCACATTAATCGAAGAGCACAACATCCTCGGCTCCTCCCAATCCGGCTTCAGAAAAAAACACAGTATGGAAACCACCCTCCTCGCTGCAACAGATGACATGCGCACCTTACTGGACAAAGGAGAAACAGCAGCCCTCATCCTCCTCAACCACTCAGCAGCGTTCAACACAGTCTCTCACCGCACCCTAATACACAGACTCCACGACGCAGGGATCCAAGACAAGGCCCTCGACTGGATCCGCTCCTGCCTCTCCGGCAGAACGCAGCGGGTCAGACTCCCCCTTTCCTCTCGGATCCTACACTTACCACCTGCGGAGTCCCCCAGGGGTCCTCCCTCAGCCCTACGTTCTTCAATGTCTACATGGCTGCGCTCACTCCCATCGTCGGAACCTACGGACTCATCATTGTGTCATACGCAGACGACACCCAAGTCATCCTCTCCCTATCCAACAAACCCAACACCGCCAGACACAACTTTCGAGAAGGCATGGAAGCCGTCCCCAAATGGATGAAAAACATCTGCCTACAACTAAACACAACAAAACCGAAGTACTCATCATGAGCCCAAACCCCGATGCCTGGAACGATACCTGGTGGCCCCCCGCCCTCAGAAGCCTGCCCACCCCCACGGACCATGCACACAACCTGGGAATCGTCCTGGACTCAGAGCTCAAAATGGACCGCCAGATCAACTCCATCTCGTCCTCCTGCTTTCACACTCTCCGCCTCCTACGTAAGACCTTTAAATGGATCCCCCTCGAACACAGAAAGACCGTCACTCACGCCCTGGTCACCAGCAGGCTCGACTACGGCAACGCACTCTATGCCGGAATAAACAAAAACCTCACCCATAAGCTACAGAACATCCAAAACGCTTCAGCAAGACTGGTCCTCAACCTGCCAAGACACTGCCACATCTCCCAGCACCTGCTCACACTCCACTGGCTCCCCATGGAAGCTAGAGTGACGTTCAAGATGCTAACCCATGCTCACAAGGCCCTCCACAACATCGGACCAGCATACCTGAACAGCCGACTCTAAGTCCACGCACCCCAAAGGACCCTACGATCAGCCCAGCTCTCCGACGCCGTGGTACCCCGCACCAGAAAGACCAGATCGGGAGGCTGCTCCTTCTTCATCCGCGTGGCCAGAGCCTGGAACGACCTTCCGCTCCACCTCAGACAGACAACATTGCTCCCCATCTTCACAAGAAACCTCAAAACCTGGCTCTTCGACAGACCCCCTCCTTGATGGACTGGAACCTGCGACTCCCCCCCACCCCATAGCGCCTTGAGACCCTTATGGGTGAGTAGTCACGCTTAACAAACACCTGATTGATTGATTGATGCAAAAATGCCAGCGCCGGCCTACTGTTGTAAACTCTTGGCATAGTTGGCACCTGTGGTAAATTGCTTGTGATGGCACATTGGAGGAAATTCTTTGCATATGGGAAGACAACTGTGGCAAGGTTATGGGGCCATCCATGTCAAAATGTGTTCCTTGACATATTAGACATAATATTTGACATAAGAGACCTCCATAGTGCAAGAGAAACAGTATTAGGAAAATTCAGGTCCTAGCAATGGAGGTAAATTTTGACATAATTGGGCCGCAGGAAAGAATATGCCCTGGTATTGAAAAAAAGAAAATTGGCAATTAAGGCTGAGAGGTGAGGTGGGAGGTGATAATGGTAGCCTGATAGAATAAAGATCCACAGGCATTTTGGAAGACAGTGCCAGCGGGCATGTCACCAGCCCAGCCTACAGGCATATTACTCCCAAGGTGTGGTTTGACCACTTTTGAGCTGTGTATTCCTCCTAAATTGCGCCCACAGATGAGGGTCTGTTCAAACAGTCCCCCTGTGGCAATTTGTCTTTCAGGGAGGAGGAAGTTCTTAAAGCTATCTATGATAGCCCGAGCAATAAAGCACCGGGCCCGGATGGGGTGCCTATGGACTTATTTAAGAAGGACCCAGGATTTTGGTTACCAGTACTCAGTGCTGTCTTTAATACGGTTTGCACTGAGGGGATATTACCATCTTGGAGCCTTTCAACCTTTGTACCTATCTTTTTAAAGGGCAATGCCAAAGACCCAAGGTACTAGCTACCAATATCCCTGCTTGACTCCACCACTAAAATAATTGGTAGATCGACTTTTATTGTGGACAAGGGAGAATAACATCATATTGCGGGTTCAAAATGGCTTCCGGAAGGGCCTAGGAGCTATTGAGCAGTGTTTGAACTTACATCTTATCGTGGCCAAATATAAATATGCAAGGAGTATCCCAATCCATCTTGCATTTATGGACTTATCGAGTGCCTTTGATTGCGTAAATAGGTCAAAACTTTGGGCAATCCTTGAACCTATTGGTCTTGAGGCACACCCAATGTCCTTTCTCAGACTACTGCACAGAGATCACACAACCTCAGTAAGATTCAGTGAGATTTGGTGAGGCCGGAGAGTGTACTTCTCCATTTAAATGGTTGCGTACTCGCCCACATTCTCTTATTATTATACGTGAATGACTTCGAGAAGACATTAGATGTAGCTGGGTCAGATGTACTGCTCGTAGAGACTAAAGCTGTGCTTGTCTTATTATATGCAGATGATGCAGTGATTCTTGCTAGCGGGCGATGATATTGCTCAGTACCTTTGTAGAATTCATGAAGGGTCTTGACATGGAAAAAAAATACTCCAAAACGTTTGTTATGGTGTGCGGTACTAGCAATACCAAAACTAGTACCCAATTGATTGGAGGGAACAAATTAGATAGGGTATCCTTTTTTCCTTATCTTGGCTTGGAATTCGATGATGCTTGCACATGGTCTGCATGTTTTAGAAGTAGATTAACCTGATTCTCTCATGCAGTCGGCACCATTTTCTCCCTTGTTGCTTACATTGGTAGAAAGCCATTGGCTCCATTAATAGACATCTTTAAAAGGAAATGCCTTAGTTCAAACCTTGATGTATGGCATGGGGATTTGGAGCTACAGGGATGCTGCTGACATCCAAGTCGAGGAAAACAGATTTTGTTGCAGCCTGCTGGGAGTTTCTCCATCAACACCTCACTCACCCTTACACCAAGAATTAGTCCTTGAGTATGTTCAGGACCTTATTGGTGCTGCTCCTGTAGTCCTCTGGTGCTCCATTTGGTCAATTAAGGAAGCTGAGCTCAACCATGCTGTTGTTAGAGATTGCCTTGCCTGTGACCATAGATTGAACATTCCGTGGCTAAAGTATATAACAGATACCACCTCGGCTCTGGGTTGTGCACACTTTTTTAAGAACCCTCAAAGTATCAGCAAGAAAGACAAAAGCTGGATCCAGGAATGCTTTTCTTCACACAGACAGGCATCCAGGTTGGCTGTGGAAGTATTGCAGCCGCCTGTAAGAGATTATTGTTTGGTTCAGAAGACGGCTGGGATCGCCCCATACTTACTATTTTTGCAGAACGTGTACAAACGCTACTTACTGACTCTTTTTAGGCTGGGATCGATACGCTGGATGTTGATTTTCCCCCTAGGGCAATACTCTCCAAACGATATCTATATTTGCATGTGTAATGAGCAATCAAAGCAGACCTTGTTGCACTTTGTGTTCTTCGGTAATTTTTATCTCCTATTACCAGCTGCACAGGCACACAGTAACTAAGTGTAAATCTGTTTTGCTTTTTTTACAGCAACTAAATGACCAAGATGCCTGCTATTTGGTTGGCTGTTTTTGAGGGGCATGTTAATTGTGAGAAAAGCAATGTTTTTTTAAACAATGATGACTCAACTCTTTTTGTACTTTACGTCCTGTACTTTGTGATTGTTTGTTCAAATTTTTTCAGGTATTATATTAGTCCACTCTTTAACTTTATTATGGCTTCGTGCCAGATATGTATTTTGTTTCTATTGATGCATTTTAAAACATTTAAATAAGCAGTTTTTATATTAATTGCTTGTGTTTTAAATTGTGTATGACTTTTGTGATCATCTGGGAAATTATTTGAATTGACATAATTGAACAACCATAGGACATTTTAAAAACAGAATTGGGTGAACTCATGGGGACTGTCAGATTTCATTAGCTTGGTACACCATGAAAGGAATTGAATATTTAGTAGGTGTTTTTTTATAGCCTATGCTTTTTTAGCAAATTTGTGTGAAATTTGTGCATTAAAATGCACTAGTGAAGCCCATTTTGTTCAAAGTTTTCTTAGGGAAGAGAAACTCCCACCCTTTGATCTCCCCTAGAAGAATATATAATATTAATTAGGCAATTATGTAACTTCAGCAATGTTAATTATTGTGATGTCATCAGGATTAAAGTTATGTGACGTCACTTCTTGGGACGATGCATGGTCAATGGACATATGATGACACTTCCTGTGACATCATTAAGGTCAAAGGGTATATGATGTCACTTCCGCTACCCCAGGCATTTTGGTGAATCGACGTCCATGAAAGTAATGCTCACAATTCACCACTTTTTGACTGAAACGTGCCCATGGTGTAGCACAGGCCATGGAAATAAATCGCCACTGACTGGTTTCTCAACCAAAAAACTAGAACAACTGAAACACATTTCTGCGCATCTGAATCTGTTTCCAGCCAAGACATAAGCAAGTTATGGGAGAAGAGGAATCCTTTCAACAAATGCTGGTAAAATGGTTGTTCCTACTTACATAGTCGTGTGTATATTGTGCGTCTAACAAGGATCTGTATGGCATTCCATTTCCTGCATCATTAAACACGTAATAAGTGAGCTGGAGTGCAAGCTCATATCTGCCAGTGGGTGGTTATATGCCATGCCGGTACATGTCAATCTGGCGGCAACATTATATAGCATGTCAACATAACCATATTAAAGGACCGCCGGTATCACCAAAGGCAGATCGCAATGAATGTGAGAAGTTGCAAAGTTTTTTTTCCCCAACGTCCCTATCAGTATTTGTGGCAAAACATGAAAATATTGTGAATGCTGCTAAATTGTACACAATTAGACTTCGAAGTGAAAATCAGGTCTGTTGCTTTACTATTCCATATTCTCAATTTTCACCATTATTTATCTTTTTTTTTAACCTAAGTGTAATTTGTTTTTGTTCCCTTCCCGGTGTTGAGTGACTCATAATGAAAAGCCAAGCATGGTATGCACTCAAATATAAAATAATGAACTCCATGCTCCCACCAACATATTTTGAGAATAGACAATGAGAAAAAGAGAGAGGGAGAGAAAATAAAAGTTGTTCTCTTTTTTTGCGCCTGGATATTTCATGTAGGAGCTCAAAAGAATGGAAAACTATGTCTGCACATATTGAAAGGAAATGCAGGACGCTGAACTTCATGAAGACCAATTATCAATAGAGAAGCCCATTTTCACCCACT
The DNA here is from genome assembly GCF_964204655.1 of Triturus cristatus. Classification (NCBI taxonomy): domain Eukaryota; kingdom Metazoa; phylum Chordata; class Amphibia; order Caudata; family Salamandridae; genus Triturus; species Triturus cristatus. Next base: position 75,463,650 of record NC_140588.1, read on the forward strand.
TAACAAAGGTTTGCACAGTATAATCACAATCTAGTCAATCAGGATACCTTCACTGATTTCTGCACTAGGTCACCACATGATGAACACACATCATAATGTCGGAGAATTTGAATACCAGTTAAAAAAACTACAGCTAATCAATTCTATCGAGCGGCAACATTTCCTAGATTGTGAGTGCACTTGGCGGCACCTGTTTGGCATAATTCTCACCTACTCTGAAAGAAAATGTATTCCATAGCAGCAGTCAATGTCACTCAACTAATGCTCTAGTCATCTGCGAGTTTGTTAGCCAACACTATACATGAGGAAGGCAAACTTCTCAGAGTCCATCCATGTTCAACACTATAGGGCATATATATGAGAGGGTTGAATCACGTTTGCACCATGCAAAGTGCCGCTAACCTCTAAGTCAGATTGACTCTAAAAATCTGAAGTAACACAGCGCAAATTGCTGTGTTGCGTTAATATGCACTAGGGAGGCATTCCATGGGCATTCCCACTCAACTTCCATGTTTTTTTACAGTCCCAGATTTACAAGACCTTGTAAACCTGGTAATGCACCAGAAAGATACACCTTCCCAGGAAAGGTGTTACAAGGAGGAATGTCTTTATTTGCCCTAGTTTTGTCCTCTTTCTATGTATGCTGCATTCTGCAGCACATATAGAAGGAGGAAAAAGCATCTCAAATGTGTTTTTGCACAGGAAGGTGTCCCACCCTGAGAAAAACAAATCCTGCATTGGAACTAGGCATCCGCAGCGCAGGGAGAAAAGTCAGGGATGCACCGTATGGTTTAATTATGGTGCATTCCTTCCCTTTCCCAGTGACGCAGTGCAGTGCAAGAGGGTGACCTGTTGCACTGCACTGCACCACTTTTTCATAAATTTCACCCACATTTTTTCTCCCACACTTCACAGGACAGAGCCATATCCAGAAAATAATCTTGCTCCAGACAGTGCATGTGTATGCTGCTGACTGTTTCACTGTATTCACCATATTAATGAGAGGAGAGAGCTGACCACTGGAATGGAAATTGGTGGGAGGGTGGTGGTGGCTGCCGTTCAGTCATGCTCTTTCAAGGGAACAGTAGTGGCATTGTGATGGAGGACTTCCAACAACTATTTGGGGAGGTAGAACATCTGATCACCATTGCTGCCCAATAACCCATTCAAATGTTCGCTCTTGGGAAATCAACACATTACATTGGGAAAGTGAAGAAAGACCATAACTGGCTTAGATAAAGGCTAATAAAACTGTAACTGACAATAACATCTCTGTCCAAAGAAGACGAGCCTGATACTTGAACAGGTAAATGTCTGACACATGGGTCTTAGTTACTGTGTTTGTTGTAATGGCACTATTTCAAGCGTATCTGGGGCCGTATTACACATTATTACTGTTTGTGCCCGGGGCACCTTTCAAAAGGTGCGCCGAGTGCAAACAGTGGAAATGCACTCCATTATGGTGTATGTAGTGCCCCTAGGGCAGCTGCAAACTCACGCTGCCCTGGGGGCAGCACATTCATGTGGAAACACTGAGCACCCGCTCCGTGTTTTCACTGTGCAGGTGGCACCTGCCTGCACTTTCAAAGGGGTTTAGAGATCTCAGTGCAGGCGGGTGCAGTCCATGCAAGGGGATGTCTGGGGGGTCCATGGGACCCCTTTACCCCTGCAGAGGGCTGCTGTCAGGAGGCGCACTTTTAAATGGCGTACTGTCAGTGCACCTACTGAGGACTTCTTTGACTGTGCGCCACCTGCATCTGTAATATGACGTAGGTGCAGTGTCAAATGAATCCCCTCATTTGCATAGGACACGCCCCTATGCAAATGAGGGGACACGCTCTGTTGATAGCGCTGGCGCTTTTAGTGGGTCACCGCTATCGGTATTATAGAAGGGACTCAGAAGCGTCTGCGTCCCCCTCTATAATACCAAAGTGCCCCAGGGGTACGCAAAGTGGGCGTAAACACCCGATGCACCCCCGGGACACCGTCCTTAATACGGCCCCTGTTGTGACACTGGACGTTGATTTCCCTTTCTTTGAAAGTGATTGAGCCACACTTTTCCTTAATATTCTTATAGGCAAAGTGTGCTGCCACATGCCAAATTATGTATTCCATTCATGTTTGAAGTAGTAGGCAGAAAACTACTAGATAATACTAATTGAATTTCATTAGTTTTTAAGTAACATTAGTTCCATTGTAACCCCTATATTTACATACTCCTAAGGGAAAAATGAACTGCCCCTCTAATAATAAAATGCCATCAAATCATGAGGACACATTGACAACCAAACCTGTCAAATAGCAAATTTCATTATTGCTTTTCATATAGCACTGTGCATGAAGTGGGCTATGCTACACCAACATCCAAGCAAGGGGGGGTTCCTCCGCTAAGACAGAGGAACATCCACCCACTGCTCTGTGAGTAGGTGAAAAAGGAAAAATAAAATGATAATAGCGCATTGTTATTATCATTTTATTTTTCCATCCTTGCTCATCTGGTTAGGGGCAGGGCGGGGCTGGCCTGTGTCAGAGGAACAGGGGAGAAGTGGTGGCACTCTCCAAAGTGCGCATGACCAAACATTCATGCGCATCTGGAGACACCACAGTTGGTCCTGTTTATACGGGATCATGCTGCTACAGAAAGGCCTGCAGGGCTAGGGCTTGAAAAGTCAAATATCTGGTATGGAATGAGTTGCTGATGACTGCACTCTAGTTCTTATGTTTTGCAGATTATATATATGATGGTTAACCAATGCATTGGTCTCAGTGTCAGGAAAGTTAATAGCTGATTGAACCGTTGATATGCATTGGTCTCCTCCATTCACCTGTGATTATTTTGCAATTAATATTAAAGTAATGGCTCACCACCAGCTCTGCCGGGTACAATAGTGGATTGTAATTCCTGAGATACCTAACATAACATAACATGTATTTGTAAAGCTCGCATTCCATTAAGGGTATCTTGGCCCTGAGTAACAGATGTTTGTTGCCCAACTCAATGGTATTCACTTCATCGACCTCAGAAGGATAAAAGGCTAAGTGGACTCGCCGTGATTTGAACCTGTGAGTATGAAGTCGAACACCGGCTCCTGCAGTGGATGCATTTAGTCCACTAAGCCACCAGCTACTAGACCTGACCCGTGCATGATGATTTCAAATGTTGCTCAAGTGGTTTAGTCCGGAGGAGAGTCTGGGCTTCAGTTCTGTCTGCCTGGCTCTGTAGTAACATTAGGGACTACTTTGAGACGTTAGGCATTGAGGGAAAAATTGTCTGCACACATGCTGGATAAAATGTTCCCATGTAATTCATTGCCAGTGAGGGTGAGTGACCCAGATCACACAGTCACACACATATATATATGTATTTGATACAGAGACGGAACTGGCACTCCACGGGTTTTCACTCTAGTTTATTTCAATTTGAGTGTTGCTTTCATCTACGCTTTTCTGCCGCTGCCCATAGCCTTGTTCACAATGTCGAGCCCCATTTTGTTTTACGTTTAAATTGACACATATCTCCACAATACATTGTCACAGAGAGAGGACAGTTTGTGTTTTGAAGCGAGACACACACTTTGGGTAATAGTGGCGCCATCTTGGAGCATTGAGTTTTGTACAGATTACACCTTAATTTAGCTGTCAATCCATTTCATCCTCATTTTAAATACAATTTAACCGAACAGTTCCATATCAATACACAAATAAAATGAATGAAATGTCTCAAAAGGATAGTTCCTATTGGTGAGCAAAACATACAAACAGCAAAAAAAAGTACTTTGACGTTAATTAATTTTGCAGTTTTAGATATCATTTAAGAAACATTGTATTTAGTTACTCCCATAAAAAACGAGGATTGCTTATTCACTGGTAATACATTATTCTCTGGGATTTTAAAGTGCTCTTTTGCTTATAGTTCCATAGCTGTCAATTTCCATCCAGAGTTTCTAAGTGCACCCTACAGTACTTGTCTCCTTAATCTAAAGTGCCAGTGCTAATATAATTTTTAGTTTTTAATTTTATAAATATTTTAAGTGCTAGTGCTGATTCTGTTTCAAAGTGCTATCTTTCTATATAGTGCTAGTGCCTATTGCCCTTCTCCTCTTTAAAATCTAACTGGCCCTCCTGAGTGTGCAGACTTTAAAACAGCTTTCGAAAAAGGCATTTGAAAAAATCCTCGTCCACATTAAACCCATTTGGTTCTTTGCTGTTCAGTTCAAGGGTATAGTATGTTTCTAACTTTTGTAAATCCTTTCCCCTGTTTCCAACCCTCCTTTTTCTGGGTACCTGTGCTATGCAACTATACCGCATCAGTGAAAAATCACGTTGATGTTCCTTCTCAAAATGCCTAGCCATAGGGTAATTCCGGTCTTTGTTGATTATGCCTCTTCTATGCTGCAAGATCCTCCTATGCGCTGGCAGTGAATATAGAATGTTACAATGCATGCTAATACATCGTGTACTATTACAACACGCTTGTTACAATGACTGTGCTGTTAGTACGCAATCCCTTTACATCGCAAGTCATTGCAACGACTTGCAACGACTTGCTGTAGGGGGTTCGCTGGACTTAGGAATAGTATTATTTACTATTCCTACTCCAGTTTGCACACCAACAGGGAAAGTGTTGGATTTTATATCCAATACCTTCGCACCTCCTACAGCAAGTCATTGTAATGACTTGCGATGTAAAGGTATTGCCTGCTAGCAATGCGGTCATTTTAACGGCCGCGTTGTAATAGCATTGCGTTGTTTAAACAGTGTTGTAAAGTCTGTTTCCCCTGGAAGTGTGGTACTACCCATATAGACCTTATTGCAGGGACATTTTTAAATATACACTACAAAGCTTGTGTACAAGTTAAAAAACCTCTTATTTTCACAGTTTTGTTAAAAACTGTCTTGAAAAATGAAATGTTCTCCGCAAGGTTGCTCGCTTTAAGACACTTTCTAAAGCTTTCTCTTTACCGTAGCCAAGTTTGTGATGTTGCACCTCCCACATAGTCACTCCTAACAATGTGATCCTTCAAAGATTTGGATTTTATATATGTTATTTCTGGAAATTTCTTTGTCTGGTGTCCTATCACTGGGTCCGCTCTGATAAGGTGCCAGTGCTTCTTTAAAATTAGTTTTACGTCTTTGTGTTTTGTATTATAAGTTGTTATGAACCTATGTGTGTCATTTCTCCCTCTACTTCTTCTCTTCTCTGCTCTTTTAGATGGTTCACACAATACATTTTCTCTTCTCAATGTTTTTGCTTTCTTTGAGGCCCTTTTTTAATACTGATGGTAGATAGCCCCTCTGTATAAACTGACATTGTCTTCTAAGGTACTACATGTTCTCCTCGCCCTATAGAACTCACCAAAGGGGATACTTCTGGTGAGTGGTGCCGGATGGGAGCGACCGGCATGCAGGACTGTGTAGCCTGCTCTGGGTTTTCTAAAAACCGTGGTTCCCAATTTTTCCCCTCTCACCTGTCCCCTTATAATAGGAAGTCTATAGAAGTTTTACTGTTGTGTCCTACAGAATTCAAATTCAAAACATTCTTGTTCAAATCACTGATAAATTGATCTACGTCTGTTTCTGTGCCCTACCACAACACAAAAATGTTGTCAATAAATCTTAGCCAAATGAAAACATTTTCTGTCCAACGTTCCAAGGTTGCCCCCCCCGGCACCTGCTCCTCCCACCAGCCCAGATATAAATTTGCGTTACTGGGGGCAAAGCAGGTGCCCATAGCTGTTCCTTGTTCTTGTTGGAACATTTCATTCCCTAACAAAAAAATATTTTTTTCAAGGCACCACTCCATCATTTCAAGCAAGATCCTGTTCTATCCCAAGAATCTCATAGGTTTCATTCTTAAATAATGTTGCGTTGCCCTCAAACCATCTACATGCCTAATACTTGTATACAGAGTAGAAATGTCTAAAGTCACCAATGCCATACTTTGGCCCAATTTAACATCATAGATGTGTTTAAGAAGGTCTGCTGAGTCTCTTATGTATGATGGAAAGGTTTTGACAATTGGGTTTAAAAAGAAATCAATAAACTTTCAAACATTCTCAAACAGACTATTCCAAGCCAAAATTATTGACCTCCCAGGTGGGTTATGAATGTCCTTATGAACTTTTGGCATCATATAGAAAACAGGAATGACTGGATGTTCTTGCTTTACAAATCGATATTTATCCCAACTCAATAGTTCCTGTTCTTTCCACTCTCTCAGTCTCTCAAAAAATTGATTTTTCACTCTCTCCTATTCTGTTGTTGTAATCCTCTTATAGCAGTCTCTGTTGTTCAACTGATTTAATGCTTCTTTTCTGTAGATTTCTCTTCCACATAAGACAACATTCCCTCCCTTATCCGAGGGCTTTACTAATATTCCTTTTTCCTGTTTTATCTTATCTAGGACTCAATGGATTTTCATTACCTTAGGGTCAGCCACTTCTTTGAGACTTCCCATTTTCTGATATAATTTTCGCATGTCTCCCGACACTTTCAGAAAAGATATCCAAATTGTCCCTCCTCATTAGGGGTATATATCGAGACTGCAGGGAAAAGGGGGTATGATCTTCTCTCCCCAAAGCTCAGTTCAATGGACCCCCAGCTGAATCTTCAACTAAGCGCTCCTAATCTTGTTGGTCTTCACTTTCATTCTGTAGAGTCCACATGTTTTCCAGGACTGGTATATCTGATACAGTAAAGTTTGTCAGACCTGGTGGGGGATAAGTTGATTCTATTTCCTGTGTAAATTCTAGAGTATTTTTTATTGTCTTATGCAATTTTATCAATTTCAGTTTTTAATGAATCTATATAGGTCCATCCTGCTATTTGCGTAGTTAAATTAACTTTTATGGTAGTACCATAGACCTAATTCCAATACTGCTTTGTCTTCATTGGTTAACATGATGGAACTTAAATTGATGATTGTGTTACTTTCTTCTATTGTTTCGCCTTCTGTTTCGCAGTGGAGCGCATTGATCACTCTATTATTCTTCCTTGCGCACCTCTGATATCCTTGACCTCCTCTCCTTTGCTTCCTCTTCCTCTTCCTTTCGGTCTCCCCCCGACCTCTCATTGTTTGATAGTCTGGTCTTTGGTCGAATTGTAAAAAATGCAATTTGTCTGTTACTGTGAGTTTCGTGCTGGTTGCTCCTTTCCTTGTAGAATCTTCTTGTTCCACCTCTGAACCAGTGTCTGGACTCCTTTCACTTTGCAAATGTTCTTGACCCGTGATATTACTATTCTGGACTCTCTGCCTCCTTACTGTATCAAAGCATTTGGCAAATGTGTATATGCGTCCATTCTCATAGTCTAATAGGTCTCGTAAGAATTTAGTTGCTTTCCTATCCTTGATTTGTTTCTCATACTTCTCCAACCTATTTTTTAAATCACTTTTGAATTTAATTGCTCTGGCTTGGTCTCCTTCCTTGTTTAAGATTTCATTCAATTCCTTCATTTTTGCAATGATTTCACATCTTTCCTTTAATCAAGATTCTAATCTTGTTTCTCGACCTCTCTGCGTTGTTATCTGCCAACTCTCTTAAGAGCCCCGGATTAGGGTTTTCATACGTTGGAGTAATCATGATCCTTAAACCATTTGGAACTCGACCCACTTGTACGTATTGTTTGAGGGATGCAACCTCCCACCATCGTGATATCTCTCTTTTTTCAATGTTTCTAGTTCTTGTAGCTTTCTGCCAATATCATTGTCAATTACTTGTCTAATAGTCCCGGTGTCATCACTCAATAGCTTAGAGGAAGTGGATTTCACATATAACTTCTGAGCCTCCTTTTCTCGAGCCACACACTCGTCATCACTCATTTTCACTTTCCTTGACAGGTGAGCTCCCTCGCTGATCCGCAACTATTTCCTCTCATTTACTATTCGGAAAGCTAGTTGCTTCATGCCTGGCTCCCGCCTCCCCAGCGCGTGCCCTCTTACCAGAGTTTGAGTGCTCCATCGTCGGTGAGAATCCTCCGATTCCTGTCCTGCGAATACTCTCTCTCCCCTCTTTGGCAGCGTTGACGGGTAAGCGGGGGGCACGCCTGTCTCGTGGCTTCTCCTACTTTACTTTTGGCAGTTACTGGCATGCTTCTTAAATGCCAGTGGTGCCGGTGTGTGAGACATCCGCCACATCTCTACGGATTCCACAAAAACACATCTTTCCTTTGATACAGAGACGGAACCGGCACTCCACGGGTTTTCACTCTAGTTTATTTCAATTTGAGTGTTGCTTTCATCTAAGCGTTCGACTGCTGCCCGCTGCCTTTTTCACGATGACGAGCCCCATTTTGTTTTACGGTTAAATGGACACATATCAAATATATATACATACATACAAGGGTCAGGTAACAGAATGGACTTTCATCTGGGTTAGTGGTTCTGGCAGAACAGCCTAGAACAGCACTACTGGATGAGTTCTGGTCCATACTTCGGTAGATGTAAGGCCATGTTGGTGGTCCTGAATTTAGAAAAAAAGTAGGGTGAAGGGGACCTGAGGTGGCACAGTGGGACCAATAGGAGGGCCAGTCTGGCGCTGCCTCTGAATCAGGGTTAGTCTTGTGTCATACTCATCCTTATTTTTTCCAGGCATGAGGCTGTTCTTCTCCAAGGCACTTACACTGATGCATGTTACCTTCCTCCTAATTTAGCTGTGGACATGGGGGATACAATTATTAACAAAATGCTGCTGACAGCTTTGTCTCCTCTGGCCATTGGATAAGATCAACTTGGATTGCATTCTGTATGGTTGTTGCTGGTCCCAGCACTGCGTGCTCTGAACTTCTATGAATTGTTGAAGTGCTCTGGTACTGTGGTTTGACTTCCACATGGAGTGAATTCTTTTTTATTTTTTTAATCTTTTTATTGTCAAAAAGGAACATATCAGAGTTACAATAGATTATTAATTTCTGTCAGAGCAAGAGAAATCAAGTTTGTCACATTTACCCCCAATTCATTACAGAGTCTCTCTGATATAAAACACATATATAAATACAAATACTATATAACAATTTGGCCACCTCCCTTCAGTGCCTAATGTGCCCAAGTAGTACATCTATAATTTAGGGGCTAACCAGTCTCTCCAACCAAAGGTATCTGCACTCATGCTGTTAAAGGGGAACACATCTACATCCCCCGCCCTGTAGCACCCCTTTCCTTACAATTATACAGGCTTCTCTCCATGTTGTGCATGCTCAGCAACAGAGAGAACCACTGCTGTACGGTAGGCGGTTCCCTCTTCTTTCAAGGTGTGGCTATCAGGAGACGAACAACCGCCATGGAGAAAAACAAAAAATACTGCTGCCCACGTCTCCAGAGAGAGATGAATCCAGCCCAAATAGCATCAATGATGACCTGATATACACATTTATTCTAAACATCTTATACCATAAAACTTCGACGCCCTCTTTGTGTGCCTGCAGCTGAGCACAATTGTAAAACATGTGATTCAAGTAAGCGGGCACCTCCCCACATCTGGGACATTTATCATCCACACTTTTGCCCAAGCTGAACAATTTGGCTGTAGTTTAATTAAATTAAATATAGTTTTGAACTGCTGAGTTTTCAGACTTGCAGTTAATACCACTTTCCTCCTTACCTCAATTGATGCCTAAATATCTACATAATGGATCCCCAATCTTTCCCCCCATTTTGCTTCCTGGGAGTGCAGGTCATCAAAATCCATGTTGTTTAAGATTAACATTGCATAGATCGGCCCGTTCCTTCCACCCTGGTGCATGATTGAATCTAGGAAGGGGACTCCATTAATTGAAAGCAGGGTGTTCCTCAATTTAATTATGCTAACTCTTATCTGCAAATATTTCAAAAAGATGTGGCAGACAATCCTAAATCCAGCTGCAGATCAGAAAACAATGCTAGGTGTTCCTGACTATATAGGCCCCCCAGCCAGGTAATCCCTGCCTTTTCTCACAGCTTGCAGGTCTCATCATGGAACACTGATGGAAAAATGGGGGAGTGTCATACCAGAGTATAGGGGTTATATTTTCTATATCCCATAATTGTTTAGCCCAGCTCTAAATCTTCTAAGCGTCTCCCATTAGTTTAAATGTGTCTTTTTAATGGTAGCTGGGTTTTAAGCATCTTAAAAAGCAATCCCTAACTTTTCAACCCAGTGCTAATTCATAGATACCTGGGGGGTGGGGGGGGCAGTCACAAAGCCAGAAGACTGAGTGCATCCCATAGCTGAGAATAAAACTCCTGAAGACTGGAGCAGTGCTGTTGCATTATATATATAGCTCAGTGTTGCCCACTCGTAGGAAGCACTCGGTCCACTGTTAGAGATAACACTCTTTTTATTGATATGGGCAGTGTCCATGCAGATCGACCCTCTGCCTAACCCATTTTGGATATTATTCCTTCTTCTGAGGCGATGGGTTCAGTGCAAGTGCCGCAGGTCCTCCATTTAACATGCGTAACGGCACGCCCTGAATGGGCAGTCCGAATGTCACAGTGCCGAGCATGTGGGAACCGTAGTTGCTTCATTAGCATTTCGATGATTGCACTCTGTGAATGAATAAAAAGAAAACTCCAATGGGTCTCAGCATGGAAAACTGTCCTCAATTCAAAACATGTGGCCCCACCTATTGTCGGCACAATCAATATCGCACCGGCCGTGGCCCCTTGGAATTCACGGGGTGGTTCTCTCCTCGCGGCTGGGCTACCTGCTTTTTACATCAAGCTCAGAGTTGCCCACTCATAGGAAGCACTCGGACCGCTGTTAGAGATAACACTCGTTTTATTAATATGGGAAGTGTCCATGCAGATCGACCCTCTGCCTGATGCTTTTCAGATATTATTCCTTCTTCTGAGACGATGGGTTCAGTGCAAGTGCTCAGGTCCTCCATTTAACATGCATAATGGCACGCCCTGAATGGGCAGTCCGAATGTCACAGTGCCGAGCATGCTGGGAACCGTAGTTGCTTCATTAGCATTTCGATGATTGCACTCTGTGAATGAATAAAAAAAAAAACTCCAATGAGTCTCAGCACGGAAAACTGTCCTCAATTCAAAACATGTGGCTCCACCTATTGTCGGCACAATCAATATAGCACCGGCCGTGGCCACCTGGAATTCGCGGGGTGGTGCTCTCCTCACGGCTGGGCTGCCGCGTTTTGCATCAAGCTCAGAGTTGCCCACACGTAGGAAGCACTCGGACCGCTGTTAGAGATAACACTCTTTTAATTGATATGGGCAGTGTCCATGCAGAACGACCCTCTGCCTGACGCGTTTCGGATACTATTCCTTCTTCTGAGGCGATGGGTTCAGTGCAAGTGCCGCTGGTCCTCCATTTAACATGCGTAATGGCACGCCCTGAATGGGCAGTCTGAATGTCAAAGTGCCGAGCATGCTGGGAACCGTAGTTGCTTCCTTAGCATTTCGATGATTGCACTCTGTGAATGAATAAAAAGAAAACTCCAATGAGTCTCAGCATGGAAAACTGTCCTCAATTCAAAACATGTGGCCCCACCTATTGTCGGCACAATCAATATCGCACCGGCCGTGGCCACCTGGAATTCATGGGGTGGCGCTCTCCTTGCAGATGGGCTGCCGTGTTTTACATCAAGCTCAGAGTTGCCCACTTGTAGGAAGCACTCGGACCGCTGTTAGAGATAACACTCTTTTTATTGATATGGGCAGTGTCCATGCAGAACGACTCTCTGCCTGACACGTTTCAGATATTATTCCTTCTTCTGAGGGGATGGGTTCAGTGCAAGTGCCGCAGGTCCTCTATTTAACAGGCGTAATGGCACGCCCTAAATGGGCAGTCCGAATGTCACAGTGCCGAGCATGGTTATATATATATATTACCTACTGGCGGTCGCCAGTAGGTAGTTATAGTTAGGACCTATTTTCCATAGGAAATCCGCAACATTCTATTCCCAATAAGTCTGGCGCCGGTTGACGAATCCTCGTGAAATTTTCAAAACTTTTGGCCAGCTCCGCTCCGCTCCTACCCTTAAAGTTTTGTGGTGATTCATCAAGCGGGGGCCGAGAAAAAAGGGGGTCCCAAAACGCGTTTTCCCCATGCAATTTCCCATAGGATCTGTTACAGCCCGAACCGCTGAACGGAATGACACCAAATTTGGCAAAGAGGTAGTCCTCAGTTCAGACTCATGACTTTTGCATAAATGGTGTGAATCCGTTCAGTAGTTCCTGAGAAAATTAGAATTAAAAGTACATAAATATCTATGGCTGGGGAGGATCCGCGGACCCTACCCGCACCGTAAGCGCACCCTCCCCGTACCGAGCGCGCACCCTCCCGATCGTGCGCTGAATGCTAATTGGCTGACGAGGGTCTGTCTACATTCGAAACCAGGAACTGTTGGCGGCCATTTTCTGCCTCGGTAGAAGCGAGGCAGAAGAAGCAAGGGGAATAAGTGTGCAAAACATATAAAGGGGGCAGAGTGGAAATGCCGGAGGAAGATCCTTCTCCTACCTGAGGCATCCTATCGCGTTGGGTGCACGGATTCTCTCGCATTGGGTGCGCGGATCCACGGAATTTTTTTTTGAAAAACGACACAAAATCATTGGTTGTATGACTACTTTCTACACTGAAATGTAGGGTGTATATTTCTGGTTTTTAAAGGTATGATTCTTATTGGTTGACAAAAACAGATTGTAAGGAACATTATATATGATAAGCTGATATGTTGAAAAGTCAAGCACACTTCCTGTCTTGTTTAGCAACATTGTGTGCTGAACTTGTGACCTGTGTGCTCAGTGCAGTGTTCCATGAGCTGTTTCTATGGTAACAGGTAGAAGGCAGATTGGGGGAAGGGTTGAAATGTATTTCAGTTGGAAAGGGTTGAAATGTTTAACCAATAGAAATGTGTCTTTGCTTTTGAGTTTATGTGTGAAGGATTGTGATTTGATGTTTACATGTATATGTGTGGAAAATGAAAGGGAAACTTTTCCATTCTTTGTTTTTGCTGAGAGGTGCACAGTGCAGACATTCTGTGAAAGAAAATATGGTGAGTGACTGATATACTTTTTAATCTACAAAACAACTTGAAAGGTGAGTTATTTAATTGTGAGGGGATGTATGTAGACTATTTTCATTTTAATCAGACTAACGTATTTCTCCTGCTAAAGTGTAGGGAGTACTTTTTTTCTCTACAATTTTGTTGACAGTGTGTGTGTATGTTGAAACCATTCTGTGATAAGCATTTCTGTTTTTCATGTGTTTGTAGACAGATAACTGTGCTGTTTTTATATTTTGGTAGAATTAGAAACCAGTCATTGTTTATGAATTTGTGAAATGAGTTATATTATGTATCTATACTAAAATGTAGTACTTCTAGATGATAAAATGTGTTTTGGTATAGTGCAAGGGATAGTGTTGTTTGTCTAGAATCACACAGTGAGTATGTGTGCATTCGGGAACCACTGTGAGAGAAGCATTTGGTAACATTGTGTATTTGCTGACAGATAACTGTTTTAAAACCTGTCATGTTGTCAAGTTTTAGTAGCATTAGAAGCCAGTCATTGCTTATGCGTTGATTAAATGAGTAAGGCTTTGACACAAAAGTGCAGTCCTGAAATATGTAGATTGTGTGCAGTTCCCTTACCACTTCCACAGTAGTGAATGATTTTTGGTAAACTCCTAGGGATAGTGTTGCTTGTCTAGAATCACACTGTGAGTCTGTGTGCATTTGGGAACCACTGTGACCTCTCAGCCTCCCCTAGGCCTGGTCGCCCATCCTCTCCTGCCGCTCAGCCTGCCTTGGATTTGCCGCCTTTTTCGCCCTTCTAGCGCTGCTGCTCTTTCCCGCCGCTGCCTCCCTGCGGCCCCGCCCCCCTGCTCTCCCATTGGCCGCCCCGCTCCCGCCACCCAGCTGCTCCTTCCTCCCGGCCCCTTCTTATGACGCCCCCTGAGCGACCACGCAGCAGACACGCGTAGCGGGAGCGCCGAATGAGCGCCGAAGGTGCGCCAAAGGTAAGCCCGTCTGTGCCCGTCCGCGCCTGGACCGCGCCCAGTGCCAGACCCCATGGTCCTCGCCGTCGCCAGCACAACCGCTACACGTACGACACCCCAACCCTCCTCGCACTCAACGCCGAACGAAACACCGCCTGCTACTGAGCCACCCCGAGACGCACTCACGGTCCCTTCACCTGCCTAGCCTGCCGCTTCACCGGCCTCCGTACAGGCATCGCACCAGCCAAACCGAGCCCCAGCAACAATCATCTGATGTGCATCCTGCTCAACACCCGCTCCATCCACAGACATGCCGTCGAACTCTGGAACATCCTCGACTCGACTTCACCAGACATCGCCTTCCTCACGGAAACCTGGATGAACGCCTCCTCAGCGCCCAACGTAGCCATCGCCATCCCGGACGGCTACAAGATCACCAGGAGGGACCGCGTCAACCAGACGGGAGGAGGCATCGCCATCGTCCACAAGAACACCATCCGCATCACGACCAACTCCGATGACACCTTCACCTCCGCCGAACACCTCCACTTCCAAGTACACATCGACCCCAAGACCACGCTCAAAGGCACCCTCGTCTAGAGACCACCGGGACCACGCACACAATTCAGCGAAGACATCACTGACCTCGTTAGCCCGCACGCCATCAACTCCACCGACTACATCCTCCTGGGAGACCTCAACTTCCACCTGGAGAACAACAAAGATCGCAACACCACCGCAATGCTGGACAACCTTGCCAACCTCGGACTCAAGCAACAGGTAACCACCCCCACCCACTACGCCAGCCACACGCTTGACCCAGTCTTCTCTTCTAGCAAGTACGTCACCTTCAGCCACTCCACCAAACTCCAATGGACTGACCAAAGCTGCGTCCACTTCAGCTTCAGAAAGACAACGACCCGCCACCACCCACAACAGGCCCCTCGCAGGAGCTGGAACAAAATCACCGATGACCAGCTCACCGCCGCCCTCAACCAGAACCCCCCCGCCAGCTCAATGGACCCCAACGAAGCTGCCAATAACCTCACACAGTGGATCACACACTGCGCAGACGTCCTCGCACCACTCAAGAACACTCCCAGCAGACAAGGCAGCAAGAAAGCCTCCTGGTTCACTGACAAACTCAACACCTCCAAGAAAAACTGCTGCTCCCTGGAGAACACCTGGCGCTCCAACCAGACCACAGACAACATGTCGGCCCTCAAACACGCCACCCGCAAACACCACCAACTGATCCGCGCCACGAAGAAGACAGCCTTCAAGAAACGCTTGGACAACAACACCCACAACAGCAAGGAACTCTTCAACATCGTCACAGAGCTCTCCAACCCCGACGCCGGAAACAATGACATCACTCCCTCGCAAGACCTCTGCGACTCACTCGCCGCCTTCTTCCACGACAAGATCGCCAACATACACAGCAGCTTCGGCCCACCAACCACGAACCCCACCACCGCACCGATGCCCTCCACCGCCACCCTCTGCACCTGGACCCCGGTCAGCATCGAAGACATAACCCGCACGATGAACACTATCCACTCCGGATCCCCCACGGACCCCTGTCCACACCACATCTTCAACAAGGCCGACCGCATCATCGCACCTCACCTCCGCGACATCATCAACGCCTCCTTCAACACCACCACCTTCCCAGAATGCTGGAAACACGCCGAGATCACCGCCCTACTGAAGAAACCATCAGCAGACCCCACCGACCTCAAGAACTTCCGCCCCATCTCGCTCCTCCCGTTTCCTGCCAAAGTCATCGAGAAGACAGTCAACAGACAGCTTGCCACCTTCCTCGAGACAAACGGATCCCTCGACCACTCGCAGTCCGGCTTCCGAGCCAACCACAGCACGGAGACCGCCCTCATCGCAGCCACAGACGACATCAGATCCCTACTGGACAACGGAGAAACAGCGGCCCTCATCCTCCTGGACCTCTCCGCGGCGTTCGACACCGTCTGCCACCGCACCCTGGTACAACGCCTGAACAACACCGGAATCCAGGAGAAGGCCCTGGAGTGGATCATCTCGTTCCTCGCCAGAAAAACCCAGAGAGTCCGCCTCCCCCGTTCCGGTCAGCGTCCACCGAAGTCATCTGCGGCGTTCCTCAGGGGTCATCGCTCAGCCCCACCCTCTTCAACGTCTACATGAGCCCCCTCGCAGCCATCGCACGCCAACACAACCTCAAGATCATCACCTACGCCGACGAGATCCAGCTGATCCTCTCCCTCACCAACGACCCGGACACTGCCAGAGCCAGCCTACACGCAGGGATGAAAGACGTTGCCGAATGGATGAAGAACAGCCGCTTGAAACTGAACTCAGACAAGACGGAGGTCCTCATCCTGGGATCATCACCCTCCGCCTGGGACGACTCCTGGTGGCCCCCTGCCCTGGGCGCAACCCCCAAGCCAACAGACCACGCACGCAACCTGGGCTTCATCCTGGACTCCTCCCTCTCGATGACCAGACAAGTCAACGCTGTCACGTCTTCATGCTTCAACACCCTGCGCATGCTTCGAAAGATCTTCCGGTGGATCCCCACCGAGACCAGGAAGACGGTCACCCAGGCCCTCGTCACCAGCCGGCTGGACTACGGGAATGCCCTCTACGCCGGCACCACCGCCAAACTCCAGATGAAACTCCAACGTATCCAGAACGCCTCAGCATGACTTGTCATGGACATCCCCCGACACAGCCACATCACCGGACACCTGAGAGACCTGCACTGGCTCCCCATCAACAAGAGGATCACGTTCAGACTCCTCACCCACGCACACAAGGCCCTCCACGAACTGGGCCCCAAGCTCCTCAACAACCACCTGACCTTCCACAAACCCAACCGCCAGCTCCGCTCCGCCAGCCTCGCCCTCGCTGCCGTACCTCGCATCCGAAGAGCCACCGCCGGAGGAAGATCCTTCTCCTACCTGGCAGCCAAGACTTGGAACTCCCTCCCCATTCACCTCCGGACAACCCAGGACCATCTCGCATTCAGGAAGCAACTCAAGACCTGGCTGTTCGAGCAGTGACGTCCCCCCCCCAGCGCCTTGAGACCCTCCGGGTGAGTAGCGCGCTATACAAATGCCAATGATTGATTGATTGATTGATTGTGAGAGAAGTATGTGGTAATATAGTGTATTTGCTGACAGATAACTGTTTTAAAACCAGTCTTGTTGTCAAGTTTTAGTAGCATTAGAAGGCAGTTTTTGCGTATGCTGTGATTAAATGAGTCAGGCTTTGACACAAAAGTGCAGTCCTGAAATATGTAGATTGTGTGCAGTTCCCTTACCACTTGCACTGTAGTGAATGAGTTTTGGTAAACTCCTAGGGATAGTGGTGCTTGTCTAGAATCACACTGTGAGTTAGTGTCTATTTGGGAACCACTGTGAGAGGAGCATTTGGTAACATCGTGTATTTTCTGACAGATAACTTTTTTAAAACCAGTCATGTTGGCAATTTTTTGTAGAATTAGAAGCCAGTTTTTGATTATGCTTGTATTAAATGAGTCAGGCTTTGACAGAAAGGTGCAGTCCTGAAATATGTAGATTGTGTGCAGTTCCCTTATCAGTTCCACAGTAGTGAATGATTTTTGGTAAAGTGCTAGGTATAGTGGTTGTTGTCTAGAATCACACTGTGAGTCTGTGTGCATTTGGGAACCACTGTGAGAGAAGCATTTGGTAACATTGTGTATTTTTTAGCAGATAACTCTTTTAAAACCTGTCATGTTGTCAAGTTTTAGTAGCATTAGAAGCCAGTCTTTGCTTATGCGTTGATTAAATGAGTCATGCTTTGACACTAATGTGCTGTACTTAAATATGTAGATTGTGTGCAGTACCATTACCTCTTCTAGACTAGTGAATGAGTTTTGGTAAACTGCTAGGGATAGTGTTGCTTGTCTAAAATCACACTGTGAGTCTGTGTACATTTGGGTAAGGATTGTGAGAGAAGCATTTGGTAACATGGTGTATTTGATGACAGATAACTGTTTTAAAATCAGTCATGTTGTCAAGTTTTAGTAGGTTTAGAAGCTATTCTTTGCTTATGCATTGATAAAATGAGTCAGGGTTTGACACTAAAGTGCAGTACCATGCACTATTCTCTTCACTTTGCCAGAACTGAAAATTTAAAAGTTTTACCCAGGCACTAAGCTAGCAGTAGTCTGATGATTCAGTCAGTTTCCAAGTACTCATGTTGTGAACCATACATTACCACATAGATTGTTTCAAATGTCTATGTAGTATGCATGCAGTCTTCTAACATACTATACACTTGTCTTTCACATTTTCAATTCGCTAGTCAGTATCCATACACTTCCAGGAAACACCCTGTAACTCCCTTTGCAGTCCTCTAGTGACCCATTCAGCATCATGTACTAATCAATTCACTGTGCCAAAACCCAAACACTTATAAATTCACCAAGATACTATCTTTGGAGTACTCTAATCATTCAGTCAGTGCCTAAGTATTCATGCACTGAGCCAGGCCTTAGCACATGGACTGCTTCAAACCCCTATCCACTATGTATGCAGTCTTCTAACCACCTAGACACTTGTCTTTCACACTTTCAATTCCCTAGTCAGTATCCATACAGTCCAGCAAACATCCTATCACTCCCTTTGCACTCCTCTAGTGACCCATTCAGTACCAAGTACTAATCCATTCACTGTGCGAAAAGCCTACCAATTATAAATTCACCTAGGCACTCTCCCTGCTGTACTCTAATCATTCAGTCAGTACCCAAGTAGTCATGCAGTGAGCCAGGCCTTAGCACATGGACTGCTTTAAATGCCTATGCAGTATGGATGCAGTCCTCTAATCACCTACACAGTTGTCTTTCACACCTTCAATTCCCTAGTTAGTATTCATACACTTCTAGCAAACACCCTGTCACTCACCCAGTGTGTCTCCTTATAGTACTGTAATCATTTAGTCAGTTAGCATGTAGTCTTTTAGTGAGGTAGGCTTTAGGGCATGAACTGCTTCAAAGTAGTATGCACTATGCATTTAGTGTTTTAACCATCGTCACACTTGTGGTTCAGGGCTATAGTTTCTTAGTCAGTTTTTATATAAAATGTGTTTGTACAGTAATGGAATAGTATACATTTGAAAGTTATTAATATACATGTATTTGTGTTCTTTTTTACAGATACAGAACAGGAGTGTTTCTCATCAGTTTGCACTCTTCTCGTGCAAGATTGTTTGGATGAAGGGTCCTTAGGTGTTTCATCATACTTGCTGTGCCGCACGAGTATATTTTGTTAGGATCCCCTCGTAACAGAACTCTTTTGCAAATCTTGCGCGTGACGAAGGTGGCATTGGTCTTTGTTTGCCCTTCGAGAAAAGTAGAAAATTTCCACATCACTGAAGGAAAACGTTGTGGGTGTGGTGCATCCTCCAAAAATTCATCCTTAGATTCGATGAATATTTTAAAGTGACAACATTTACAGTTTTTGTAAGTTAAACTTATAAAATTTTGTTAGCTGTATGCATTTTATATATCTGTGATTTATATCTTGTTTTTTTTTAGAATAGCATGTTGTTTTTTTTTTACCAATCTTTGAGATTGTGTTTTTTTTTGCCCGCTGTTATGTGATGAGTACGATTGAATTCACTATTTTTAGTGAAATTTAATATATTCTGAGAACAGCAAAAAAGGCAAAAAAATTACTTTGTGGAAATTATGCTGTGTTGTAAAAAATTTATTATTACATGTTATAATTTTTTTTTCCTTTTCTTTCACAGATCCAAATTTTAAAATAAGCAATTTTTATGAATTTAGATTGGAATGAAAATGTGAAAAAAATGTGTACCATTTTTTATTCCTATTACTGTGAAGGTAAGTTTAACTAAGTCTCAATATGCAGAATGAGGAGGTCTGCAAGAAGCTACAAAGTTGAAACATGTTTCTAAAAACACTCTGTTTATACCTTTGTAGTTTTGAAATCTGACCATAATCAGATATCATGTGACCTGCTAAAAAAGAGATTTGAGGGGTTCATAATATTTCCTATTTTAGCTATTGAAGGACCGCAATTATTTCAATCATTCTTCTTTGAATATCTTTGCAGACAAAACTCTGTGCTTACCTTTTATCATTCGCAAGGAATTTTAAAAATGGAAATATATTTACTTTTTGTAACATAGTTATAGTGTAAGATACTCTTTCATATTTACAAAGAGAGGAAAAGGCACTCTGTGCACTTTTTATACTCCATTTAAATACAGCCTCATCATGCAGACCACTTTGTGTTGAAAGGGTGTTTTATAAGTGTTGTTGTGCATGATTGCACTTAATACTCATAGAACAAGACACATGTCTAGATTCATCAGAAATCATAAATCTCGATATGTGTGTGAGTGGTGCACCATTCTAAAATTGGTGTAAGAAAGCACAACAAGGAGAATTGTTTTAATTTCTCCACATTTTTATATCTTCAATGCATGCTGAAATGTTCAGCATACATTGAAGGAGAAAAGTGCATTTTCTCATTGTTTTTGTGCAGGAAGGTGTGTCTTCCTGTAGAAAAACAAACAGCACATGACACAGATATCCCTGCACTATGGTGCAAGGGTGCCTTTGTCACCACATGGCTGCAGTTTAAGTAGCCGTGCAGACAGAAGCATAGATTTGCAACATATTTATGTACATATGTTGCATCTCTGTGCTTCGGAAGTACTACAGCACACTGCATTTAAAGAGGTTACTGTGTGATGCTGCAGCACTTCCTCATAGTTCTGCACTTATACATTCACCATACGCTACTAATGCATTCATTCAGTCAATTACGTACTACACATACATTCATCTAAACTAACACTAACAAAGAAATTTAGCTCTTTTTTTAAACCAGGAAAGTTAGTTCTTACAAGAACTTTTTTTTTCTTCTTTCTTCTTTTATAATTTTTTTTGCGTTTTCTGAACAATTTTTTTTTTTTTTCATTTTTCTGCAAAAAAAAAAACAAAACAAAACAGGAGAAACCCAACAATTAACTTCAGGGAACAATAAAAAAAAAATAGCAAATGTGACTTTCTTGCCGGCGGCAGATCAGATCGATCGACTGCTCACCATAGCACAAAGTCGCATTGCACTTAGTGCAGAGCACTTTTAAAAATTGAAATTGAGGACGGATGTCCAAGGTTTGGGCTGATGGATGCACTCTTGAGGTGCTCGGCTGTGATGAGATGGATGGTGCAGGAGCAGGAGTGTTTCTCATCCGTCGGCACTCTTCTCGTGCAAGATTGATTGGATGAAGGGTCCTCATGTGCTTCATCATACTTGCCGTGCCGCACGAGTATTTCTTGTTAGGATCCCCTCGCGACAGGACTCTTATGCAAATCTTGCACGTGACCAAGGTGGCATTGGTCTTATTCTGCCCCTCGGGAAAAGTAAAAAATGTCCCCACCACTGAAGAAAAACGTTCTTTGGGTGGTGCTCCACCAAAAATTCATCCTCAGAAGTATGAGGTAATGCAGGTGATGCCTGCTGCCCTGAAGCCATTTTTGGTTGAAAAAAGTTAGAGCTAAGTGTAAACTTAGTCTAAAAAATCTTCTTCTCTCCAAAGAGATGGTGCTCTAAAGAAGGTCAAAGAAGAATGATTGAAATGGGTGGGGTCTTTCAATAGTTAGAAGAGGACGTGTAATGAACCAATCAAATCTCTTTTTTTGCAGGTCACATGGGATCCGTGCACCCTTCGCTTACGCAGCACGCACCCAGCGCGCATCCGCGAAATTGAATTAAAAAAAATTATAGGATTAGATGTGAAAATATATTAGTTTTAAGACTAGTTTAGAGTTTGTCTTCAATTAATATTCACATGAAATACATATATATATGTTTTTTTAAATGTCTAATATTTCGCGGGATCCGCGCAACTATCGCGTCATAGACGCAGATGACGCATCGCGGAAGCGCGTAAATGTCGCGCTACGAACATCGAACGTGTCGCGTATAGGCTGGGAGTCGCGTACCGGTCGTATTGCAATCACGCACTAACCACATACCCAACGCTTACCATGCGCGGATGCTATCGCGTAGGGATCGAGAACAGTGCGCTTAGAGTGCGTGAATCCAAAAACATTGAAAAAATATATATAAAATAAAGTTTTGAACATATAGTTAAAAAAATATGTTTGAAAAACCCATTAAGTTCAAATGATATTTTTTAATTTTTAAAAGAATGAATTGAAAAAATAAGTTTAAAAAATGGTGATAAAAAAGTATTTTAACCTCTTCAGTGCCCATGACGAGATAGTCTCGTCCTGGTGCACGGTCGCGCTGTGCCCATGACGAGACTATCTCGTCATGAACCCCACCCACTAATAAAACGCCCGGCACAGGAGGGGGAAAGGGCGTGGCACAGAAGGGGTTAAAAAAACGTAATTAATGAAATTGACACACTGAATTTGAAAAATATACAAATCCAATGAAAATCATTAAACATGATATCTTCAGAGATAAGTTATAGATAGGAATTAGCATTTAAAAAACCTTTGAAATTCACTGAAAAAACCATAGGTTTCATGCACGTTATAGTTACAAATTGGCATTTAAAAAACCTTTGAAATTCACTGAAAAAAAACAAAGGTTTCAGGGGCGTTATAGTTAGGGATTGGCTTTTAAAAAACTTTAGAAATTCACTGAAAAAAACATAGGTTTCAGGGGTGTTATAGTTAGCTGGACATTTCCCTCGTACAAAACCCTAGAAATTCCCCTGTTATAGTTAGTTCAGCTAACTATAACTCGCGCCCCCGCAATGCACTGCTGATGACGTCACATATTACATCGCTCATGACATGGTCAGTGACATCACTCATGACATCACTCATGACATCTCAAATTACATCACTGGTGACGTCATCCAGTGACTGTGTGTTTCTGTAAAGTTTAAATATATTTTATATATTTATAGTGAAAGGCCGGTGGAAGAATGAGTGGGTGTACAAGTGTGTGAATGCGCATTTTCTCCATGTTAATTTCCATTGGAAACTTTTGTTGCAGCTACAGCCCGAACTTCTAAACTGAACTATACCAAATTTGGCAGAGAGGTAGCTATTGGTTCAGAGTTCATTTTGCTTTAAATGGTGTAAATCCGTTCAGTAGTTCCTGAGAAATTAAAAAATAAAAATATTTATATGTATCTGGTGACCGCAGTGGATTCGCGAACACTCCAGAGCACAAGCTTCTTTCTAATTGGCTACCAGGACTCCAAACCAAAAGGTGTTGGCAGCCATCTTGTGACACATTTGAACTGAGTCACAAGAAAAAAGGCCACAAAACAAGATAAGGGGGAGGGTAGAAACACCCTGACCCCCTAGGCCTGGTAATGGGGTCCCACAGGAATCCCCAGGGCCCAAAAAAGCTTTTTTTTAAAAAATTTTTGGTGAGATTAGTGTAGGGCTGAAAATGTTTAAAAAAATGAAGTGCAGATTCCTGTGCTTTGTTTTCTAGAAACCCCCGGGTGGCCCAGGTCCCAGGGGCAATGTGGTTAATACATGGGGGGGCACGCGGTCCCCCGCAGGCCCGGAGACCACCACCTCCCCGGGGCTTTTTAAATAATATGTGGGGGGCACACGGCCTCCTGCAGCCCCGGGAACCTCCATCTCCCCGGGGCTTTTTAATAAAATGCATGGTGGGGCTCCTGTCTTCCCACACTGCCCTGAGGACTGCCACTTCCCGGGAACATTGAGATATGTTGGGCGAGGGGCCTTGCACCCCAGGGCCTGCTCCAGAAATGTCCTGGGATGCCCACCACCGGGACATTGCAGTTTGCAATGGTAGGGTGGGAGCACTGCTCCTGCCCTGCCATTGCAAACTTCTGCTTTGCTTCATGGAAGGGAGAGCAAGAAACCTGATCTCGCTTCCATGAGGCGAAGCAAATTGCTTTTGGACACGGGGAGCTGCATGTTTGCAGTTCCCCTTATCCAAATGCAATGCTGGCTCCCACAGGAGGCGGGGAGTCGGCAGGGACCGTGGGCATATTGGGGCCCCTGCCAGTGGTCTCCAACATGAGGGCATGTCCTGGGGGATGAGGTCCCTGGGGTAAAAATTGCCTGGGGGAAAGGGGGGTAAGCATTTAAAAAGAAATGACTGTGCCTCGGGGGATGGGGTCCCCGGGGCAGACTTTGAGTAATAAGACTGGGAGCTAATTGTATTTCTAGTGTTTGGAGTTGTGACCCCATTGCGGCCCTCAGCGTGGTCCCTGTGTAAGGTCACGTTGGATTTGCGGTTCCATCTCAAATAAATAATGTAATAGTATAGTATTTAGAAGGTTGTGTTGCATTTGTGACTTTTTTTTAAAAGATATTGATTTTGAAGCTATTTTTCATAATAATTTTGATAGAGTAATTAATAATATAATAAACAAAAAATTTAAAGTTAAAGTTGAATAGTGTATTGTGTTGTAGTACATTGAATTTGTGCTTTTGCGACAGATTTGCAACGGGTTCACAAATCAAAAAAAAAGTATGTATTTATTTTTCAAAAAAATAAAAATACTGTTGTGTTACATGGTGGCTCTAAAAAGAACCCTTGTTTTCATTCTGATCTTGTTGAAGCTACATGTAAGTGCTGATGCATAGCTTAAAGTTGTTGAGAAACACTCTGTTTCCTTCATCTGTGAAGTGAACTCTATCACTTCTGTAGATGTCATCCATATCAAAACGTAAATTGTTGTTATAGATGGAGCCCATGCTATGGTCTCTAAGGTAAGCAGAAACAGCTTTATTGACATTCTTCCTAGCTTTCTCAAAATGTGGACAGAATTGATTGGGCCACTTCCATTTCTGTCTTTGGCATATATTAGAGTATACAAAGACAGTTTGAGACTAAAGTAACATTAATTGTGCATAGGTATCGTTCATGAGCATTTCCAGTCCTACTCCAGTCAATGTGCCTAGGTCATTGCCACCATAGTGCACAATCATGAGGTCAGGGGGTTGGAAAAGCAAAAAGGTTTTAACCAAAGGCAACAATTGGTGCCACTTTCATCCTCTCTGTGCAATCCATTTAACATCCACATTTTGCAAACTTAGGTTACTGTCAATACCTCTGTGTTCAGCACACCTTTTGCACCAGAAAACTTAGTTGTGCCCTTCAATCCATACTGTAAGCATCTTGAAGAGTTCTCTGGAAGGAAAGAAAAGGGGTCTGTAGCTCAGGTAGTCAGTTGGCAGAATAAGAGGTATCTAAAATGCTGGAGAAGATGCTGTTTTTAAAAAGGTGATAAGTGATTGGCTGTTCATCAACATTTTGCACTCAAAAATAGGATGCATGTTACTTTGCTGAGGAATCATGTTTCTGATTGGTTATTAAAAAATGTTTGAAAGCTACAGTAGATAGAATAAGGTAACATTTTGCAAAAGCCAACCGCACCTGCTCTTTTCATTTGTAAGCTTGTGTGCTGCACTTGAAAATATGGTGAACTTGTGACCTGCCAGTACAGTTGAATGTTGCAGAAAGTATTACTATGGAAACTGGGATTCAGCAGAATGGGGAAAGGGTTGAAACTTTATAGTGGATTTAAAATGTGAAATAGAACCTTTAAATATAAGTGATATGTTACTAAATTAAGGTCTTCTAAGTCATTAGTGTGTGTAGAAATAGTGTTTTGTTATCAAAGTGTACTTGTATCATTAGGAATAGGTTTTTGAACTCCTGTAAGGCTTTGCGGATCCATCGTGACGCTAAACTGCAGTACCGCGGTGGAGTCAAAGCTTCAGAAAATTACAGAACCAGTTTGAGCACTATTTTAAGACAGTTGGAACGGGTTAATATGTCTAACCAATAGAAATGTGTTTTAGAATTCGAAATAATGTAGGATGCAATGTGATTTGCTACTTACATTTATTTGTGTGCAGAAAGAGAGGGAAGGTTTGCCATTACTGGTGCTGCATGACATTTATTGTGAGCAAAATAATTTTTTTTATGAATTTGTGATACTTGATATTCTGCAAAACTATTTCAAATGTGAGTAAGACATTTATAAGGAGTGTTATGTATTATGAGGCAATGATTTTCTCTTTGTAGTGTAATGTTTGAAATATGTTGTTAAATGTACAGATGCATATTGTAGTTTCTTTTATTGTAATAAAATTATATTTGAAATAGTTTGTGCAAGGTAATGTGTACATTGGCCTATTAATTAGTGACTATGGAAGTTTGTATGAGTGTGTGGAAAGGTGCAGATGTAGTACGCCACATAATTGAAAGTGCATTATGGTGAAGTGACTGAGGTTTATTTGTATTTCCACTTGTATTTTCATATGTGTTATACCTATAAAGCTGGTAGAGGTATAAAACACTGGTATACATGTATGTGCATGTTTCTTTTACATATGAAGCAGCTAGGAAAAGGTACAGACACAACCATGCATGGTTTTAGGAGTATAGTGAGACTTCTAACAGACACTTTGAAAATGTTGCTGCTTTGCATTTGGCTAGGCCCAACTCTCTCAGTAGTTGCTGAATAGTGAAGCTGCAGCACAAAAGTGAGGTTTAAGACTTGTTGTCTGAAGGTTTAGTGACTAGGTTAGCTTGTATTGATCTATGTAAATGTACACTTCAAATACACCACACCATTTTAGGTGTCTCTTTGAAATGTAATGTGCAGTCTGTCAAGTTTAAGGGACTTTGTAGTCTTATGACTCAAGCATGTGTCCGCTTGCACATGTATTCTCACGTGTCATACCTACGAAGATGGTGGAGGTATAAAACACTGGATGCTTGGTTTCAAGAATATAGTGAGAAGTACATCTCTATACTCAAGCACTAGGTATGCACTGATGTAAAGAGGCACATATCACTCTTGGACTCATTAATTCACTAAGGCATTCTTATTCAGTTATGCAATCAAGGAGGCACTACCTATACACACTTCTAATCACTCCTACATTAACCATACATTCATATAATCACACAGACACTACTACTCCACTCAAACATTTACTCAGGCAGTACATATGCACTTTCTCTCAGGTATTTCTCATGCACTCATACAATCATCATGTCACTACCTCTGTAGTGATAGAATCACACGGGCATGTCTGTGCACTCATCCATTATCTCAAGCTCTACCCATACACTCATGCAATAAACCATACTTTAGTCTTACACACATAGTTTCTTTCAGGTATTTTCCATGCACTGATCTAATCACCAAGGCAGCATCCCTGCACTCATTCAATCATCCAGGCACTGTTCTAACACTGAACTGTTCACTTAGGCAGTCCCATCCAGTCATCCATTCTGTCAGGCACTACATTTGCATTCATCCAATGACCCTACCATTACTCTTACATTCATCCTTTTACTCAGGCACTATCCATGCAGTGATATATTTAAGGAGAAAGTACCTATACACACATTCAATAAATCAGGCATTACCTATGCAATTTTACAATCACCCAGGCACTACTTTTGCACTCAAAGATTTACTCAGATAATATCCATGCACTCGTCTATTTCCTCAGGTACTATTGTTGCACTCATATAATGAACTACAGATTACTTTTTGAGTCATCCTTGTACTCAAGTACTAGCTATGGAATAGCTAAGGAGACAGATATTACTCTTGCACTCATGAATTCACAAATGCACTATCAATGCACCTAGCGACTCATCCAGTTAGTACCCCTGCATTCATGGAATCACCCATACACCACTCCTGTATTCATACAATCACTGACATACTACCCATAGACTTATACAATAACTCAAGCACTTCTGTTGCAATAAACTATTCTCTTAGGCAGTACCTATGCAGTCATCCAATTACCCAGGCATTATTCTTACAGTGATGGTTTTACTCAGGCACTACCTATGCACTGATGTAATCACCTAGACATTATTCTTCAATTCATAAACTCAGCCAGACAGGACTTATGAACGCATCTAATCACCTAAACAGTTCTTCTCCACTTAAACATTCACCAAGGCCCTACTCATGTATTCATATAATCACTCAGGCAGTATTCTTAAACTCAACCATTAACTCGGACACTACCTATGCACTCTTTCAATGACCAGGCATTAGCCTTGCACTCATGCAAGCATTAAAACACATTCTTGCATCTTTTTGCACTTCTCTTGTGTCTTTCTGCACCTCTGTTACTCCTTTCTGTACTTCTGTTGCCTCTTTCTACATTTTTGTTGCTTCTTTCTGTGCTTCTCTTGGCTTTTTTCGCATTCCTCTTGCCTCCTTCTGCTCTTGTCTCTTTCAGTAAATCTGTTGCTTTTTTCTGTACTTTTCATCCTTCTTTATGTGCCTCTCATCCTTCTTTTTCAACTCCTCTTGCCTCTTTCTACACCCTTTTACTAAATTCTGTACCTTACTTGCCTCTTTCTACACCTGTCTTCCTCTTTCTGCACTTCTTTTGCCTCTTTCTGTACCACTCTTGCCTCTTTCAGCACATCTGTGGCTTCTTTCTTCATTTCTTACATTGTTCAGTACCTGTGTTCTTTGAGTATTTAATTTTGCTTTTTTTTTAAACTTTTTTTCTTTTCTTGTCTCTTTCTTTCTGTGTGACCACATTTTTTTCTGATTTTGCAGTTCTTTTGCTTGTTTGTACACTTTTCTCTTTTTATTTGTTATAAATGCAATAGGAATTTAATTGTAATTTTGTGCTTAGTTGTTATTTTCAATATTGAGATATTATTAATTTAAAATTTTTAATTAATGTAACAAACTAATCAAACTATTATTAGTTTTTTAGAAAGATATTTTGATTGGATTATAAACTAAAGAGGGCAAAAAAACATGAAAAGAGAAGAGAACAAAGGAAACAGAAGTACTTAATGTAAACTAAAAAGAGTGGACTAGAATAACATCAAAAGGTAGCTGAGGATAAAGTGTCTTCTGGTGAGAAAACTAAACAATTTGTTAAAAAAAGTTGTAGAGAGACTAAACGAACAAAATACTAATCAAAGGAGAAAAGACATTTTTACAACAAAGCACAAGCAAATAAAGAGATGCAATGGAAAAGAAACACATGTCACAAAAAGACAAAAACAATTCAAAGACATACATGTACGTATGTTTCGGAATCGAGTAATTCAAAATGTATTAAAATATTGTAAAAAGTATTAAAAAAAAGATCAGCAGCATATAACAAGAAGCAACAGATTGAAAGTGTAGTAGAAACTTCTTTTGAATTGAAACAAAAATTATTTATATTGGTATTGAAGAGAATGAAAACATTGAATAAAACAATGCACTTTATGAAGTAGAAAATCAAAAGAAAAAGACTAGTTAATAGAAGTAACTTTTGCAAAACGTTTTCTGGTGAATGGAAGCACACTTCTAGTACTGAGCTTTTCTTTAATGAAGAAAGCTATTTTCAACAAAATACATTCATTCATGCTGTTGACACCAGTGGATGATGTTATGAGATGAAAGATGGTTGTCCAATTAAAAAAGAAAAGATGATTTCTAGAAATGTGGAAGAATTAATAGCTGAAAAAGTTCAAGGGAGATGCACACAAGCTCCAGAGTATAAGTGGGATTGTAGTATTATTTGTAATATTCAACAGGAATCTATTGATATATTATGAGTTTTCTTAGGACAATATGCCCCAAAAGTGTTAATCAGAAGATTAAGATGTTGCAAGGACTAGATCCATGTAAAGTAAGAACATTTACTAAGTTGCAGGGTCATTCTCTGGATTTTCTTTCTAGAATAGTCTGTAAAAGTACATTTCATCATTTAAGAATGTTAGCAGTATACCACTCAGAAATGCGGAAGTTAGTAAGGAGATTGTACGATGTAAAAATTCCTGCATTATTTATGAGTGAAATGAACGCAGCTCTTCTGCATGGTTCAGTATCGGATGTAAAACATTTGTGATGATATACAGTTTAATTTTTTTGGTTCACAAGAGGAGTGTAGTAAAAGTGAGAACTTGATAAGTGTATGTGTTGAAGAACAGGTAGAAGATATTAGTACTGAGAAGTATGCAGAAGAAATTACAAAGTTTAAGAAACTTTCATGTGAAAAACCAAACTATGTTTGTATTTATTGTCGGCATACTCACTATAGACGTCAAACTAGAAATGTTGATGTGTATTTTAAAACTGAAAAGCAAAACAATGATAAGTGGGAGCAATTTGGTGCTTATTTGTTGGTGGAAGGTCGTTTTGAGTTGGGTACTGATCAACATATTTGTAAAAATTGATATAACAAATTAGAGGAGAACAAAATGCCAGCTAGAGTAGTACATAACAACTTTGAGTTGGTAGCTTCTTCTCCGAAATTGGCAGATTTAAATGCAAATGAGTCCATTCTTATTCATCTATGCACCCATTTCAGGCTATAGTTCGTATGGAGCCTAAAACAGGTAAGCTGCCTCCAACAGATTTAGAAAGAGGTCTGAAAGGAAGAGTTGTGTACTTACCTTTAGATTTTAAGAAACATATTGAAACTGTTGGTATAGAGAGAGAAGAAAGAAGTGAGTCTGTGGTTATTCTAATTAATGGTGAATCCACAAAGAGTCCAAAAATATGGCAAGACTTAGTAGATGTTACCAAACTTCATAAGGCTACATTATATCTTGTACAGAGCAATATTTATTATAAAACTGTAAATGTGGAAGAACAGGACATATGTGTAGATGATAAAAAAGAAATTTCAACTGGCCAAATATAAAAAGTGGACAAGTCCAGGAGTGAAGAGATTTACGAACATTACAGTGTACATCCTCTACATTCAAAAGAAGTGATAGGAAACACTATTGAATTATTTCAAATGAAGAAAGCAATGGGAAATCCCATGAGTGTATGGGAAAAAAGTTTAGAAGCTCATTGTTTTTCACAGTTGTTCCCCACTGGCGAAGGTGGATGATATGATGAACGAGCATTACAGATTTCAGCTTCAGAATACCGCTCGACAAGATTGTACTCAGAAGATCCAACATTTTGACAGTGCATTCTATATATATTTCATCTTCTGTTTGAAAGTGACTTGTCTGCACTTTCACATGCAGTGAACCACATTTTAAAAACAGGAGTTCATCTTAAACATGTTTCTGCAAAGGAACTCATGGACAAAGTTCAACAAAGAGATGATCATTTAGAATCTCAGTTAATTAATTTGATGGCGTGTCAATGTGGTACCAATGGGTATTGGTATCATCGTCACGGAGAACTTAAATGTATGTTAAGAAACTTAGGTACCCCTACGTAGTTTGTAACACTTAGCTGTGCTGAATATGCGTGGGACGATTTACTTGAATTTCTTCGAGAAGCGAATTCAAATGGAAAAAATATTGAATTGAAGACAGCTGGGTAACTATGTTCCTTGGATCCTATAAATGTGTGCAGCTGTTTTAATCAGAGATTTCAAGCTATGATGTATTTTATCTGCGATAAAAATAATCTACCTTGGAACTGATACTTCTGAAAGTGTTTTGTCTTTCATCGAAGAGTATGTTACCCATGCCATTCCAAAAGAAGGAGGAGAAAACAGCTTGAGACAAAAAGTTTTACAGTTTCGAAGTGATCGATGTGGAAAATATTGTCAACAATAATACAAGTCAAACGGAAAATATTATATAAATTGTTGTTTTGGATTCCCACATCCAATCATTTCAAAAGGAAGAGTCAATAGTTTTATGTCAGCAGTAAGGCATACTATAACTCGAAAATCTCCGAAGAATACATACAACTTAAAAAGAACTGAAGCCTCAAAGTATATTAATTACTACAATCCAGTGATTTTGACAATGTGGAATGCAAACATGGATTTTCAATATGTTGCAGATAATTCAATTGCTCTTGCTTGCTATGTTACGTCATATGTAACCAAATCTGAAAAGACAGAGTTGAAAGAAATGTGGGAAGAAATTTCACAGGAAAAGAGTTTTAGCAAAAAATTGTACAGCTATGTCTTGAAAATGCTTTCACACCGAGAGATTGAATCCTATGAATGTTCGGATCGGTTGAGCTCTGCCAGCTTATATTCAAGTCAAGAGGAATCATTTGAGTAAGTCTATAGTCTTGCTGCCACACGCAATAGAGTATTGAAATCTCTACAAGAAATCGAATACTTAGCATTAATTGAACTAGAAAGTACAGATATTGTTAAAACTAATATGTTAGATACGTACTATCCCAAAAGAAGTCCACATCTGGAAAGCCTACGTCTCTATGAAGTACTGGAACATTACAGCTTTAAGAGAAATGTTATAGAAAATATAAATGAAGAAATATGTGCAGTAATTTGCTGTGACGGATGTTTGATAAAACATGCCAAGGAAATATTATTAACCACAGAAAACTCAGTTGTGAAAGTCCAGATAAGAGGTAATTTTTCTATTTAGCACTTCTGCAACTGTTCAAGCCTTGGCGCAGTGAAACGGAATTACTTGGAGATTTTGACTGCTATGAAGATTCTTTCAATGCCTGTAAAGATAGCAATGAATACACAATTTCCCCAACGTATCTACAAATGTTAAATGATGAGAGTGAACAAGAAACTACTATTGGAGGTGAAATAGCTAGAGACAGTTCTCAAGATAGTCAAAGTTCGGCTGCACTAAGCCAAGATCCACTGGGACAGCGGTACTCAAAGTACGGTCCGCTGGCCACTTGCGGCTCGCCAGGTCACTCCATGCGGCCCCCATGATAAACAGCAGGCACAGACTCAACACCATTTTCACACCCGACCCCCCTGCCCTCACCTGCCTCTCTAATGTCACTTGCTCACCCTGCCTTTGAGAGCATTTTCTGTGCTGCCTGTGCATGCTGCTCAGAGTTTGGCCTCTTTAATGTCTCAATTGGTGCTGCTAAAACAGCTGCCTCTGTAATTAAATTTATGTTTTCATGGCTCCCGGTTTAGGTTTCAGCCAAGACCGGCCTTTCCTTCCTCAGGCTCTGTGGGCTGAGACTAGCCTTTTGTTTTATGTCATGGCTGTACATGAGGTACCTACAGGATCACTGTTGACAACAGGGGTGCTAGGAAACGTTTACAGGTGGAATGAGGGAGGGGGATGCAGTTTATACACAACGTTATATGCCTTGGAAGCAGCCGGATAGTTATGTATAGATCCCAGCTTCCCCACATTTATTACAGGCAATTCAACTTGCTTTGTGCATTACTCAAAAAAGCGTATTAATTTATAGTCATGGCACAGATGTAACATCAGGTCTTTTATGCTGCAGAATTGAACAGGAAATCGTTATTGGTTCTGGCACTCATTAGGTAGAGTCAGAGCTGAGGGGACAGGGGCACAGTGTGTACAAAGAGATGAATGGGAAGAGGCAGAATGAGATGGTAGAGGTAAGGGGAAGGGGTGAGAAAGGAAAATCATAGGTACTGGCAGACTCCGCATGAGTAAAGCAAAAAAGCAGAATGAGAAGCACAGTGAGCAGGTATGGAAAGGTTAGGGGTTAACACAAGAGAGCGAGGGAGTAGGAGCAATGTGAAATATGAGCAGCAGAGTAAGGGTATTGCAGGTTATGAGGAGTGTGAGGGGGCAAGAGCAGAGTAAGGACAAGAAGAGTGGGCTGCCTTACACATAAGGACTATATTGAGCGATATATATGGAAGGTGAGTGCTAAGGCAGGGACATGGGCAAGGAAATAGTGAGGGGTAAGACACAATAATGGAAGCAACAGCTATGAGCTAGCAGCAGTGTGAAGGGAAGCATTGGCGTGAAGGTGTAGAGCGGAACTGCAGGAAGGGCAACTGGACTGTCTTATCAATAGTGTGAATCTTCACTAGAGTGAAGGTATACAGGCACAATGAGTGGGTAGGCGTTGAGTAACACAGTAGGGCACAATGAGAGGGTAGGTGCAGAGTGGTGCATTAGCGTGCGATGCAAGGTTAGGCATAGGATGAGGTGTTAGGGCACAATTAGAGGGTAAGCAGTTTGATAGCTTATAAGGAGAGTGAGAGAAATAATGCTGAATAAAGTAGACAAGTGTGGCACTAAAAAGGTGTGACCAGATAGGGGTAGAGTGGATGGAGGGAGAGAAGGAGCAGCATTAAAAAGTCAAGGTGTGGAGAGAGAATGCAGTTTAAGAAATTGGGGCCAGAGTAGGTGCAAAATGATAGGCTATGAGCATAGTGAAATAGAAGGGCCAGGAAATGAGTGTTAGCAAAGTGAAGAGGGATGTAATCATGAGGTTGGAGGGTCAGACAGAGGAAGCTTATGAGCTGAGCAAAGAGGTACTGAGAACAAAGTGCGATGATGGTAATAGAAAGTAGGGGTAGGGACAGTGTGAGGAGCATTTATGAGCTTAGGAAATAACCATGGGTAGGGGGAGAGGTATAATAAGCGGTGTACATTTTGGGTAAAACAATAGAAGTGTAAAGAGTGCCAGGCTGCGGGACGGGTCAGTAAAAAAGTGAATCATTAAGGCCAAAATGGTGGGTAGTGGTAGGATGAGGGGGTAAAGTAGAGGAATATGGCAAGCATGAAACAGCCATAAGGTAGGGTCCGGTAGGGACAGAGTCAGAGTGCAGGGACAGAGTGAAAACCTAGGATCACAGCAGATCCTACGAGCAGAGTAATTGAGTGTGGGGCTCATGGAAGAATAGGGAAGAATAGTAGTAGACGTGCTGCCTGATACATGCATTGTTTTTAAATGACATGCACCTACCTGAGATGATAGTCATTTTGGAGATGACACTACAATACCTTTGCTGCATTGTTGGGCGAGCTCATTGACTAGGAGAAGGCAGCGTGAGACACCACACTTCTCTTGCCCATTATGCCGGACATTCTGCCATTGTAAGTGTGCATTACAGCCCAAGTACATGAATGCATGTATTATGTGGGCCCAAGCATGTACATTACAGCATGGGACCATTTATGCATGTACTGTCTCGGTCCATTAAGAATATGACAGCATGCTCTTTCTGATGCTTGTATTGCCTGGGGTTACATGCATGTGGTAGATTTCATGAGCTGGGGTGTGCACAGCGGGTGGGACAGAGGACAGAAATACTACCTCTGTCAATGCACTTTGCATTTACGCTTCTGAGTTTCTGAGTTTTGCTGGATGATCTTGGGGCTTGGTACTGTAAACTCTCAACAGGGCCATTAATAGTTGTTCGTAGCGACTTCAAGAGGCATAGGGGTATGAGTTGTGTCATCTGAGAGACAAATGAAGGGTGTGTCCAAGTATCTGAGCAACTGAGGGCCTAAGAGCAGGGAATTGGGTTTTTGTCAAAATAAGGCAAAGATAGAAACCTACGGTCAGAAACACACAGACCCCAATAAAAATGTAAATATGACAGCATTTATTCGGGTTACCTACACACATATATCGATTTTTGAAATACAGGGTTGTCTAGTCATGTTTTGAAAAGGGGGTGATTTTATTTTCACCCCAGTAGCCCTGCCCCTACTGACCCCGCCTCTCCCACCGACCCCACCCCCATCATGCAGGCCCAACTGTGTGACCCTCGGCCACAAGCCAGACTGTAATTTTGGCCCCCGAAGAAACTTTTGTGAGTACCCATGCACTAGGACAACCATTTATCGATAATGAAGCAGCAATTGCCATGAATGAAGTAGAAACTGAAATGCAACAAGCACACCATGATATTATCCAATTACAAAAGTTAGAAGAACTAAACATTAAAAAAAAGAAATATATCAACAAGTGACACAACAGATACAGGTTTGCTACAGGAAAAAAAAGAATGCCAATGTTCATCATTTAAATCTATTTCAATATACATCAGTGGCCAGTGGTCAGTGGCCAAGCTGGAACAGGAAAAAGTTTCTTAATTAAAGTTTTGACCAGCTATCTCAAAAAAATTATAGAATCATATTTATCTTCTCTTGTAACAGCTCCAACTGGTTTAGCAGCACACAGCATTAAAAGGATTACTTTAAATCGATTACTTATGCTACCGGTTGAGCATGATGATGAATTGTAATATCAGAAGCTATCTGGAGAAGCTTCTTAGAAAGTTTCAAGAAAATGAAACTTCTAATCATTGATGAGGTGAGAATGGTCTCAAACTTAATGCTTGCCTTTGTACACTTGAGGATGCAACAGATTTTAAAAACAGATTACGATGTACTGTTTGGGGGTAAACATGTGATTGTATTCAGAGATCGACCACCACTTACTCCTGTAAAAGGACACCCTTTTTTTCAAACACTTGTGCATGAAGACACTAGGAAATCTTTGGGAAGTATTGGAAATGTGAAAACTTGGTCAAATTTTGAATATAAAGAACTTATTAAGAATATGTGACAGGCAAGTGATAATCATTATGAAAATATTCTTCAAGGTATAAGAATTGGTTCATTGAGAAAACATGGTAAACAAGCTTTGGAAAGTCGGCTAATAAGATACTTGTTTACAAGTGGAAACACAGCTTTTAAAATAATGTACAAAAAGGTGGAAGAAAAAAAGTAACCCTGGGCGGCCAACTATGGTACGCTCGCGTAGTTTGAGTAGTTTGTGCTACTTCGAGCTCCGCGAATTGCAAAAAGCACAGTGCAAAAATGCGTAGCGTAGTTGGCATTTTTTGCTCGCTCATGGTCCTCAACGTCAAGTTGGCGACCGCGAGCAAGCAAAAAGAAATCCTGGCGAGACTTGTTCCTCGTTCGCGATCAGCAACATCAAGTTGGTGATCGCGAGCGTGGAAAATAAACCTCCCGGCGAGATTCTCAACGCGGGGAGGTCAGGTTTCTCATTGTGATTGGTCGCGTATGCTTGCGACTGCTCGCGATGAGAAACTACCAGTCCACGTTGAGAAAGCTGCCGCTTGAGTAAAAATCTACTCAAGCGGCAGAAAACAACAGCTCGCACTGTGCGAGATGCTGTTTTCAATGATTGCACAGTGCGGACAAGCATCTGGCACTGTGCAATCATCCCGAACAGCGCACTATGCAGTTCGTGTAGCGCTACGTGTATCTCGCATAGTGCGAAGTGCACTTCGCGTAGCTCCGCGTAGCGCCACTACGCAAACTACGCCCAAAGTTAAAAAAAGTCTATAGTTTGTCTTATGCCTACACTGCAAAAGTGTTCTACATTTAATCAAGAACTTTTGGTACTGGAAAAACAGGAAATGCTTGAAATGAAAACTATTCATGAAATTGAACACCAGTGAGTGACAATTCTTCTCACAGACAAATTACAATCTAAATTGCAATCTTTGTAGAAGTCTGTATCTAAAACAGCAGGCTTAGAAAACACTTTACATGTATGTATAAACTGTTGGGTAATTTTACGGCATTATTTGAATGTAGAACAAGGTTTAGTAAATGGAGCAATGAGAATAGCTGTTGAGTTTGTAAAATTTCAGAACAGAGATGGAATAGAATTTTTGAAGATAAAATTTGATCAGATTAAAGAGGTAATACAGATTGGTTATTGTGTTGTACGTTTTTTGCTCGGTCTTTAGCATATGCAGTAGCTATCCATAAACCTCAAGGTTTAAGTATAGATTGTGCATTTGTAAATATCGAAAGTACAGTGTTTAAAGAGGGAATGGCCTATGTTGCATTATCATGAGTAAAAACATTGTCTGGTTTGTATTTGATAGATTTTTATGAGGAAAAGGTCAGTGCTGATGCAAATTGTCTAAGAGATTATAATTGTTTAAGAAATGTTATGCTCCTGATTTAGGTGAATACCCCACACATGAGGAATGTATTGTCTGTCCAAAACAAAAATATGTCAAAGATGGAACTGAGGTTCCAAAAAGAACAGAAATGAAAAGAAACTTGAAAAGGTAAAGAAAAAGAAAATGGAAACTGTTGATGATATTGTAGGATATCAATAAAATAGTTTGGGTATCAACTGCTATGCTAATGTGATTCTAAATGTTGTGTTTTATCTAGAAGAGCTTCCTTGTGAAATAATGTGAAATCATGAAAAAAGATTTTGTTCTTTATTACATCATGTATTTCAAAAGTTGGTAACTGACAGAAGTAAAATCCATACTGCTTCTGCCGTTGGGCATCTTTTGGATATATGTAGTGGTTCAGTAACATTTACTCTTAATGCAAAACAGGATGCACAAGAATTTCTAATCGTTATGCTTGGAGTGTTAGAACATGAAGGAATTCAAAATTGAAAACTTATTTGGACTAAGTTACAGATGGGATCATAAATTTGAAGAGTGTTCATTTACTACCGTCACTGAAATACAAACAGAACGATTCATATACTTGAGCATACCAGACTGTAAATCAGTACCTTTTAACAAATTGACTAAAAAAAACAATCAGGACATGAAATGTTCACATTGTAGATCAGAGATGTTGTCTACATTACACATAGAAAAATATGGAAAATATATTTTAATGCTACAAAGTTGTAAAGCAAATGGAAGAAAACTGGAAACAAAAATTAAAAATGTTGTTGCAAATCAAATATCTATTTCAGGAAAAACTTTTATAGCAGTGGTTGCTATTTTCCATAATGGACCTACTACCACATCTGGACACTATACTGTGTATTAAAAGTATAATAAAGGATGGACACATTGCAATGATGCCCACTTAGAACTCAAAGCTAGATTGCCTTGTGAATTACCAAATTCGTATTTGATATTTTTGAAGCTAAAGTTTTGAATAGATCATTCGGCCTATTGGAAAGATGTTACTGCAAATTAACAAATTTATATAGGATATTTTCGAAGCAAAAGTTTTGAATACATTATTCGGCCTATTGGGAAGATGTGACCAGAAACTAGACAGCATTGAAATCATTTCTATTTGAAATTAGTATTTGGATTATTATTTGTGCTAATTTATAATGAGTTTCGAAATGACCCAAGCATTGCTGTTGCACCAATCCTTCTACTCAAGCACTACCTATGCACTCATCCAATCACTCAGGCACTACCCCTACACTACCCCTACACTCATGGAATCACCCAGGCAGTACCCATGCACTCATGCAATCACCAAGGCTGTAACCATACACTCATGCAATCATTCAGTAATTACTCTTACACTCAGTCATTCACAGTGGCACTACCTATACACTCTTGTAATGACCAATGCATTATTCTTTCACCAATCCTTCCACTCAAGCGCTACCTATGCACTCATCCATTTACTCAGGCACTACCCGTGTACTCATGCAATCACCCAGGCAGTACCCATGCACTCATGCAATCATTCACTCTGTACTCTTGCACTAAGTAATTCACTACAGCCCTACCTATACTGTCTTGCAATGACCCAAGCATTACTGCTGCACCAATCCTTCCACTCAAGCGCTATCCATGCACTCATCCAGTCACTCAGGCAGTACCCCTGCACTCATGCAATCACCCATACATTACCCATGCACTCATGCAATCATTCAGTCACTACTCTTGCACTCAGTTATTCACTCTGGCACTACCTATACAGTCTTGCAATGACCCAAGCATTACTCTTGCACCAATCCTTGCACTTAAGTGATATCCATGCACTCATCCATTCACTCAGATACTACACCTGCACCTATGCAATCACCCAGGCAGGACCCATGTACTCATGCAATCACTCAGGCACAACTGTTGCACTCATCCTTTCCCACAATCATTACCCATGCACTCATCCTTTCACTCAGCCACTACCGATGCAGTCCTCCAATCACCCAGGCAGCACTCCTGCACTCATGCAATCACCCAGGCACTATCCATGCACTCATGCAATCACTCAGGTACTACTGTTGCACCCATCCATTCCCTCAAATATTATCCATGCATTCATTCACTTATTATCACACTACTTATTCACAATTTTAACATTAATCATACACACATTCATACAATCATTCACTTTCATTATGTACAATTTTTCTATTTTTTTACCAGTTTAGGTGGTTCCATTAGAACCTTCTTTTTTTAGTACAATTTGATATTTTTTATGTATTTTCTGAAATGGTTTATTTTTTGGGGGGCATTTTTCATTTGTTTTAAAAAAGAAAAAGGAAAAGTTAAGCTGCTGTTTTTGTATAACTGAAACCTAAGCCAAACAAATAAATAAATAACATTTGTGACTCTTGAGGAGTGCCTTGATGGCATCAATGCATTTCTTTTGCAAACATAGTATCGTAAGGCAGTGGCGGCAGACGATGGCAGCATCTGCGAACTCCGTAACTATCAAGGGTTATGGAGTGGTCAAAACAACCCCTGCAGATGTTGGTGGTTGATGTCCATCATTGTTGGTGGCTTCTTCTTGTCTTCTATGCTCCACCTCACATGCCAGGCGAACTGGATGGATAGAGCCTCTCAATAGTACTTTTTCACAGCTAGTGCAAGTGACCTTTATTGCATTCACTTTCTTTTCGCCTTCCGGCACAGTGAAGAAGGCCCACACAATAGTTTCCTTGCTTTTCTTTACAGGTTCTTCTACCTCCTCCATCTCCTCCTCATGTTCTTCTGGAATGCAGATGCCATTTTTCTTGATGCCAAATGAAAAACACCACAAAAAAAAGAAAAATGACAGAGCCTACAAACAGGTTGTCTTCAAGCCAGACACACCTAAAAAGAAAAGACTGTAACAGGTGTTGATCCTACCCATGAAGAGAATGAAAGCTGTTCAACCAATGAGAAGCTTTCTTTCTATATCACATGGGATCGCGTAGGGGTCGCGCACCACACGCATATCTGTAACGAACCCGTAAAATGTACTAAATGTTATATATAACGGTAATTTGCCATCAGGACATTGTGTTCCAAAGTATTTTAATGAAAACACCTCATCAAAACCGATATTTAAATTGGAAGCAGTCATATTTCAGAGTTTTGAAAATATGCCAGAATCGTGTCTTGGACACGAACTCGGAAATACGTGCTGGCAGGGATCGCGCACCCACTGCGTAAATCTGTGTCCCGCACAAGGTACCATCGCGTCCACAACGATCTGTCATAAACATTTGAAAACAAATTAAAAAACACCTGTATTACTATTTGTATGTAGTCAGTAATACACCTCTATGCCTAAAACATATATTAATTTGTTCTAAATGTGTTTTTGAGATTGATATTCATATACCGGATCGCGCGCCCATTGCGTGGGATCGCATACTGCGCGACCCTTTTTTTTTTTTAAATAAACATTCATAGCATTATGAGCAATCTTACAAATTTTGACTTAGCGAAAAATACTTAAAAAAATACTATACATTCTAAATAAAAATTTCTATTGAAAATTCTATTATATTATATCACAATAATCAAAATTACAAATAATAAAGCAGTGTTATTTTGAGTAGATAATACTATAAATAATTTATTAGCTATATTTATTTTTTTAAAACAGTTTATAATTATTTTAAAATATAATAAATAACATTAAAAAGACTTACACAGAAAATTTTAAAAAAATCAGAGGTTATAGGGACGTTATATTTAGGAATTAGCATTTTAAAAACCCTACAATAAAAACACAGGTTTCAGGGACGTTATAGTAAGGATTTACCATTTAAAAAACCTTAGAAATTTACTGGGAAAAAAACAGGTTTCAGGGACGTTATAGTTAGACTGACATTTCACTCATACAAAAGCAGAGAAATTCAGCCGTTATAGTTAGCTGGACTAACTATAACTTGTGACCCAATAATGCACTGTTGATGACATCACATATTACATCACTGATGACATGGTCAGTGGCATTACTGATGACATCCCTGATGACATCTCAAATGACATCACTTATGACATCACTGATGACATCATCCAGTGACTGTGAGTGTTCCCAAAAAGTTTAGGAATGTTGTATATATAAGCGAAGCTGTATTACAAGTATATGTGGGTGTATGCGTGTTTCTATGGATGATATGTTTGGTGCGCGACTGACTGTACGAGTGAGTGATTAAACATATCTTCGAGAATGTATGGGTGAGTGATTAATCTGTGTAAATGTGTGTATCAGTCTGTCAGTTGGTGTATAAGTGGCTGCATTGGTTGGTGAGTAGGTACATGAGTGTGTACATTGGTTTCAGAAACACGTATGGCCCAGACGGCGTGTATTGATGTTGCGAGGACTCGTTTAAGCCTGCTGCTGCCATCCAAATAAAGAGGGCAAACTGAACGTTGTGTGTGGTGTCTTCAACTTTGAGCAGTCTTCGATTGGCATTTCTATCTATCTATCTATCTATCTATCTATCTATCTATATATATATATATATATATATATATATATATATATATATATATATATATATTATCTACTGGCGGTCGCCAGTAGATAGTTATAGTTAGGACCAAGTTTCCATAGGAAATCTGAAAATTCTATTTTGAATAACTTTGGCGCCGGTTGACGAATCCTCGCAAAATTTTTAAAACTAATGGGGCGCTCCGCTCAGCTCCTACCCTGAAAGTCTCGGGGTGATTCGTCAAGCGGGGGCCGAGAAAAAAGGGGGGTCCCAAAACGCGTTTTCCCTATGCATTTTCCCATAGGACCTTTAGTCGAAGGTACAGCCTGGAAGGCTGAAGAGAATTACTTGAAATTTGGCAAAGAGGTAGTCCTCAGGTCAGGCATGTGCCTTTTGCATAAATGGTGTCAATCTGTTCAGTAGTTCCTGAGAAAATTGCAGTTAAAAGCACATAAATATCTATACGCGCGCACCGTGCCGTGCGCGAGCGTATATCTGATTGGTGGATTCATGTCAGTCAACATTCGAAACGGTCGAAATCAGGAAGTGTCGGCTGCCATTTTGTGTGTGACAGTGAAACAGAAAGGTGGAGAACGTGAAAAGGGGGCAGGGTAGAGAGTTCCTGACCCCCTAGCCTTTGTCAGGGGGTCCCTGAAGGATCCCGAAGGGTGAAAAAAACATTTATTTTTTTTAAAGAAATCGTGGGGTGCATTACAACAATTACAAAACAGTATATTAGGAATATAGCTCTTCTTGGAGAAGTGGAGTGAGTTCTGAAAAGAACTGTTGTTTTTTGTCGAGCAGCAAAAAAAAAAAAAATGCAGCAAAAAAAAAAAATAATGAAAAACTGTTCACCAGGAACAAAAAAAAACAAAAAAAGAAAAAAATTAGGGGGTAGAGCATGTGTGCTACTGTATCTTGTTCTCTATTAGGTTAATGCTGCTCTCATCATAACAGAGAACAGCATTGCACACATTGCACCGTATATGCACCTTCTGGAACAGAGGGTGCATATCCAGAGGTCTAGAAGCAGGTGAAGCTGCGGCTGCAGATGATGTGCTTGGCTGAGCTGCGGCTGCAGATGATGTGCTCATCTGAGCTGCTGGAGGGTTGTCTCTTGCAGCCCGAGCATAAGCCACAGGATGCATTGCTTTAAAGTGCCTTATCATGGAGTAAATACTAAAGGAGTATTTTTTTTTAGGGTCTCCTCTAGATAAGACCACTCCACAAACAGTGCAGGTGACTTTAGGAGCATTCACCTTCTTCTGACCCTCTGGAAAAGTAAAAAATTGCCAAATAAATGAGTCCTTTTGTTTCCTCTGCCTTGGGGGAACATAGGTCTCCTCCTCACTCCCTGAAGAAGTCTCCTGTTCTGCCATTTTCAGGTGCAGGAAAAGCTGTTCAGCTCCTTCTCCCAGGAAATAAGAAGTATTAATGAGGGGAGTGGGTGTGGTGTTGGAAGATTCTGGAACTGAAACTACTTTGAACCAATGAAAAGTGTTGTTTCGAAATCACATGACTTGCCGTGCGCGCACGGAGCAAGCGCGCATGCGTGCATGGAGCACGCGCGCATGCGCGTACGGAGCATGCGCGCACGGAGCACGCACGCATGCACACACGGAGCACGTACGCATGCGCACACGGAGACGGTACGCACACCGTGAAAAACGTTTTACAAAAAACTGTTTATAAGTTTATGGAAGATATAGGTTTCACACTTAGGAATTAGCATTTTAAAAACCTTGCAAATTCACTGAAAAAACCATAGGTTTCACACATGTTATAGTTAGGAATTAGCATTTAAAAAACCTTGCAAATTCACTGAAAAAACCATAGGTTTCACACATGTTATAGTTAGCTGGACATTTCACTCGTAAAAAACCATTGAAATTCCCCCGTTATATTTAGTTCAGCTAACTATAACTCGCGCGACCGCAGTGCACTGCTGATGATGTCACATAGTTAGAAATTAGCATTTAAAAAACCTTTGAAATTCACAGAAAAAAACATAGGTTTCAGGCAGTGTATTGTTAGCAATTAGCATTTAAAAAGCCTTAGAAATTCACTGAAAAAACCATAGGTTTCAGGGGCGTTCTAGTTAGCTGGAATTTTCACTCGTACAAAACCATTGAAATTCCCCCGTTATAGTTATAGTTATAGTCATTGGAGATGTCATCAGTGATGTCATGAGTGATGTCACTGAGCATGTCATGAGTGATGTAATATGTGACGTCATCAGCAGTGGATTGCGGTCGCGCGAGTTATAGTTAGCTGAACTAACTATAATGGGGGAATTTCAATGGTTTTTTACGAGTGACATGTCCAGCTAACTATAACATGTGTGAAACCTATGGTTTTTTCAGTGAATTTGCAAGGTTTTTTAAATGCTAATTCCTAACTATAACGTGTGTGAAACCTATGGTTTTTTCAGTGAATATATATATATATATATAAAACCAATCCTGTCGGTCTTCAAACTAACAGGCGCCAACTCCGTGAGAGTAAAACAAAAAGATACATTTATTGACAAAAAAAGAAGGCCACGACGCGTTTCGATGGCAAGACGCCTCTGTCACAACCCCGGGCTTAACTCCTATCAAGCATTAAGTAAACGAGTCATTCTAGATGTTGTCACAGCAACCACACTCGTAATGAACATAGAAGAGTCAACTTCAAAATGAAATGCAGAGCAGTTACTGTGTATCTTATGGATAATGTACAAGGATAACATTACGAGCACAACATTGTTAGACCAAATATATCTTTGACCAAATTAACAATTTGTGAAAGGCAAAAGAATATAATAAAGGAAAAGAAAATAATTGTTACACAATAGATTTAGACTAAATGTCTCATAGTTATCTTATGCATTTATCTTCACAATAAAAGTAAACAAAACCCCAGAAGTTATAATTCTAAGCAAGTGCTCTAAGTTGGACAATAGGCACATATCTAGTCA
Source organism: Triturus cristatus (assembly GCF_964204655.1). Taxonomy (NCBI): domain Eukaryota; kingdom Metazoa; phylum Chordata; class Amphibia; order Caudata; family Salamandridae; genus Triturus; species Triturus cristatus. The sequence continues at coordinate 75,508,629 of NC_140588.1, forward strand.
GCATATAAACTCAGTAATTGGTTAATCAACGTGATTAGACTTTTCATCTGGCTGGTTTACTTAACCCAAAAGTGATACATATCTCCAATTAAGTGTGTTGATAATTCCACACTATTATTTAGGGATTCGGACCCAAGTGGGCCAAGAGCTCAAAAAGTCGGGTAAGCGCCATGTGCAAACTAAGTGAACATGTATATATATGAAAGCTCCAAAAATGCCACCCAGGACAAAGACGCACTTGACATCTGGAAGCTGAAAGCCTTTCAATAGGTAAGAACAAGAGCTGCATGCCGATGTGAGATTAAAGCAATCATGTCAATTTTGCCTGACGAGTTTCAGTGCAGATCGCACTTTCTTCAGAGGCTCGACAGATTCATGCTGGCACTGACACGCCCTCAATTTAAATAGTCACTGCCCTCCAATTGGGCTGCTCAACTGAGCCCACTAAGATTTGTGAGTCTTGTAGTGAGGAAGTCAGATTCCACCCGCCAATGGATGCCACAATATCATTTCACGCTTGAATATCCTCAGGATCGGTTTGTAGCTGATAATGGTCCACGTCTCAATAGCCCCAAGCCAGAGTAGCCGTAAGGCACTGGTCAACGAGGTGATCAAGTCGGGGAAGGAAAGGAAAGGAACTGCTGGGAGGGAGATCTGGGGAAACAAGAAAGATAATCAACGCAGTTTCCTTCCTTGACATGTTAATAATAATTTTCCAACAGTTATTAAACCTGTATTCAGAAACCTATGCAATATACCTGTAAAGAAAGATAACACAAGGCAATGCGTGGTTCCTAGAAAGTTCATACGATTATATGTCTTGGCGTGGAGAGGGCATGCTGCAACAAAATACATAAAATCATCATTATCCATATATATCTTTCATCATGATGACCAGCATTGTAGTATCTAGGAACATATCGTACGCCGTGATAAACATACCCTTCTAGGACTCCTAACCGCATCACAGGGGACCGAGGGTAGTCCGTACCTCACACATTACGTGGTAGGAACAACGATAAAAAACAGCTAGGAACATTAAGCCTATGTCCCTTAGCCTGTGTATTGTGGTACTATGTATACGGTACCACCAATAACATAAGATGCAGTAGCACTGCCAGAAATGACCTCGAAGGCTTCAATAAGGTTTCTATACAATCAAGAATATTTTGAGGTGCTTTGCCAAGTTTTTGTTCTCAGAGCAGTTCTCTAAGTAAATGAGCCATTCAAGAGAGAAAACAATGTCACCCCAGTCACACACGAAGCACATAGGACCTTCTGGAACACACCACCAGGAATCCCAGCTGAACCTGACACCGCGGGAGCACTGGAAGAAGAGCAAAATCCAGACACAGGGAAGAGCACCCTGTAAGTGGTGCCAGGCACCCCTACCTCACCAGAGCACGCTGGACATGAGTACTTCTCAGGGCAGCTCAGTAACGAGGCACAGGCTCCAAGGACAGCGGATCACTGCTCCCCTTCCTCTCTGGCAACATCCGTGGAAAGGCAAGGCGACCTCCTCGCTCAAAAAAAGCACACAACGAATTTCCGACATGGAGAAAAGGTCCGTCTTCCTTTTCTGTCGTGCGCAAGCACGTCACGTCGCATGCTAGAGGATCATGGGATATGTAGTCTTTAGGCTACTTCCGTGTTCCCCGATGAAGCACTCACATTATTCGTAACAGTACATCCCCCTTTACTGAGAGCGCGACAAGTGGCCAGGTTTTGAAGGGAACCTTCTATGGAATGAAGAGACAAGTTTGGGTGCGTGAACCCCAGAAGCCGGCTCCCAAGAATTCTCCTCCGGCCCGTACCCTTTCCATGCAATGAGGTACCACAGTCTTTGTCTTCGCATCTTGACATCCATGATCTGTTTGACTTCATACTCGTCCACGTTATCCATCACCACTGGCCCAGGATGTTTCCTCACCGGGGAAACTGAAGGATTCAACAGTGATACATGAAAGACGGGATGAATACGCATGTGGGATGGCAGAGCCAACTTCAAGGCTACAGGGTTAATGCATTTGATGATTTTGTAGGGTCCAATAAATCTGGGGTTAAACACACTGCGTTTCCTGAAGTGAATGTTTCTAGTGGATAACCATACCGCATCCCCCACTTGATACAAGGGCCCTTCTCTCCTATGCCGATCGGCAGACGTCTTGTACTTCATCTTTGAATGATCCAGATGCTTACGCACATTCCTAAGTGTCCCCTGAATGTGGGTTATCCTTCTACCCACCTCGGGGAGGTTGTGATTAGCAGTGGGGTGGACAAAAGGCAAGAATCGTGGCTGATACCCAAAGGAGCTGTAGAAGGGAGATACTTGTGTTGCGCTATGTGTGGCGCTGTTGTAGGCAATTTTAGCCAACCACAAATATTCCACCCAAGCATTGATACTGTTATCCACATAGCAGCAAAGATACTGTTTGAGAGTCTGATTCAGACGTTCTGTTTGACCATCCGTCTGCGGATGGAAACTTGTGGATAGAGCTGTCTTGATGTGGAGAGAGGCACACCATGCTTTCCAGAACTGAGCCGTAAACTGGGAGTCACGGTCCGACACAATAGTCTGCGGTAATCCAAGTAAATGCACCACATGAACTAGAGGGAGATTGGCCAGCGCACCAGCTGAGGGAACCTGCTTACATGCTCCAAAATGTCCCATTTTTGTGAGATAGTCAATTCCTACAACAATCGTTGTGTAACCCTTATCATTCGGGAGACCAACAATTAAATCCAGTGATATGAGTTCCCACGGCGAGTTAGGAGTGGGCATGGGTTGTAACAAACCCGCTGGTTTTTGGTGATCCGGTTTTGCCTTGGCACAGATCTCACAAGCCCTTGTCCAAGCCTTAACATCCACCAACAGGGAAGGCCACCAGAGCGACCTCTTGATGCGATCCACCGTTTTGGCGAACCCATTGTGACCGGCACTAGGTAACTCATGATACCATCGATAAACCGTTTTGCGCAATGTTTCAGTATGTACCAGTATGTGGTTGCAATGCATTGGTATTCCTTGCGTCCGTCTCCATTCTGAATGTCTCTTTAACCAGGCACTCCATGTGAAAGTGTTCACACCTCTGCGGACGTCTCTGAGGAAGGTATCTGGTTGTATTGCACACAGGACTTATTCTGGATTGATAATTGACTGGTGTGGTTAATTGTCTATCTCCTTAGATGTTGTTTGTCTGGTCAGTGCATCCGCTTTTTTGTTATCACTACCCGGTCTGTAGGTGATAATGAAGTGGTATTCCGAAAAGAATAGCATCCATCAACGTTGTCGGGGAGTCAGATGTCTAGCTGCGGTCATAAACTGTAAGTTCCTGTGATCCGTGTATACTGTTACCACATGTACGGCTCCCAGCAACAGATGCCTCCACTCCATCAAAGTGTTTTTTATGGCCAACAATTCTTTTTCTGAGATGTTATGATTTCGTTCAGCATCATTTAATTTCCGGGACATGTAGGCCACCGGATGCAGTTGTCCTGTTACAGAATGTCTTTGGGATAAGACCGCTCCTATGGCTATGTCAGAAGCATCCGCTTCCACCACATACGGTTTAGTGGGATCAGGGTGTGTTAATATAGGAGCTGTCACAAAGGGGGTCTTTAATGCACAGAAAGCCTCCTGTGCTTCTGGAGTCCACTCAAAGACATCACCTTTTTTCAACAGTTTGGTCATAGGTGCCATCATCTTGGAAAACTGGTTGATGAAGCGGCGGTAGAAGTTGGCGAACCCTAAGAGGCATTGAACTTCTCGCACGTTCTGGGGAGCAGGCCATTCTTTTGCCGCTATGATCTTTCTCTCAGCCATCTCTTGTCTTGCGCGGCTGAGCATTACTCCAAGGAACTCTACTGTATGTACGTGGAATTCACATTTACTCAATTTGCAGAATAGGTTGTTATTCCGCAAAATGTTCAACACCGTCTTAAAGTGTTTTTCATGTATGAGGCTGTCATTGAAATATACAAGAATATCGTCGATGTAGACCACTACATAATGATCCAAGATCTCACGAAAGATGTCATTCAGGAAGTATTGAAAAGCAGCTGGTGCATTGCATAATCCATACGGCATGACTAGGTATTCAAATCATCCGTATCGTGTTTTGAACGCAGTCTTCCATTCATCACCGTTCCTGATGTGCACAAGGTGATATGCCCCCTTGAGATCTACCTTCGTGTATATAGCTGCCTTCTTTACCTGTTCCAAGAGTACTGGAATTAACGGAAGCGGGTATAGATTTTTTACAGTAATGTTGTTCAATGCTCTGAAGTCTACACAGGCTCTGAGCTCGCCGTTTGCTTTAGAAATAAAAAATATCGGTGAAGCAGCAGGGGATTTAGATGGTCTAATGAATCTTGTTTCCAGATGTTTGTCGAGATATGAACGGAGGTGCTGATCTTCGGGTTCTGTTAATGCATATATCATTCCACATGGTGCAAAAGTTCCAGGAATCAGATCAATCTGACAATCGTATTGTCTGTGTGGAGGAAGCACTTCTGCTTGCATATCGTCGAACACCTTAGCATATTCCTGGTACTGAGTGGGCAGTTGGGTATCTTTTTCTGATGCAGTGGCGATGCATAGACCGGAGGCTAGGGCTGCAGCAGGTCCTTCTGGGGTCTTGACGCAATGTTCCTGGCAATACGAAGACGTTAAGAAAACATCTTTGGTAACCCAATTGATCTAAGGGTTATGCTTTTGCAACCAGGGCAGCCCGAGTATAATGCCATATTGCGGGGCCTGTATTACATTGAACGCAATTCTCTCACAATGAGAGGGTCCGAGCATGACTTTCAACATTTCTGACCGGTGTCCTATGGGTCCGGTGTTCAGTTTTCTTCCGTCCACTGCATATACCTCCACTGGACCGTCTTTGGGGACCAATTTTATGCCTCGACGTTGAGCTTCTCCCATATCTATGAATAGACCTGTGGCTCCGGAATCTATCATGGCAGGAACAGGAACCCAATCCATCTGAATCAGTATCTGTAATTCTATGAACAAGTGACCTTGTTTCTGAGTAGGTCTGTCATTCAATGGAGGGATATACGTCTGGCTCCAGGAATCCCCTTCTTTGATCCTAGAGCGGGTCAGTTTTCCGATGGTTTGTCAGTGTTGGTCTTCCCAAACCGGTTGGTCCCAAGCCAATTGTTCTGGGGTTTTACTGGGCACTCTTTCACGAATTGCCCTCTTTTGCCACAATAAAGGCAAAGGCCTTGTTTCCTACCAGCCTCTTTTTCTATGGAGGTGAGCGCAGCTCGTACTGTACCAATTTCCATGGCTTCTGGAGCGGGCCCTTTGGGACTGTCGGAGGATTTGGGTTTACCCACTCTGTACCAGTTTCGTTCTCTTCTTCTGTATTCCCCTTTTCGTTCACTCAACCTGTGATCCAGGCGTAGTGCCAGATTGATGAGACCTTCACAAGAGGTGGGCTGAGGATCAATTTGTGCAATTATGTCCTTTAGTTCTTCCCGAAGTCCCTGATGAAAGAGTAATGCCTGCTTGGCCTCTGGCCAATTCAATTGGTCTCGGCCACCAGGCGCCGAAAGGAATTGAGATACACCAGTAGATCCTTGTTCCCCTGTCTCAATTCCAGGAGTTCACGGTCTGCTGTGAAGGAGTCAGCCCTTCTATCAAACACCCTGATGAATTCTTCTTTGAAAGCTTCCCAGTCATATAACAGAGGGTCGTCTCTATTCACTAGAGGCACGGCCCATTGTGCAACGTCCCCGGCTAGATACAATATGAGGAAAGCTACTTTTGCCTGGTTGGTGGGAAAAGATTTTTGTTTACATGAAATATGCAACAATATTTGCGTCAGGAATTCTTGCACTTTATCTGATTCCCCATGATATGTTTCTAGCGTAGCCAATGGTATATTAACCGGCATTTCTACCACCACGGTGCTGGATGGAACCACCGGAGTACTACTTATGTCAAACGGATTCTTCTGGAGACGTTCTCCACGAGCTCTCAGGTCTGCGGTTTCTTGGTGTGATGCCGCCAACTCCGCCTTTACACCTGTTAGGACAGCTATTACGTCCTCAAGTGTGGCCATTTTCAAACAATCCGACCGGGAGAATAGGTATTCGTGGGTCGGAAATTCTGTCACGCTTGAATATCCTCAGGATTGGTTTGTAGCTGATAATGGTCCACCTCTCGATAGCCCCAATCCAGAGTAGCCGTAAGGCACTGGTCAATGAGGTGATCAAGTGGGGGAAGGAAAGGAAGGGAACTGCTGGGAGGGAGATCTGGGGAAACAAGAAAGATAATCAACACACAGTTTCCTTCCATGGCATGTGAATAATACCTTTCCAACAGTTATTAAACTTGTATTCAGAAACCTATGCAATATACCTGTAAAGAAAGATAACACAAGACAATGCGTGGTTCCTAGAGAGTTCATACGATTATATGTCTTGGCGTGGAGAGGGCGTGCTGCAACAAAATACATAAAATCATCACTATCCATATATATCTTTCATCATGATGACCAGCATTGTAGTACCTAGGAACATATCATACGCCGTGATAAACATACCCTTCTAGGACTCCTAACTGCATCACAGGGGGCCGAGGGTAGTCCGTACCTCACACGAGAACCCCTGTTAAGTGGAGTCAAGAAAACAATTCACCCATAAATCAACCAGACATTACATGGTAGGAGCAATGATAAAAAACAGCTAGGAACATTAAGCTCATGTCCCTTAGCCTATGGATTGGGGAACTATGTATACGGTACCACCAATAACATAAGATACAGTAGCACTGCCAGAAATGACCTCAAAGGCTTCAATACGTTTTCTATGCAATCAAGAATCTTCTGAGGTGCTTTGCTAAGTTTTTGTTCTCAGAGCAGTTCTCTAAGTAAACGAGCCATTCAAGAGAGAAAACAATGTCACCCCAGTCACACACGAAGCACATAGGACTTTCTGGAACACACCACCAGGAATCCCAGCTGAACCCGACACCGCGGGAGCATTGGAAAAAGGGAAAAATCCAGACACAGGGAAGAGCACCCTGTAAGTGGTGCCAGGCACCCCTACCTCACCAGGGCACGCTGGAAGCGATTACTCTTCAGGGCGGCTAAGTAACGAGGCGCAGGCTCCAAGGACAGCGGATCACTGCTCCCCTTCCTCGCTGGCAACATCCATGGAAAGGCAAGGCGACCTTCTTGCTCGAAAAAAGCACACAACGAATTTCTGACATGGAGAAAAGGTCCGTCTTTCTTTTCTGTCATGCGCGAGCACGTCACGTCCCGTGCTAGAGGATCATGGGATATGTAGTCTTTAGGCTACTTCCGTGTTCCCCGATGAAGCGCTCATAGTATTCACAACATATCAGCTGTTACATGAATTCAAACACCTGCACGGGCCTCGGCATGCAGGATAGTCATGAATCCATACCAAAATGTCCCACTTTGAAGCTCCATTGAATACAAAACTCCATTGCCCACAATGTTCGTGTGGTGGTTCTTAGTGGGCTCATTTGAGCAGCCCGATTGGAGGGCAGTGACTACTTAAATTGAGGGCGTGTCAGCGCCAGCATGTATCTGTCGAGCCTCTGAAGAAAGTGCCATCTGCACTGAAACACATCAGGCAAAATTGACATGATTGCTGTAATCTCACATCGGCATGCAGCTCTTGTTCTTACCTATTAAAAGGCTTTCAGCTTCCAGATGTCGTCTTTGTCCTGGGTGGCATTCTTGGAGCTTTTATATATATATATATATATATATATATATATATATATATATATATATATATATATATATTATCTACTGGCGGGCGCCAGTAGATAGTTATAGTTAGGACCGTGTTTCCATAGGAAATCCGCAACATTCTATTTTGAATAACTTTGGCGCCGATTGAGGAATCTTCGCGAAATTTTCAAAATAGGTGGGGCGCTCCGCTCCGCTCCTTCCCTGAAAGTGTCGGGGGGATTCGTCAAGCAGGGGCTGAGAAAAAGGGGGGGTCCCAAAACACGTTTTCCCCATGCATTTTTCCATAGGACCTTTAGTCCAAGCTACAGCCCGAACGGCTGAACAGAATTACTTGAAATTTGGCAGAGAGGTAGTCCTCAGGTCAGGAATGTGCCTTTTGCAAATCTGTTCAGTATTTCCTGAGAAAATAGCATTTAAATCAATATATATATCGGTAGGCGCGCTCCGAGCGCGTACGGTAAGCTTAACGTACGCGAACGCTGCCGTGCGCGAGCGCAATTCTGATTGGTGGTTACATGACTGTAAACATTCGAATCGGTCGAAATCAGGAAGTGTCGGCCGTCAGTCTCACACTGATAAACAAAGGTGGAGAACGTGAAAAGGGGGCAACGAAGAGAGTTGCAGACCCCCTAGCGTTTGTCAGGGGGTCCAAGAAGGACCCAAAAGTATTAAAAATACATTTTATATTTTTTTTAAAAAATCACGGGGTGCGCGTACGGTAAGCTTACCGTACGCGCACGGCTGAAAAGAATCATTAAAAAAAATAGAAATAAAAATCAATTTTAAGTGTTTAGATATTTAAACCATTTATTGAAAAACAAGTTATTTTGTTTGTCAGGTAAGTGTGAAATTTCTGTATGTATCACACATTTACTTTCATGCTCCCTTTTTTTCACTTCTCTCTGCTTTTCTCATTTCCAGTCCCTCAAGGACCTTGTAGGGTGATTTTTTTTTATTTTTATTTTTTTTAAAAAGCGCGCACGGTAAAAAAAATGTTTTAAAAAAGTGATTACAAAAATTTAAAAAAAGTTGTGAGGTAAGGTTGGCTCTTAAAAGAGCCGTTGTGTTAATACAGGGATAGAGGAAAGAAAGAATGGGAATATTAACAAGGACCACAGATGTGCTGGTCTATCTTATTGTTTATTAGGGAAATACTGGTCTCCCCATGAACAATTAGACCATAACATCTGGTGCACCTCATTCGTACCCTCTGAAATCGAGGGTTCCTTTCCACAGGAGCAGAAGAGGGTGATGCTCCCACCGCAGAGGAAGGGCTCAGCTGAGCTGCCGAAGATGTACTCGGCTGAGCTTCTGCGGATGTGCTCGGGTGACTTACTGGAGATGTTTCTTCAGTATGTCGAGCAAAAGTCCTGGGATGTACATCCCTAATGTGTCTAACCATAGAGTGATTACCAAAGGAATACTTCTTCCTTGGATCACCTCTAGATAAGACACGCTCACAAAGTGAGCAGGTGACTAATGGAGCATTTACCTTTTTCTGCCCCTCTGGAAATGTAAAATATTCCCAAACAAAAGAATTCTTTTGTTTCCTCCTTCTCTGTCTAATGATGGTGCTGCCCTGCTCACTCTCAGAAGAGGACTGCTGCTCTGCCATTGTATCCCAAAGACAATTCAGCTCCTTCTCCTAGGAAATCACAAGCAGTAATGAGGGGAATGGGTGTGGTGTAGGAAGATTCTGGAACTGAAAGTAGTTTAAACCAATCAGAAGTGTTGTTTCTTGATCACATGACCTACCGTACGCGCTCGCTAAGCTTACCAAACGCGTACGGTAAAAGTACGCATGCACGTAGGGAAGACACACGCACGCGCGCATGCGCATTACAGGCACGCTCGTACACTTCCGCGTAATGTGCGCGTGCGCGTATGAAGCATGCGCTTACGCGTCGCGTAGGAAGTACGGACGCGTCCGTAAATTGCGTAAGCATGCGCACACGGAGTATAAATATTACGTACGCTCACCATATATAAAGCGAAGCGTGCGCTTACGGTAAGCTTACCGTACACGCACGGTAAAAAAAATTTTTTCAAAAGATAAAGGTTTTTGGAGATATTAACTATGTTATACAACTATATCTAACCATTTATTTAAAAAAGGTGAATCTTTCTATATTGCAGAATGGATTAAATCCATGAATATATACATAGGTAGCATAGTGTTTAAAGGAAAAAATTAAAAGAAAAAAAAAAGATGTAAAAAAACAAGCAAATTCAATGAAAAAACCATAGGTTTTACACACATTATAGTTAGGAATTAGCAATTAAAAAACCTCGCAAATTCACAGAAAAAAACATAGGTTTCACACACGTTATAGTTAGGAATTAGCATTTAAAAAACCTTGCAAATTCACTGAAAAAAACCATAGGTTTCACACACGTTATAGTTAGCTGGACATTTCTCTCGTAAAAAACCATTGAAATTCCCCCGTTATAGTTAGCGCAGGCAACTATAACTCACGCGACCGCAATCCTCTGCTGATGACGTCAGATATTACATCACTGATGACATGTGTCTTTCTGAAAATAAAATATTTGTAATATATGTATAGCTAAAGATTAATGGAAGAATGGGTAAATAGGTGTCTAAATACAGTGATGTAATATCTGACGTCATCAGCAGAGGATTGCGGTCGCGTGAGTTATAGTTGCCCGCGCTAACTATAACGGGGGAATTTCAATGGTTTTTTTATGAGAGAAATGTCCAGCTAACTATAACGTGTGTGAAACCTATGGTTTTTTCAGTGAATATATATATATATATATATATATATATATATATATATATATATATATTAACATAAGAACCTCCGATTGGGGAGCCCTCAACCCTGCAGGGCGGCCTCTTAGTACGGGTACGGAGCAACCAGCCAAATTCCACTCTCTGTGAATACAAATGCAAGAGGCCCATTTCAAGAGACAAGAAGCTTTAATTGGAGAAATTCAGCACAGCGCTTCCTATAGTCCAACCGGTTTCGGCCATGCTGCCTTTATCACGGACAGGAAGTAACGCAGGGTGCAGCTGGGCTTACGTTTTTTATAGTCTTAGTCGGCATTTGACTGATTGTGGCCTGCATCACCCATAGTGCACCATCCATGCAGGTAAATGTAAAAGTTGAATGCGCGTTTTGCTGGCAACAAGATAGTACTCCGCTCAGCTCCTTAGTGCACTTTACCATTCGAGCATATTTGCAACAGTCAATTGTCTTATAAAAGCATAGTGCAAGATTTTTCGCTTACTCCAGTTAACTGCTTCTGTCAACAGAACGATTGGAAGGGGAGTCATCCCCGACCAAATCCCTTCCAGCGCTGCCGTCCTTTTTCACCATGTTGGCATCACCTGCGTAGGTCTGGCGGCAGCGTGTGGGTCATGCTCCCTCATCACAAATTAACACAAGAACCTCCGATTGGGGAGCCCTATATATATATGACCAAACAATCCTGCCACCTCAGAAACATCCAAAGGAGAAGGCACGGACTCAAGGCTTGTAAGGATAGGGCTTCTTTTATTATCTCAGGTCACCATCAACCCAGAGATACGAGAGACTCGTTTCTGCTTATGCGAAGCCTTTGTCAATCTAATTAGCGCCATTGCAAAATTAGTTTAAATAGCCAATCCCACTCAAGGCAATGTACAACATAGAAGAAATACTCTCCAACAAATAGCATTGGTATCAGCCCCATGTGCGTTTTGAAACTACTATGCCAGGTAAAAAATATAGTAATATACAGTTAGCACAGTGCTTATACTGCACCTACATGATTTACCGTATATCTAATTGCATTAAAGATGTTGGATATGCATATACAGAATTCTGTGTGTGTCATCTTCCTTAATGGGAATGTGGTTTGCTTTCAACATACGGCGCCAATCTCTCTAAATGCATCGCCTGTATCTGACACAAAAACAAAGTAGGTCGCACACTGCTCGTCATACCAGCAAATAGCCCCATAGAACTCTGGATAATGTAGTAGCAACGGTGAGTACGCCTATGCCACGAGTATGTCACTATAATGCCATCCCTGGACACGTGTTTCGAGGTAATTGCCTCTCGTCAGCAGGGAGCAGGTAGGTATGTGGGGTGCCAAGTAGACTGCCAAAATATTGAAGGTAAAATACCTCTCACGGCGCGCAGGTGCGGTACCAAGGCTCGTCAGCCCAAATCGCTCGAGGGAGCTTAAATACATAAACAAAGTAGGTCGCACACTGCTCGTCATACCAGCAAATAGCCCCATAGAACTCTGGATAATGTAGTAGCAACGGTGAGTACGCCTATGCCACGAGTATGTCACTATAATGCCATCCCTGGACACGTGTTTCGAGGTAATTGCCTCTCGTCAGCAGGGAGCAGGTAGGTATGTGGGGTGCCAAGTAGACTGCCAAAATATTGAAGGTAAAATACCTCTCACGGCGCGCAGGTGCGGTACCAAGGCTCGTCAGCCCAAATCGCTCGAGGGAGCTTAAATACATAAACAAAGTAGGTCGCACACTGCTCGTCATACCAGCAAATAGCCCCATAGAACTCTGGATAATGTAGTAGCAACGGTGAGTACGCCTATGCCACGAGTATGTCACTATAATGCCATCCCTGGACACGTGTTTCGAGGTAATTGCCTCTCGTCAGCAGGGAGCAGGTAGGTATGTGGGGTGCCAAGTAGACTGCCAAAATATTGAAGGTAAAATACCTCTCACGGCGCGCAGGTGCGGTACCAAGGCTCGTCAGCCCAAATCGCTCGAGGGAGCTTAAATACATAAACAAAGTAGGTCGCACACTGCTCGTCATACCAGAAAATAGCCCCATAGAACTCTGGATAATGTAGTAGCAACGGTGAGTACGCCTATGCCACGAGTATGTCACTATAATGCCATCCCTGGACACGTGTTTCGAGGTAATTGCCTCTCGTCAGCAGGGAGCAGGTAGGTATGTGGGGTGCCAAGTAGACTGCCAAAATATTGAAGGTAAAATACCTCTCACGGCGCGCAGGTGCGGTACCAAGGCTCGTCAGCCCAAATCGCTCGAGGGAGCTTAAATACATAAACAAAGTAGGTCGCACACTGCTCGTCATACCAGCAAATAGCCCCATAGAACTCTGGATAATGTAGTAGCAACGGTGAGTACGCCTATGCCACGAGTATGTCACTATAATGCCATCCCTGGACACGTGTTTCGAGGTAATTTCCTCTCGTCAGCAGGGAGCAGGTAGGTATGTGGGGTGCCAAGTAGACTGCCAAAATATTGAAGGTAAAATACCTCTCACGGCGCGCAGGTGCGGTACCAAGGCTCGTCAGCCCAAATCGCTCGAGGGAGCTTAAATACATAAACAAAGTAGGTCGCACACTGCTATCTGTCACTGAATAATTAAATAAAGACAGCTTTCAATCAAGAATGTTTCGCAACGCTAGTCAGCGGTCCACCGGTATCCGACCTCTGACCTCTATTCTCGGAACAATATTCATTGCTGCCATGCTGCACATATATTAATCCAAACTGAGTCCTTAAAAAGCAATTTGGACATAATAACCGGAACCGCGCCCCGGGGCCAAACTGCATAGTTTATAACTGCAGGACTTGAGTGTCCGCCTCCCAGCGCGTGTTCATGTCCCAACAGGACTACCTGTCCCATAATGCAACAAGGCGCTCCCATGGAAAAGCAGCAGTTCTTGAGCGAATATCTCGCATTGAAGTCAGAGTCGTGAATATATATATCTCTGCTCCAATACACTGTTGCTAGTGCACTCGCGGACGGGTGCTGTGATCACAGCAGTGTGCCGTGAAAATATGCGAGCTCCTTCTTCCCCACTCCTATATGCCAAGGAAGAGCACTCACGGGGTGATGTCAGTATCTGTTTATTCAGACCAAAAAAATTTTCGGCGGGTGCCTTTGAAAATAATTTTTTATGTATTTAAAAGCATTAGCACGTGGTATATTCAAGGACATAGATGATGGACTAATTTTTTTAATTACTTATGGTCGCCATATTAGAACGGTGTATGACTTGACATTCTATGCAGATTACAAAGCATTATATACATTGGAAATGTTCTACACATTGTCAAATTCATGAAAAAGAGTATTTTGCCGTGTATCGGCTCCACCATCTCGTCCTTACTTTCTAAGATGGCACTACCTTATTGTACTAGTGTTTTAGAGTAAATCTTGTTTAAATATCTAGACGTGTATCGGCTTTGTACGAAGGTGTGCATCTTAAAGGAAGGCTATGGAGATCCAATGTTTCTATTTAAATTCATTAGAAAGACCATCATCAAGACATGTTTTTCAAATCACATTTAAAATGTATTCACCCGTATATCGGCCTTATATTAATTTATATTACGTGTATGCCAAATAATTCTTAATCAATTAATCCTGTTCATGTAAAAATTAAGTATGTATAATTCTTTATGTTAATGCACAAAGTTCATATTTCTTTCTCCTTCCCTCTAAATGTTGACCTCTTCTTAAAGAATAGCATGTTCAGAGTTGCCGTGTGATGTAAGTCTTTAAAATCTTATTAACCTCTTTAATTCCTTTGGGCATTTTGTTTGAAGGTCTATAATATATCTCGACTCTAACCTTCTAAGCTATGTAATTCTGTTGCCCTCTCTTTTGCATACTGGTACTGAATCTATACTGAAATAGCTCAACAGATCCCTGTTGGTCTGATGTTTTTCGGCAAAATGTCTGGCGACAGGATACGTAGCATCATTTTTTGCTATGGTACGCATGTGCTTCAATATCCTGATTTTAGTGGGGTGAATTGTGCTACCTATGTATCTAAGTCCACACGGACATAAGAGATAGTATACTGCATAGGTAGTATTGCAAATTAGGAATTTGTTGATAACTTTCTTCTTATTTATTCCTGGTATGTCATATGACAATGTTCTCTTGCTATTTGCACAGGCTTTGCATTTCCCGCATGGGGAAAACGCTTCATGTCCTGCAGGGTTCCCTTGGTATTAGTTGTTTTTTGTAAGTGGCTCTGGACTAGATGATCTCTAATTGATCAGGATTTTTTGAAGGTTATTTGGGTAGCAACAGGTAAATCTGAACCAATGACCGCATCCGTTTTAAGGATGTGCCTATTGTCTCTCATTATCTTTTTCAATTGGTTGGCATCTTCTGGGAATGTAGTGCTAAATCTAAACTTGGTTGCCATTTCCTCATTCAATGGTTTCTTGGTTTTCTTTTTAAACAATTTCTGTCTAGGTATCTTAATTACCTTATTCAATTTGGTCTCTATTAGTTCTCTACTGTATCCTCACGTTCTGAATCTATCACAACTCTCCTTTGCTGCTATCCTAAAGTCATCCTCCCTGGAGCTGTTCCTTTTCAATCTAAAAATTCCCCATAAGGGCAACGTTTGATCAATTGGGTTGGGTGACTACTCTCCGCATGCAGGGTAGAATTACCTGCAGTTGTTTTGCGGTAAAAGGACATATTGAGTTGATTGTCTGCTACGCTGACCTTCAAATCTAGAAAGATAACAGTTGCAGAATCAACTTGCCCAGTAAATTGTAGATTTACACTGTTATTATTCCAATGTGCAATGAATTCATTTGCTAAGTCTATGGGGCCATTCCAAACTATAAATAAATCATCAATGTATCGATGCCATGCTGCTACATTATCCATCCATTTTTTGTTTTCTGGCGACCAGGCCACCTGCTTCTCCCACCAGCAAACGAAGAGATTCACGTAGCTGGGGCCGAAGCAGGTGCTTATCGCTGCCCTGGAAATCTGCCTATAATGGTCCTCTGCAAATAGGAAAATGTTGTTTGTTATCAAAACCCCGTAAATTCCAACTACATTTTGTTATGCTCTGCAAACTTCAACGGTCGATTGGGTAAGAAATATTTAACAGCATGGAAGGCTAGTTTGTGTTCAATACAGGTATAAAGACTTGTAATGCCTAGAACAATACATTTTTTATTAAATTCCCACTGTAATGTTTCCATATGACATAAAAAATCTTTGGTATCTTGTACATAAGATGATAACTCAGTCACAAATTTGAATGAAAAGTGATCAATAAAAGTAGGCAGATGCTCCATTAGACTTCCCTGTGAAGATACAATTGGTCTACCCGGGGGTCGATCTTTATCTTTATGGATCTTGGGAATGTGGTAAAAGGTTGGTATAATCGGGTTCAAACAACAAAGAAACAAGTATTCATCTGTTTCAAGCATGGTTTTATCATACCACGATTTAATCAATAAATGGTATTGTGTTATGCTTGCATGATAATCATCTTTAGTTATTTTTTCATAACAGGGGGTGTCCGAAAGTTGTCTTAATGCTTCATCATAATATTGTTCCCTAATCTGTATGACCATGTTGCCACCTTTGTCTGAAAGCTTGCATATTAAGGACTCATCCTTGCTCAAATTGATTAATGCCAGATGCTGTTTTCTGGTGATGTTATGTCTTGTTTGATTACTCATACTGATTCTCAATTTCAGTAAGTCCTTAGTAATTAATTCCGCAAAGATGTCAATTGCATTGGTGGGTAATTGAGGCAGAAATTGCGATGTGGGCTTGAAGGGGCTGCTTTCACCCTCTTGATCTATTCCCAGCCTACTAGCTCGTTCCGCCATGTCCATGGTGCTTGTGTCTTCCTCTCCTTTCTCGGTGCGCAGTGTCTCCATAGCTTCCAATGCAGATAGGTCATCACAGGATGTAACATCAGTCGCACTTCTTTTGTTTTGTGCTTTTGTTGGTTTGGCGACTATAGGTTTCAGTATAAAATATTTGTGAAGCTTAAGTTTTCTAGTTAACTTGAACAGGTCGATTGAGTATATTCGAACCTGTTCAAGGGACAGAACGTCAGATTTAACCTTAATACTGATTCTTCATCACTCGTTAGTATCTTTGGAGTGAGATTGATGATAGTAAGTTTTTCTACTTGTGTAAATTGCCCCTTTTGCTGCGTGTCATCCATGGAGATATATTTGTTTCTTTGACTCCAGCCACCCCTTCTTGTTTTTTTGTGGCTCTTTCCGGTGGTTTGCTTCTTCCACCTCTCATCCATGTCTGACGCATGAGTTAAATTTCCTCCTGAAAAGGGGTCTTCATTCGACAATCCGTTGATGTGCTGGCCCCTTCCTCTCCTGAGGATTCATTTGGTGTTATATCTGATTCCGATGTTTCCACTCGTTCAGAATTAGGTGCGACTTGCTTAGCAAATAGTTATTTTCTTGGTCCGACGTACTTTTTCGCAAAAGTTAATATACGACCTTGAGCGTAGGCTCGCTCATCTCTTTCGAACTTTTCCTGTTTTCTTTGGTTGATTTTTAACTCATATTTGAATAGACGTTTCTTCATTTGAGCCCTTAATTCCTCTATCTTGGTTTTACCTTCATCCTTTGCTATTTCCATTACCATTTTGTCAATTTATTGCAACGCCTTGTCCTTGTCACTCCAAGCGAATGTAATCAAAATTATGAGCATCCTTTTGCTTGATTGGGCTGTGTGCTCTGCCCATTTCTCCAGCAACAGTGAGTCAGGGTTCTCGTAGGTGGGAATGATGTATATTATTAGTCCCCTTGGGACTTGATTTATGTCCACATAGCTTTGGAGGGAGGTTGCCTCCCACCACTTTCTAATCTCACATTCATAGAGCCTTTCAAGACTAGTGAATTTAGATACCAGGTAAGTAATTCCTGCCAGATTTTTTGTTGCTTTAGGACAGGAGGGGTAGTTGGCCCCCAAGGGCCCTCAATAGCCAAGGGGACTTCATCCCCCTACTAGTAGTATATCAGGAGGTGCATTTGCACAGTGGTGGCCTAATATTAGATCTCAACAATCATTTTGTATAGGACTTACCGGGGTAATAAGAGAGGTAGATGCCCCCCAAGGACGTCCTCGGGAGCCAACTATCCCTCCTGTTACCTCCAGTAAGTCCCATACAGCAGGATTGCTGAGAGGTTGTCAGCGGCCTCGCCCCCTTTCTCCACCACTCTGCAAAAGTGCCACCCGGCCTACTACTAGTTGGGGGATACATTCCCTTTGGCTCCAGAGGGACCTTGGGGCCAAGAAGTCCTCCTGGTACTTCCTGTAAGTCCTACACAGCAGAATTCCTTAGAGCTGGTCGGAGGCCAAGACCCCTTTCTCAACCACTCTGTAAATGTGACTGCTAGTTAAAAAATCTTTAAAATTCACTAAAAAAACAAAGGTGAGAAGGACATTATAGTTAGCAAATAGAATTTAAAAACCTTAAAAATTCACTTATAAAGACAAAGGTTACAGGGACGTTATAGTGAGGATCCGATTTTACTCAAACAAAACCAGAGGAATTCAGCTGTTATAGTTACCTGAGTTAACTATAACTCATACCCCTGCAATGCACTGCTTATGACCTCACATATTACATCACTCATGACATGGTCAGTGATATCACTAATGACATCACTGATGACATCTCAAATTAAATCACTGATGACATGAGTGATGACATCAGCCACATCATCTCTGATGCACCCACTCACACCCCTATAGAATCTTTTATATACTCACTGCCACTCCCACACAACCACTCACAAACCCATTCACAGAGCCATACCAGGACTTACACACCCATTCACAGATTTATAGATCTACACACATCCACTCACTCGCACATACTCATACACCCACTCACTCACTAATGCAGTCATTGAGATATCCACTCCTATACCCATACAAATACTCACACACTGAGTAAGTCACCCATAAAACTACTCACATACCTAGACACTTTTCTGTAGACAATCCCACAGCCACTTACTTACTCATACAAATAGTAACACATAGTCACTCACCTATACAGTCACTGACAGAAGTATGCACTCATCTATATAGCCGCTCTCACATTCACTCACTCATGCATACAGTCACTAATATACCCAGTCACTCACCTGTACTGCCTTTCACATACCCAGTTACTCACCCATACTGACACAAGCACTCAATCACTTCCAAAGCCATACAGACACTCACTCACCCATACAGCTTCTTACACTCACTACCCCATACAGCCACTGACTCACCCACTCACTCATCCATACATGCAGTCACACACCTCCTCACCCACACACACAGACACCCTGACAACCATAAAGGTAGTCAGGAAACAAATTTATCACCCAAATAGCTATTCACATACCCACTAACACACTCACACACCCACTTATGCATCAACTGACAGACAGATACATTCACACAACCAGTCACTCATCCATACATTCAGTGAGACACCTAATCACTCACTTATACAGTCAGTCATGCACCCACTCAGTCCTTCATACATTTACTCATAAACCACTGATTCACCAATACACCTTGGTATATATTTATTTAGTAAAATAATAAAATCCCAACCTACAACAATGGGGGCTCCAAATTCCACCAGATTAGAGTTGAGTCAGCGGAGTAACATCATCTGTATTTGGACCATAATGGCTTACTAATGTATATAAAATATGGTGTACTTTCATTTTGTCAATTATCCAACATCCCTCTTCATCAGGTCTGTACTTAACTAGCTCTACCCCTGATTTTACTCGTAATAGTATAACTATATCTTTGGTAGAGTGCATTAGATATGTGGAAGCCCAAATCTCTATGCATCTTTGTCTTAAGAAGAGGTCCTTGCATTTTTGTCTAAAGAGATGCATTTCCAGAGCATAATTATTTGAACATTATGGCCTTTTAAATATTGTATGATTACTCGCTACCTTTTTTTACTAGTAGTCTATTCACATTCCAGCTTAGAATTGCTAGAGAAATCCCTTTTTCCCTGCTCCCTCTCCATCCACACTCCTCATTTACCATGACCTTACTAACCCTAGTAGGTGTTTTCCCTCTTTGTTTTCCTTTTTGACTTGAGGACAGAGAATTTGTTTTTCCCTATGCTTGTGTACCCTCCCATGGAAACCTTCCCAATTATATTATTAGGCATAGGTACTGCCAACTTAGCTCATCTTAGGAGGTGCCAACAACGTCTTCCCTCCTCCGCCTATTGTTTATCCAAATTCCCCTGCTTTGCCTCCACTATAAATGTATCCACCTCTTCTGGGTCTAGATAATTGTGCATCTTGTTCTGCTGCATCACTTTCAAAATAGCAGGGAACCTCCTTTGTACCGATGCTCCCATCTTCTTCAGCTCCTCAATTCTGTTTCCCAGTTCCCACTGTCTGTCTGCTGTTTCCTTGGAGATATCTGATCTGATCAATGTTTTCTCTTTCAAGGCTAACACCGGATTTTCTCTTTCACTCGAATACAATAAATAATTCACCAGAATCTTTCGTGTTTTTGTAAGGCCTGGGTGTAGCTTAAAGGGGTATCTATGTACGCGTTGGATTTCTATGTCCAGGTTTAGCGGTATGGCCTCTTGTGGGAACGAACTTTCCATTAGATTTAGCACAAATGTTTTGATATTGGATCCCTCCAACCCATTTGCCACTCCCAAAATTCTAATATTGTTCCTCCTGGCATTATTAGGTAGTAAAGCGCTCTTTGATTTCCTGGGTTATGTGGCCGAGCAGTTCCTGAACCACGTCCCAACTTTGGGGCTGCTAGCTCCCATACCAATGCCCTCTGAGATTGGAGCTGCATCGACACTACTGGGCCCCTCCCTAGAAACTCCTCCTACCCCCAGATTTAGTTCTTCCATAGTCAGGGTCAAAAACCTATTTTGTGTAGAGACAGTGAGATGTACTAAGGAGGTACCAGGATCTCCTGATTCTACGCTCCTTGTACGCTTATTGCACTCACCCTACCCTCAAATTCTTTTGTTCTGAGGTGCCCCTATCCTCTTCTATGCTTTGCACTAGATTTTCCTTTGCATCGGTCCTGACTTTAAAAAAAGATCTAACTGAGTGTGTAATTTTAAGGCTGAGAAACCTTGTTTCTCCTTTGGCAAAATTATGTTTGCCAGCTTTACTGGTTTTTTGTGGGGGTAAATGAAACTTTAACTTTATCGGTGTTACCACGGTGTTACTGATGCAGCGTGGAACATCAAATTCCCCTTCTGTCACAGACCAAATACCTCAACATCAAATTCACTCATATACATTCATTGGTGGGGCCCATAACACCAATACTTACACTCCGTTGATCTGCTTTCCTAGGGAAATAAGCTTCCAAACGCTGACATGAAAGGAATAACTTTAACTTACCCTAAATACATTGACTTCAACTCTAAGATATCCCTCTCATAAGGAGATGGATCATTTAGTTGTTATCTATGATTTTAGTGACTAAACTCATCTATCTACTCTTTAAATCCTAAACTAAATTCTCTTCTTCAAATAATCGACACAACACATTTGTCAATTAATCAAGTATTATTTATCC
This sequence comes from Triturus cristatus, assembly GCF_964204655.1. Classification (NCBI taxonomy): domain Eukaryota; kingdom Metazoa; phylum Chordata; class Amphibia; order Caudata; family Salamandridae; genus Triturus; species Triturus cristatus. Next base: position 75,529,721 of record NC_140588.1, read on the forward strand.
AAGAAATATTGCAAGAAACGTTAGAAATCATCATCAGCATTTCAGAGCATCATATTTACCGATTCTGGCTAAAAGTCGTCCTCTAAGTCAGTCAGGTCAGGGAAGAATTTTATTCAGCAAAGTTAGGCCACAATTCAGTCTCTCAAAGATTCAGGATAACGGCTGTCCAGCAGTGTCACCGTCCTCTCTGTCAGCATAACGTCAGGAAATCGAGTTCGTCAAGAAGAGCAAGTTTTTTTAGTTCAATTTCCTACCTACTTTTATAATGAAAATAATGTCAAAAAGTATCAAGATCAGGATTTAGAAAGTCCTGATTGGTCGACTTGGGGTTGTGAGGTGAAGTTCTCAGGGTGTCCAAGCGATGAACTCATCATACTTGCTGGTTCCGGTTTTTAAATCAAGCATGTCTTTGGTATTGGCTACGTTCCCGGAGCGTCCTTGAAGGGTACATGTCCTCCTGGGGTCAGGTCCAGGCTACTGCTGCTAGCGGTGACGCATGCGCACTTCACCCAGAACCTCGTGTTGTCAGGGCAGTCACGTTCAACGTCTCGTTCAGCCATGTTGTTTAGGCCGAAATGGTCAACTTAAGCAAAAGAAACATAAAAACGTAATTAAAACATAGAAATGGCTAATAAAATGTTATCCCCTTGCTAATACCCATATGTGTGTGTATTTATCTAGCAGAAGCAACACTCAGAGCGGTGTATACTCACGGAATAAAGCACAATCACAAATACATCACCAAAGCAACATATAACATGCAATATTCTAATTTTCTACTATTAGTATCCGTACTCAAGTTAGTTTACAATTAATATAGCCATGCAAAGTGCAATTCCAATGTGTAATTCTTTTGTTAGTATGATTTATAAGTATTTCACTGCAAACCAATTAATATGATTACTATTAGTTAATTATTCAGATTAATATAACATGCAGAATGGGGGGGTATACAAAATTTTGTACTACCCGCTCCAGCAATCCCCCCTTTGGTGATTATATCACCACACTAACCAAAAAATGTTGTATCCCTTTTACGGAAATTTAAATTGATTTCTTGTTTCGTTCATATTTCAGTTTCTCCTGTTTCTTCTCTTTTTGCTGTTTTATACATGCTATCCTTTATCTCTTATAGTTCTATTTCTTCGAATTCTCTTTCTTGTTTCTAATCCCTTCTCCATAAGTTTTCTCTTTTTAGTCTTTTCCGGTTTTTATTCTTTCTACAACAGATACAACCTAGTCTAATTATTAATACTAAGGTAATTACACATGTTAATGGAAATAATATCTTACCTATAAATGTAGTACCTAATTTTACTACAAAGTCTTTAATAGCTGATATTTTCTTACCAATCTTCTCCCAGACACCTTCAACCTCCAGTGGTACAATTTCGTCATGCAATTCTGTGATATTCTTAATATAAATTTTCAAATCTCTACTTTCGTCAGGAATGTAAGTACAACAATGTTGAACTTTCAGCATTCCACAGACTCCACCCTCTTTTGCCAATAAAATATCAAGGGCAAGTCGATTTTGCATTACCATAGCACGCATGGCAACCATTTCAGTATTCACCAATAAGAATCCTCCAGCGGTGCTTGTTGACAAGCGATCCACTACTGTTGAAAGTTTTCTAATTTTATTTGCATTCAGAGATATTCCCACTGCGGGTATCAGTGCTCCAAAAATGTCACCCACAATCTCAGTCCAAGATTCTCTCTTACTACGTGCTAAATAACTACACCGTCTTCTCCTCTGTCCATATGAAAAATCTTTGGAAAAGCCAGGCCAACATAACATGTGCCATACCAATGGTCTGGCAAACGATAATATGCCCTGTTCCCACAAATGAAATACAGTCCTGGAAAGACTGGATCTCTTCCACCTTTAAATCCCCATCCTCCCATGATTCGGTATGTATCATGGCACTCACTATTCCCTACAAAATAATTGTCATATTTCGTCTGATTCCTTCTTATACACAATTTTCCTTTCTGAGGCAAATCTAAAGCCATAGTTGGACTTGTTTCCCCTCTCAAGTGCTTCTCCGTTTCTACATCCCAAACTGTTTTCTCCACTTTCCCTTCTGAAGCCTTTCTTTGCATTTTCAATCTTCTTTCTTCAACCATATCTAAAAATGTCTTCTCTTCTTTCTTTAAACTGCAAGTCAAATTATTTCTAAATATATATTCTAATGTTAGTTCTTTAGACTCTAAGAAAAATTCACCTAATACCTTTGCAGGTTTTACCTTGATTAGTTTGTTAATTGCTGGTACTTGTGAAAATATAGTATCTACATCTGAAAAATAATACTCTAATTTACCTGTTTGATAAAATAAACTAGCTATTACACTACATGTTATTCCATATGTTACAGGAAGGTGATGATAAGTCACTCCTTCAGATACAGATGCAGGTAGTTGCATACAAACGTAGCAATCCCTTACGTCCATTGTTTTTACATACTCATACAACAATTTTGAAAACACATTGTTAGAAAAATCTGTTATTGACCTATCTTTATGTAAATAGTTTTTATGTATTCTAATTGGAACTACCTTTTGAACTCTCCCTATATTAGTTATGTTATCACTATGTCCTTCTAATGTATCTACAGTAACTTTAAATGAAATTAGTAGAGCGAGAATACTCCAAAGAAGCATTATTAATCCTGTACAACAACAACACATTTTGCACCATCTTCTAAGGAAGGTACATCTACTTTTGCTACTTTCTATGTTTGCCATCTTTTCTAAAATGAGCCGTGTCTTTTGACTTAGCCTCTTCTACTTCACAACTAGTTTCTAACCCAAGGCTTCTAAGCACCTACGTGGTTCTAGCAGTTTTTGTCTTTTTCAATATTTTATTGTGTTTGCATCAGCAATTTTCTTATCTCATTCAGTTTTCCATATCATCATCTTTCACTTTCCCATCGTTTTCAACATACAAATTGTCCTGAACATCCGCTTCTTCTCCAATATCGGACAAGATAACTCTCAGGATTTACGATTCTTCATCTTCCTTAACCACTTCCGGTACAACCACCTCTGGATTTCCTTGGCTATCCGCCTCTTCTTTCACTTCAGGCAGGGCCACATAGGTCCATTCCGGTGATTTATACTTCTGGTTAGGTTTTCTTGTTCTTCTGTTTTCTTTGACTACTGTTTGTTCTTCTTCTTTCGATTTCTCCTGACTCGTTACTTCATTCACCTGTTCAGCTCTTGGTGAATTTACACGTGTCAGTCGATATCTCAGTCTCTTTATTTTGTTTGGCCACACCTCGTCCTTTGCCGCTCTTTTCAATTTACTCCCTTTATCATTCTTTTCAGTTCTCCAAGCTCTCTTTCTCAGAACTCGGCATTCCGGTATTTCATCTTCGCTTTCCTCAGACTCTGTTTCAACTTGCTTTTTACCTTCAACGATTTTTTTCCACCACTTCTTTTGTTTTCCCTACTTCTTTCCTTCCTCGAATCTCCGGCACGCAATCTTCCTGCTGACTACTTGTCCCTGCTTCTAACTTGATGTTGGAATTCCCTACACCTCCTCGGGGTTCTTCCGCAATAATCTTTCCCTCTCTCTCTGTATCTGGCACCTGTCCATCTAAAGGTGTTGTTTCAGGTGGAATTTCTCTCAATCTTTTCATCTGGCACTTCCTTCTCATGGATTCCTTCTATTGTCTCTCCACTGTCCTTTTCTTTGTTCTTTCCTTGTTCTTTCTTGGAAGAGTGTGCTCTTTGTTCTGTCTCTGAGTATGAACTGGCATCAGAAATCTGTAGCCTTCTCAGGGAATTACTTCTGGGGACCAAAGTTAACCTTGGCTCTGTCTCCCCCCTTTCAGGGTTTCCTCTTTCTTTGTCTTTTGGCTCTCCGTCATCCGACTCAGTACTGGATTCTGATTCATCAAAATACTCCTTTTCTTTACAGTCAATTGGATTTGGAATTCTCAAAGTATGACTTGCATGGATCCAGTTCTTCAATCAAGCACACTTCGCAGCTGTGGTTGTGGTCAAGATGACTTGCCTTGGTTTTCCCCACCTGGGAACCAAACAGTTTCTTCTTCTGTGTACTTTTATCCTTACCCAGTCCCCTGGGCTTAGATCATGAGCTGGCTTCTTTTCAAGAGTGGTGGCATCCGCTCCAACCTGATGAAACACAGAATGAACTGCGTCAACCAGGCTTTTACAGTATTCCAACACCATGTCATCAGTTATTGCCATCAGCTCGTTGACTGGTATAAACCCATGTCTCATGGCGCGTCCCATGAGGATCTCATGCAGACTCAAACCAGTAGTTCTGTCTGGAATTGATCTAATAGTCATGAGTACCAGAGGCAATACATCGGGCCATTTCATACCTGAGGCTAAACACATTTTCCCTATTCTGTTTTTGATAGTACCATTCATTTGTTCTACTACACCAGAAGCCTCTGGTCAGTAGGCACAATGCAGTTTTTGCCATACATTTAATGCTTCACAAATCAGTTTTATGATTTCATTGTGAAAATGTCCCCCTCTGTCTGATTCAATTGTCACTGGGAACCCAAATCTGGGGATGAAATCTCTCAACAGTAATTTTGCCACTGTCATTCCATCATTTCTTCTTGTTGGGAACGCCTCTACCCACCTAGAGAATAGGCATACCATCACCAAAACATACCTCAACCTGTTACAAGGAGGCATCTCCATGAAATCTACTTGCATTCTGGTGAAAGGCCCTCCCTCTCGACCTATTGTTCCTACACTCACTACTGTCTTTCTTCCTGGATTGTATTGCTGACAAATTAGACATCTTTGGCAAATACTTTCTACTACAAGTCTGAACTTGGCATTATACCAAGTTTGTTTAAAGGACCTAATCATGGCGTCTCTCCCTATATGTCCCTGTCCATGATACATCCGTGCTATGGCAGACATCATGCTATCAGGCATAACTGGTCTTCCATCTCGATAGACCCACATATGATCCTTTTCCCTTGGGGCACATCCTGCTTTTACCCACTGTTTTACTTCTTCCTCTCCTGCTTCTTCCTGCAATTGTCTTACCTCTTCCCATGTTCCCACAGTGTTAGTAAACATTGGGAAACAAGAAATCAACTCCTTTTCCTTTGCCCGATTGATTGAATTCTGATTTTGTGCACAATATTGTGCCATATCATTGGCAAATTTGTTTCCAGTGGCAATATAATCACCACTGTGACTATGAGCAGCACATTTTACCACAGCCAATTGCCTAGGCAGCTGTATTGCCTCAAGCAACTTTCCAACCACTTCAGCATTCTTAATGGGAGTTCCACTCGAGGTCAGGAAACCTCTGTGCAGCCAAATTTGGCCAAAATCATGGACCACCCCGTAGCCATACTGGCTATCGGTTATCACAGTCACTCTCACACTTTTCCCAATCTTACATGCTCTGGTCAGGGCAACAAGTTCAGCTACTTGGGCCGACCTTACTCCTTTCAAATAGAATGCTTCCATCAGTGCTGCAACTGTACATACCGCATATGCTGCACTCAGCACTCCATCATCTGTTCTCAAACAAGAATCATCAACAAACATGACATAATCACTTTCTGGCAAGGGTTCATCTTTTATGTCAGGTCTTGGTTTTGTACAGAAATCAAGTACATCCAAACAATCATGATCTGCTTCATCTCTTACCTCCACATGCTCTACATCAGGCAACAATGTTGAAGGATTCACATTCACACATCTCACAAGACTCACATTTGTTTCACCCAAGATGACCTTTTCATACTTAGTCAGTTGGCTGTACGTCATATACTGAGTACGACTCCTTGTTAAAAGAATCGCCACATCATGAGGTACAACATTTTTTACTGGATATCCCATCACAATTCCTTCACTCTGTTCTAAACTTCTACATGTAGCAGCTACTGCTTTCAAACACCCAGGAAGGGCTACAGCTACTGGGTCCAACATGGATGAAAAATACGCAATTGGTTTCCTCAGTTTTCCATGCTTCTGTACTAGAACAGAGAGTGCACATCCATTTCTCTCACTGCAATACAACTCAAACTCCTTATCATAATCAGGCTGTCGGGTCTTGATCTCAGAGCCGAAGAACAACCAGTTTCCTCAGGAGCGAGGACAGTGTCTCTACTCTCCCACAAGGTAGGTTCGCCGGTCTGTACTTTGAAAGCCCCAGACCAGAGATGAATACCACTAAGGAGAGAGGAGACGACAACAGGACCACGAGTTCTGGGCGACAGCAGGAGAGTGGTGATTCATAAGAAAGGAGTAGAAGAAGGCTCGCTTTTTTCAGGGCTGTAGCAGACAAAACAATAAACGGGAGAGAAAGAGATAAGGGCAAGGTTAAATATAGGAGCGTGGAGTGTGATTAGCAGGGCTGCCCAGTAATGACAAGGGAGGTTGTGTGCTCTCACATACTTACATAGCGTAAAGCAAGGTCTCCTTATAAAGCAACGTAGTCAAACGGGGAGAAAGGCTCATGGACTTTCCAGTGAGAAGAGGAGTGTGGGAGACAGCGATATCCGTTCTTTAAGAGTTTCCACAATGATACAGTCCAAAATTAGAATCCACGGTCGAGGAGGAGTATAGCTGTCGTTTTCTTCTCTCACGAATAAAGTTTTTGTTTATGGGGCGTCAAGGCAACCAAATAAGATAAAGTAAGTACTACTTCTAGGACCCAGAGTTATAAGTCACTCAAGGACACAGGCATCGCTCTTGCAAGCAGAAGAGCTTTCAGGCGCAGGTAGTTAACCACCGTCCCTTTTAAAGGTTGAAGGATCACATTTTCAGTTCTTAGACCCAGGCTAAAGTTTGTGTGATCGTGGAAGGGAAACGTAAAAAAAAACACAAAAATAGAAGAAAGATAATTTTCTTACAGTTTAGGTGTGGCGGGTCCTTCGCCAAAATTAGGGGCTGACTCTATTTCCACTATCCGGCGTGACTCGTGTTGTGGGGATAACGAGATAGTCCAGAACAGCGGAGTTTCCGAGCCAACAGGGTACGTGAGCGTCGCTCAGTTTCTACAGCATGCGCCCAATTAATCCATCGAGAAGGCAAATCCGGGGAAAGTCAGGGACGAGGAGGGAGGGCATCCGTCCCACACTGGAATCAATGAAGACGAGCGCCGGGGAGTCCGGGGCTTCCAGGGAAAAGCGCGGAGCTCTTGGAGGCGTCTTTCACAGGAGCGGCGTGTATGGGGCACAACGAAGGAAACAAGCTCTCTCTCTAAGGATCAGAGAGCTTCACGTTCTTCAGGGAATCCAGTACACGGCATGGTCCACCGCAGCTTAGTAAGTAAGCCAAGCGCCGACCATAGGGAAGAGCACCCAGTTTAAACCTTCGTCGCAAGGCAGCATGGGAAGGCACATAACCCCTCCCCCAGAAACAGGGCTCTATGGGAAATGTAGTGTAGTGATAGGGGAAAGCGTCAGGGGACAGGAAGTGGGACGGGTAACACAGGCATACCTAATGCAGGCGCTTCACACAATCCATCTCTCAATTTCTTGAATGCTGCCAACTCCTCTTTGTTCAAATCAATTGGATCTCTCACATCACTTCTTGTCAATCGTACCAAAGGTTTTGCAATCAATGAAAAATGTCCTATCCACTGAGGACAATATCCAACCATTCCCAGAAACATTCTCACTTCTCTTTGGGTCATTGGTGGACTCATTCTTTTGATGATCCTGATTTTATCTATGGTTATTTTCCTGTGTCCTTTCTCAATGCTGTGTCCTAAATATTGTACTTCTTTCATACAAAATTGTAATTTCGATGGTGACACTTTTAGTCCTCCATCTGCCAGATGATTCAGCAAGCCTACTGTGTCTACCTCACAAGCTTCGTGAGTTTTCGATGCCACAAGCAGGTCATCGATATACTGGACGAGTTTTCAGGCATTTCTAGACTTTCCAAAGACCTTTTCAATGGCTGATTAAATATTGAGGGACTCTCTGTATACCCCTGTGGAATTCGGCACCACACCAAAATACGTTCACCGAAACGAAATGCAAAAATTTGCCGACTGTCATGGTGCAATGGGATGGAAAAGAAAGGATGGCACAGATCAATCACTGTGTACCATTCTGCGTCATGAGGGATCTGATATAAAATCACAGAGGAATTCGGTACAATGGGACAACATGGTACAACAATTTTGTTTATCTTTCTCAGATCTTGCACTATCCTGAACTTCCCACTAGGCTTTTTCAGTCCCATTATTGGTGAATTACATGGGCTACTCATTATTTCTCTCAAAATTCCTTGTTTTATCACTTTCTCAATCACAGGAGTAACTCCTTCGATTATTTCAGGTGTCAACTTATATTGTGGGACATTTGGGTAACATACTCCTTCTTTTACAGTTATTTTTACTGGATGTACATTTCTCATCAATCCTACGTCTTCTCCTGTGAAGTCCCGAACTTCTGCTTTTACTGATTGTTTTAATTCTTTTGGTAATTCGTCAGGGTTGAATACAGCATAGGTTCCTCTTTCTCTCTGTTTGCCATTGTCATTTTGTACAGCACGTCATCATCTGGTTTTTCAAAGGCTATTCCATCTGGAGTACAAAATATAGTGCAATTCATCTTGCACAATAAATCTCTACCTAACAAATTCACAGGACTGGTATCGCACACTACGAATCGGTGCATTTCAGAAAATGTCCCTATACTAACTTTCACTGGTTCTGTAAGGTAAGTTTTAATCTGTCTGTTGGATACACCAACTACTTGGATCGTTTCATCCGAGAGAGGAAGGTTCTTAACATCAGCTGATCTAATAGTTGATCGAGTAGCACCAGTATCAACTAGGAAAGTAATATTTTCATTATTAACTTTTCCATCTACAAATGGGCCTGTCTAGTCTACTTCTAGAGTTGCGCCAAGTATGCACTCTTCTTCCTCCCTTCGGCACCGTCAATAACCCTCTTCTGAATCGCTTTCATAGCGTTGCAGCTAATACTGCAAAGCAGCGCTGGCGCGTTGCGGCTTATTTACCTGTTCTTCGTTGTGGAATCCATTCTCCTTACTATACTTCTGGTAATTTTTGTTCTGTGGGAAAGGTGGTTTTGGTACCTGATTCTGTTGTGTTACACCCTGCTGTTGTCGTTGCTGTTGACCACTCACCTCATTCTGCACCTGTGGATTCAAGGATGGATTTTCATCGTTAGTACTTGGTGGATTTTTACACTCGGATTTCCAATGCCCTATCCTACCACAATTATGACATGGAAATTTCTTCTTAGCTTCCTCAATATTCCCTTTATTTTTCCCAGGATTAAATCTTTGTTTTGACCCAGCTTGTTCTGCTAATTGTGCTTCCTGTCTCTCTGCTACCTTTACTTGTGCCCACATAGCCTTCTCTTTCAGTTTTCGCTGTTTTGCTTCAATTTCATCACTGAAATATTTAGCATGCCTCAATACTTCGTCTATTTTCTTATTTTGCCAATCTACCGTATGCTGTTTTATCATTTCACTAATTTCTGGACGAAGACCATATACAAATCTGTATACGAAATGACTCAAATCTTTATCACTCAAATTTTCATCTCCACTGAATTGTTTAAAGGCTAAGATTAACCTCTCATAATAGGCATGTACTGATTCTTTGCTTTCCTGATGTCTTCGGTCAATTTTCACCCAATCTGTCTCTTTAGGGGGTACTTTGTTCTTCTAAAATGCCTTAACCTGTTCATATTTCTTCATTACCTCGGGGTCTGGAGCTCCTGTCTTTGGATCCCTTGGGTATTCCTGTGTCGGCCAATCTATTACTATTTTACATTCTGTCCATAGATCTGCTGGTACTATTATGTCAAACAAGCTATTCAGATCAATCCACAATACTTTAGATAATTTTACAAATCTGTCCACCTGTCTATACCACTCGATGGGTTTTTCACGCAGTCGAGGGAAGTCATTGGTAAATGACAAAATATCCTGTCTAGTCCATGGAACATGTACATATCCTCCTCCTGGAATCTCTCTCATGGGGCATTCTGTTACAACTTTCTCCTTTTCTCTCACAGGGTAAGCTGAAAACGTTTTGTCTGAAACTTCTTCTCGCTTACGATACCATCTGCTCTTCCATTTATCCACATCTCCCCATTTTCTTAACAAAATAATTATCTCTTTAATCTAACCTATTTGTCCTGTGGTATTCATGTTTTCAATGTCTTTTTCGGTGAAATCTACTCAATAGGGTTTTTGTAGTGCTTTTACTTTTTCCATATCAATACCCATTTCATTTGCTACTTCTTCTAATCTTTCATGAAGACTTTTTGCTCTCCATGTTACGCTTTTGCACAGAAATAACAACTCCTCATCTTGATAAGTTTTCAACTTTTCTGTCGGGATAGTTCCTACTATTAATTCTTCAAGTACCATTCGTAATTTTGCCACATCTATTGACTGGGATTCTTTGTCTTTCTTTTGCAAGCTTCTCAACCATTCACTCAACTCCTCTGTAGATGGTCCTACTGGCTTTTCTACATTTCCTGGTCCAAAATATTTTTGTGTTTCTGACATTGTCTCTTTCATTGTCATACGCTTTCCTGCACAGTTTTGACGTAAAAACGGATTATTTGAAAAATGTGGTTCAATCATACTCATTGTCTGTCTCCATGGATTCTCACTTTGACTCATTCTTGGTTGTTCAACCGGTTTTCTACTTTTATAAGGGACCCTCAAACAATATTCGCTATCTTTCTGCTTATCAAAAATAGGCATTACCGGACCTATTGTTACTGGAACGGTTACCGCTTCCAGATTCTTAGTCAATTCTCTTATTTTCTCGGTTAATTCTAGGGTTGTTTTTGCTAGTTCTGCTGAATTTTCTCCATCTAATTTTCCTCCGGACTTCTTCTCTACCTCTCTAATGGAATTATTTCTTCCCAAATCTTGGAACTCTGCTTCCGTTTTTATGATTTGTACTGTTTCTTTCATTGGGGCGCTTGGGGTTAATATTTCTGGTTCTGGTCGGTATGGAGGTGGATTCTTATAAAACATATCATCAAGAACATCATCCTCTGACTCATTCATTCCATACCCTCTCGATTCCACATTATGCCTCTTTTCTACACACTTTCGTCCTTCATTCTTTCCTGCAGTTCTTACAGGAAACAAACCCTCAGTCATACTCACATTCCGCCATCTTCTCATTCGATCATCATGCGACTCATGTCTGTATGATCTGCCAAACAGGTACCTATATCCTCTACCATTTCTCTGTCTTTCTCGATCATGCATCTCGTCTTCCCACTCCGTCAAAGCCTCGAATTGAGTTGGTCTAGGTCTCGGTTCTAAATTCATCATTTTCTCTCTCAAATTTCTCAAAACAGCCAATTTAAATGAACCATGCTCTGGAAAAGCCAACTCTCCGTCCTTCTCTGTATATTTTACCCAGTTATCTAACCAAATACAGGTGTGATATCCATATTTCGCAACCATGAAGGATGCAGGGGTTTTCGGTGGACGAAGTAACTGTCCTTCCCTAGTTACAATCGGTTTGTCCTACTTAAACCACTTCTTAATTCTACCAAACCATGACTTTCTCTCCTTTTCTGGTGGATCGTAATACATTTTCCCTTCTTTCGTGTTTCACTAGTCTTCTTTTCAACTGTACCATTTGTCTGTCCAATCGTAGCACGACTCTAACGCACCAATCAGGAGCGTCTACGTCACCCTGTATTTCTCCACTCCTAGCGCGGCGTACACTAACGCACCAATCCAGAGCGTATTACATTTCTGACCGACTGTCCAATCCCAGCGCGGTCGTTCTGACGTCAGCAGCCGCTGCGGCAGCTCCTGCTCCTGTCTACCCCTCCTTCACAAAACCACTTGATAAGTTTTTGTTTCAATTTCTACAATTCTGTTAGTAACAACATAAAAATGCCACCATTGTCCGCTTTGCTAACCAAGGAATAGCAATAGACCTTTCTCACGAGAATTCCGTGTTTCCCGAGAGCAGCGCTTACCTCTGCCCTACTACGGAATCGTTACTTCTGTTGATAAAGTAGCACATCCCTCTACTTCACCCTTCTAACAAGCATTAGCTAACCGTTTCTCCAGAATTAAGACACATAGTTGGAGATCCAATGCTCCTGAGAAATAATACTAGAGTTTCACAATTAACCCGAATGCCTTTCCATTCACGCACTTTCACACAAGAAAAGGTAGTACATTCACACAGAATCCTGTCTTTCCCGAGAACAGAGAACAGTCTGTTCTACTACAGAATTATGACGTATGTAAACAAAGCAGCGCTTCCCTCTCTTTTGTCCTTGTAACAAGCTCAGAGAGTACCTAATACCTTTCCAGTGATAAGCGCTATCGGAATGCCATTTGGATCCCTGGTACCTAAGACCAGAATTTCACAGGTAACCTTCGCTATCATACACACTTCTCTCACACAGAAAAATGTCTCTAATGGCAACACACGGCAATGTCACCGAATCGAACCCAGACAATGCGTCGTGCAACTTCAATCGTGACACGTTTTCTCCTGTGTACCTACAGGATAACAACAATTCTGTCTTTCCCGAGAACAGCGCTTACCTCTGCTCTACTACGGAACTGTTACAAACTTCCGACTTCCTACATCCCAGAAGCCGTGCAAACAACATAAAACTCAACGCGACTCAACATAGAGTGTTAGTACATAAACCAATATCAATAACCAATAATCAATAAGCTATTTACAAGCAACAATCACAAAACCAAAACAATAAAAACCATCATACTGCTACCAGAAAAACTGATGCAGCGTGGAACATCAAATTCCCCCTTAGTCACAGACCAAATACCTCAAAATCAAATTCACTCATATACATTCATTGGTGGGGCCCATAACACCAATACTTACACTCCGTCGATCTGCTTTCCTAGGGAAATAAGCTTCCAAACGCTGACATGAAAGGAATACCTTTACCTTACCCTAAATACATTGACTTCAACTCTAAGATATCCCTCTCATAAGGAGATGGATCATTTAGTTGTTATCTATGATTTTAGTGACTAAACTCATCTATCTACTCTTTAAATCCTAAACTAAATTCTCTTCTTCAAATAATCTACACAACACATTTGTCAATTAATCAAGTATTCTTTCTCTAAGAAATATTGCAAGAAATGTTAGAAATCATCATCAGCATTTCAGAGCATCATATTTACCTATTCTGGCTAAAAGTCGTCCTCTAAGTCAGTCAGGTCAGGGAAGAATTTTATTCAGCAAAGTTAGGCCGCAATTCAGTCTCTCAAAGATTCAGGATAACAGCTGTCCAGCAGTGTCACCGTCCTCTCCTTCAGCATAACGTCAGGAAATCGAGTTCGTCAAGAAGAGCAAGTTTTTTTAGTTCAATTTCCTACCTACTTTTATAATGACAATAATGTCAAAAAGTATCAAGATCGGGGTTTAGGGAGTCCTGATTGGTCGACTTGGGGTTGTGAGGTGAAGTTCTCAGGGTGTCCAAGTGATGAACTCATCATGCTTGCTGGTTCCGGTTTTTATATCAAGCATTGTATTTGGTATTGGCTACGTTCCTGGAGCGTCCTTGAAGGGTACATGTTCTCCTGGGGTGAGGTCCCGGCAACTGCTGCTAGCGGTGACGCATGTGCACTTCACCCAGAACCTCGTGTTGTCAGGGCAGTCACGTTCAACGTCTCGTTCAGCCATCTTGTTTAGGCCGAAATGGTCAACTTAAGCAAAAGAAACACAAAAACGTAATTAAAACATAGAAATGGCTAATAAAATGTTATCCCCTTGCTAATTCCCATATGTGTGTGTATTTATCTAGCAGAAGCAACACTCAGAGCGGTTTATACTCACGGAATAAAGCACAATCACAAATACATCACCAAAGCAACATATAACATGCAATATTCTAATTTTCTACTATTAGTATGCCTACTCAAGTTAGTTTACAATTAATATAGCAATGAAAAGTGCAATTCCCACGTGTAATTGTTTTGTTAGTATGATTTATAAGTATTTCACTGCAAACCAATTAATATGATTAGTATTAGTTAATTATTCAGATTAATATAACATGCAGAATGGGGGGGTACTACCCGCTCCAGCATTACCACAGGACTTTTTCTGCTTTACTTGCAATTTCACTGGGAACTGGGTATACTTTTTGCCACCTATGCCGCTGTCCTCCTCGAGCACCCAGGGGTGACACTCATGAGATCTTAGGGTATAACGATTAGCAGACCACAAGTGCTCCTCTGTTTTACCTATATTTTTAACCTTAGACTGTCTTCACCCTCCTTGGGTGCTCCTTGGTGAAACAAACAGCAGTTACCCTTGTCTTCCACCTGGATTCCCATCTGCTGGCTTTTTCAATCCATCAGAACTCTATGGAGACTGTGCTCCTCATGTTTGGACTCCTTGCCATTTTCAGCCCCCTTCTCCCCTTTAGCCATCGTCTTCAGGCTCTCCAGCCTGTCGGGTTCCTTCTACCGATGCACACCATTTGTGCTGACTCTGCCCACGGCGGCAGTATGCGCTGGGGTTCACGGAGTTCACCAGGTGCTCCTGCCGCCGCGAGCCAAAGCAGTGTACCCTGAGCCACCATTCAACAGAAGACCACAGTAATAAGCTCCGGCATACACAGGGATACTTCGTCACAATACCAAACAGCAGACGGAGGGCGGTGCTGCTAAAAGTCCATGTGAGGTGGCACTCCCTCAATGAGCTCACAACCGGATTGCATCAGCCGGCCACCACGTTTCCCTTAATCCAGGTTCTGACCTTCCCTTAATCCAGGTTCTGACTTCCCTACTAGTTGTTTCCACTGTATACCACACTTACAACTGTGAATACATTCGCTTGGATTTTCTTTTTTCTAGATAAAGTATGATGACAACATCAAATTCAGTAAAAGAAAATGTTCACCGCAGATGTCTTGTGGATAAAAACTGGAAGTTCCTGCAACGATCGTCTGTAAAATTGTCGCTTCCTGGCTATCTCTTAGATCCTGGCCGTGATTCACACAACTTACGGTTTTGTGCAAGTTTACACTTGATTTAGTAACTTTACAAATTTTTTGATATTCACAAACTAATTCGGCTACTAGTAAAATAACTACTAGTAAAATTACACTTGCAGTTTGTGAATACCAAAACAGTGGTAAAGTTACTTCAGCAAGAGTAAACTTACACAAAAGTATGAGTTTATCTTTGTGACAGCAGACCTGGATGGTATTTTATTGACCCACAAAACCCTTTCTGCGATGGTCTAATATTTATCTGCTGTAGATATGTTTTACCGAAAACAAGGCCACAGGATGTTGCTGTCCGAATTGTTGATTCCCTGAAACAGGGCATCTTCGACTCCACTCTGTGAAACAGCAGCTTCAACAGTGAATAGCTGCTCCAGGTCTGAGTGGTGTAGCAATCTTACGAAGTTTGGAAACATTTTCAGGATCATCGTCCATTGAAAACTAACCTTTTGCAGAGCATTATTGTGATTGGTGACACAAAGGCCAAGAATTGGGAGATGCATTATTAGTAGAAGTATGAAAAACCAAGGAAGGTCTGGACTTCCAACATTGGTGGGTCAGTCATTAGACTATATTCTTAACTTTTCAAGTATCCATGCAAACTCCTGATGACCTGTGGAAAAATCGCAAAAATTCTACAGAGGTGCTATGAAAAAGATAATTTTCAGGACTAGCATAAAGATTATATTCTCATAGCTTTTGCACTACTGTTCAAATGTATATGAAATGCCCTTGCTTGGATTTAGAAAATATCATGATATGTAGAACAGTTTTGATGAGCTCTGGGGATAGAGTTTACAGCACCATACCACCTTGAGGGTTTTGGACATGTGCTTTACAAACTGACCCACCCACTATACGTACTAGTTTAAATACTTTTGACCTGTTATTTCTTTTAAAAATGGCCATGCCAATTCCATATCTGCATTGACTCCTCTCAATCAGAAATGAAGGCTTGTTCTTTTTGTTTCTCAGAAGGAATTGTTTTTGTCAAATATGCTACATTCCCCCTTGTGCTCATATCAAGAAAGTCCAATTTGACTATGAGAACAATTAATTCATAGCAGCTAAATGTGCATCCACCACATGAGTAAGAATATTCCTAAAATAATTTTTTGATGCTGTGATGTAAGATGGAGGCGCTTTTTTTCTTCTGGCTGACCCACCTAGACCACAAGGCAATCAAAGCACTTCATATAAGTTAATTTATCATGTAATATTATTTAAATTGAAAAAATAATTTTCAAGAAATAGCAGAAAAGTATGCTCTGCGAACAAATGTATAACTACTACTGATCTGGTCAAAATAGGTGGGAGTAGCGTCCTGGTCAAAATAGGTGGGGTAGGGTTCCTAGGATGGACCCTACTGCTTGTTCCTTAAAATTGTAGGCTTCGGGCATGGTTTTCCTGACATGCAGTAGATAACCCAAGTCCTTTTGAGAAGCTTTGCCTTGCCAGTCAACGTCACACCCTAAGGATCCATGTTACACAGGCAAAGTAAGATTGGCTTGGCTTTCAGCTAGCACTCAAGAATTCAAGACTTTTGACTTGTAGTCCCAGGCTTAGGTTGTATAAGCAGTGTGGATTTTGCCTCCCTACTGAGCACACATTGTGTGCTAGACGGTCATGACCGCTGGGTAGGGCAGGATGGGGGAAAGATAAGTGGGTAGCTTCAGTAAACTTCAGTGCGGATCAATTCCTGGAAGTATGATTCTTTGTGCACTGCCTCTTCCCTTGTTGGGCCCTCTGCTGCTTTTTGATACCTGGTGACACAGGAGAGTAACAAAGATTCAGTGACCAAACAAATGCTAGCAAATACAAAGCCAGTCCATGAACTATTCCCAACAATTGTCTTCTCTTAATAGATGGCAGTCACCTGAAGATTTTTTAACAATTCCGAGGTAGTGTTCCTTCACCATTTAGATGTGTGTTTTTTCCTCACACCTGGAGACAAACTTGTGACACTTCCCGTTGAGGTGGACCGTACAACTTAATCCAAGTTTGTGATACACTGCCCAAGAAGGCAGGCCAGTGACACACATATTTCTCTAAACTCCCAACAATTTATACATGGGAGGGGCATATTTGCAAGGGCTTTATCTCTGCTTTTTTGGCTTAAAAAGCCAAAAAAGCGGAGATAAAAATATCGCCCTATTTACAAGAGGGTGCTAACATGCATAATCGCATGTTAGCACGCTTTTTCACGATGCCGCCCTTTGCATCTCTAATGAGATGCAAAGTGGGAGTCACTGGGCGTTCCCCCGGATGGACTACCTTGCAAATATCGCTGATGTTCACATCGCGATATTTACAAGGCAGCCGACAGGATTTTAGCACATCTTAGATTTTGGTAAAAACGGTCGTCTGCTAAAATCCATACTTACCTATGCTTTACATAGGGGTGGATTATGCTGATACGACCACAGGGTCGTATCAGCAAGGTTATCGCCATTTTGCAGGGAACATCGCTGGAAAACCAAAGATGTTCCCTGCAAAACGGCGATAACCTCGCTATCTCTGTAATTTTTATCGCCCTGGAGAAATGCGTTGTTAATAACGCGCTACCAGGGCGATACATTCCAGAGATAGCCTGCGATAAAAAAGGTATCGCTAAGCACGGCCAGCGATAATTATCGCTGGCCGATGATAATATGCCCCGAGGTTCTTTGAACACTCCACAATAATGTGATTTAATTTCCCAGGACTCAAGCACTGTGATCTCTGTGCTGCGTTATTTAACACTATTTTGGTTCAGTTGGTCTACATTTGGGTGAACATGAATAATTAGTGTGAGGTCCAGCACAGTTGGCTGACAATAGTGTAGAAAAGACTAGCCTTTTGTTTTCTTGTCTTTCCAGAATGGAGTCCAGGATCAGGATGGAAGACATCCAGCAAGCTGGTGGAAAAGTGATGAATGCATGAGCTTGCAAGAAGTCATCTGCATCTCACAAAATTCACGAAGTAAAGCAGCAAAGCAAGGCCTGAGCACAAATTAAGTGCAACTATCCCTAAGATGGTTGCCAATTTCCTACGAGATCTCCAAATCTTTCACTGGTACGGTGTGATTAGGTGAGGTGTTGCTGAAGAAACTCAAGTCCTGCTCCCATTAGGGACACCATTGGAGTGGCAACATAGGTACAGGAGATGGGAATTGGAGGTAAAATAAAATAGGGAATTGCTCCATGCCCACGATGTGACGACCATATTTGCTCTATTCTTTCACTTGTGAATTGGTTTGCCTGACACACACGAAACTGAGCATTCATTTGACTTTAATTTAAAAGGTTGGAGGGAAAACTACAATTTGTATGTGTTTCATTTGAAGGTAAGCAGCTCTGGGTTGTGAATCGGGCATTATTTCAACTTTTTAATCACTAGAAACATTTCTTTTTTCTTGAAATTATTCTTTATTGCATTTTAATTATAAACATGAATTGCAAGTGAGGATATACATATACATGGTTATATTGATTCTGGCTGAAACTCGCCATGACCTGCAAGTCGCGGGCCATCGTTCTTTATGAATTCAAGTATCGTGTGCAAAAAAGGAACGGAACACACACGAGTGTATGCACGCTAAATTTAAGGAATCGAGAGCAAAAAATGAAGGGTGTGCTCCAGAATCATGCTTGTTGAATCTTACCGTACCGTTCCAATCTGTCAGCACCCCGCAGATAAATTGAGATTATTAAGAAACCACATGAAGGTCACGCCAAGGACAATTTACCAAGTCATCGGCACACAAGATCGGTGGATCATGCACGAGTCACTTTCTCACGTAATTACGGGACATTAGAGTACGAGTTTCAATTTTATAACATGGACATTCATTTATGTGAGGGGGGAATGTTTACGCTTGATTTAGTGATATGTTCTGAGGTTCTTTTGGGTTTGTGGATACCATTGGGAATGGGTTGGTAATGGAAAGGGGTTACACAGACACGTGATTGATTGTACAAATGAGTTACAGGTGGGTGGGTTACGTAACTTTAAATAGAGCGGTTTGTTGGCGGACGGGTAAAACGGTGACGAGACATGGAGGTCGTTATGTGGCAGGTTTACATTAGGTACGAACTGGAGTAAGATAGGGGTAAATAACGACCCCTCAGGGTATGAGGAGCAAGAGGGCTTGTAAGTGTTGATTTACGTGAAACAGGGGGTAACATCGGGAGTTAGACAAGTTACAAGACCGGGTAGGCCACAGTTTACGTTTCAAGCTGTATACTGCAGGTTTATGTTTTGAAGCTACACAAAAGATTATTTTGATGACATATGATTTTGGGGTGGTGTTATTTATTTTTGTCATGATGCTGGGGCAGGATTAGTTTGAGCATGGGATAGATGGGGGGATTAGAGATGTGTTGGTAACTGGGTGGGTTTGTTAGATTTAAAGTGGGCATATTATTTAAAGTAATTGTGAATCAAGCGGAATGTTAAATAATAAGTGACGGATACATGTATAATTTTATATCATAGATACCCCTGACGAAGGTTGTTACCGAAATGCATTGGGTGTGATGTAGTTCGTGAATAATAATATCGAGGACTCGATATTCAAACAATGCTCATGTTTAGGCCTAGATAGGCAATCATGTAGTAATGAAACGCAGAAGTTTAATGAATTTCGCAGCTTTGGCGTGACAATGAAATTTGGATAAAACTTGGAAATAAAATGGATAACATTTGGAATAACTGTGGTGAAAGTGAATTATTTGGAACACTATAGTGCACACAGCTGTGCAACTCGCCATGACCTGCAAGGCGCGGGCCATCATTCTTTATGATTTCAAGTATCGTGTGCAAAAAAGGAACGGAGCACACACAAGTGTATGCACGCTAAATTGGACAAAAAGTTAAAAAGGAATCCAGAGCAAAAAATGAAAGGTGTGCTCCAGAATCATGCTTGTTGAAATGTACAAAACACATGCTGCAAAGTGAGTGTGTTCAAAAACAGTCAATGAGGCAATGTTCAAGAGAACAGAAGTAACAAGTGATAAACATTATGTAAGAAATTTGCATTGCTGGTTGAGGCAAGTGAAACCCTACTGAAGTAGGACCCACAAAACTTGTCAGGGTGAAGTCACAAGCAAACCCTAAATTAACCTGTGCTCAAACCTCGGGCAGGTTGACAGAAAGCTTTCAGGCTTAGCAGAGAGGCAATATGTTAAGTATTTGTGCAATAAATCCAGAAGTTATTGTTCCTAAAGAGAATAAGGAAGAAAAGTAGGTTGGAAGAGTATAATCCAAGGGAATCCTTATGATTATTATTTGGTGCCCTCACACATCCAAATGGATGTCATGCTTCATTATAGGGAATGCTCCTCGTAGGTCCAGCACTGCAATGCCCTATAGGCTTTGCGAAAGGGCTCTTTATCAAAGATATGTTTAGTATTTAGCCATAATGATGAAGGCGTGTGTGGGGATGTGGAATGTGTAGGGTGCAGTAACGGCAGATAAAGAGACAAATGAATTAGAACTGTCTAAAGAATATCTAATTCGTTTTAATATGATGGTTCTCTTGGAAGAGATACAAAAACAATGGAAAAGGGGCTATCATGAAGGCTCAATGGACAAAGATAGCCTTAATGTATTCTTGAGGTTGACATTTTTCATGCCTTTTGGTCCAGCCGGATCCCTGGCACATATACATAACATAGTCTTTGATCATATTAGTCAGCTTTGTGTGATGGTGTCTCAGGGCGTGAGCAGGGATTATGTTGAACAGATAATTTAATTGCGGCATCATAACCATTTTGATTTTCTGGATGCCCCCCATAAAGATAGACGAAGGTGGTACTATTCTCTGAAATCCATGGTGGTGGTAATCAGTAATAGATACATACTTTCTTGAGCAGTGGCGAGATTGACCCTGATCCACATCCCCAAGTAGGCAATAGTTCCATCTGCCCATTGACACTGGGAGTCTGCCTGCAAAGCTAGTGGTGTTTGTCCATTTAACGGAAATGCTTTGCACTTCTCCCAGTTCATCCTGTATCCTGAGAAATGGACGAAGTCTGTAATCAATGAAATAAGTGCCCGAAAAAAGGTGTGCACCTTCAAAAGAAGCATAAAAATGTCATCAGCGTGGAGTAGTGGCTTTGTTTTGACTGCAGCTGTAAGAATGTCAGAGATTTGTGGAGTTGCTCCTGTTTTGATTGATAAAGTTATGATGAAGTGCTCCGATAAAAAGCTTTTGCTGGTGATTCAGGGAGATGGAGAAGTTTAAAGGAGTTTGATAAGTTGGATGAAGCAGTCGCTAACACCGGCTTTTAAAAGTGTGCAGAAGAGATAGGGGCATTCAATGCAATCAAATGCCTTCTCTACATCAAGGGAGTTTGTCACATGTCTGTCCCCATCTCTGTTGGCCTTCCAGGTAACGTGAGAGAGTAACCACACATGATTGGAGGGAGATCTCTGGGCAACAAAGCACACCTTCAATTTGTGGAGCAGAAGGGGGATAAACTTCTAGAGTCGCATGGCTAGAAACTTAGCTAGTGTGTTCATAGCTGCATTACTCAGTGAGATGGGCTGTAACTTTCAATTCCAAAACACACAAGATGATGGACAGAATGTTGCACATTTGCAAAACATTCACCCCCAGTCACAGATCTGGGTCTAATCCATCGTTATTTTGCTCACCACGCCACCCCAGTTCAGACATGGCCATATGCAAATCAGTCTTGACCCTGTGCCTCATGGGAACAGTCCAGCGCGAACTGCCAAGCAATGTCTTCCCTGGACCGGAATCAAGCATCCTAGGACCGGTCTCGGGGTTTCACCCCTCTTCAGCCAGGATAGCTTGACTCCAGTGGCGTAGTGAGCACGGGACCCACGTCTGGGCATACCCTTCCCACATAGGGCGAACAGCAAAACACACAAGATGGTGGACGGAATGTTGTACATTGGCAATACATTCATGCCCAGTCACAGATCTGGGTTTAATCCATCGTTATTTTGCTCACCATGCCAACCTAGTTCAGACAAGGCCATATGGAAATCAGTCTTGACCCTGTGCCTCATGGGAACAGTGCAGCCCGAACTGCCAAGCCATGTCTTCCCTGGACCGAAATCAAGCATCCTAGGACCGGTTTTGGAGTTTCACCCCTCTTCAGCCAGGATAGGTTGACTCCAGTGGCGTAGTGAGCACGGGACCCACGTCTGGGCATACCCTTCCCACATAGGGCGAACAGCAAAACACACAAGATGGTGGACGGAATGTTGCTCATTGGAAAAACATTCACCCCCAGTCACAGATCTGGGTTTAATCCATCGTTATTTTGCTCACCACGCCACCCCAGCTCAGACATGGCCATATGCAAATCAGTCTTGACCCTGTGCCTCATGGGAACAGTCCAGCCCGAACTGCCAAGCCATGTCTTCCCTGGACCAAAATCAAGCATCCTAGGACCGGTTTCGGGGTTTCACCCCTCTTTAGCCAGGATAGCTTGACTCCAGTGGCGTAGTGAGCACGGGACCCACATCTGGGCATACCCTTCCCACAATGGGCGAACAGCAAAACACACAAGATGATGGACGGAATGTTGCACATTGGCAAAACATTCACCCCAGTCACAGATCTGGGTTTAATCCATCATTATTTTTCTCACCACGCCACCCCAGTTCAGACATGGCCATATGCAAATCAGTCTTGACCCTGTGCCTCATGGGAACAGTCCAGCCCGAACTGCCAAGCCATGTCTTCCCTGGACCGGAATCAAGCATCCTAGGACTGGTTTCGGGGTTTCACCCCTCTTCAGCCAGGATAGCTTGACTCCAGTGGCGTAGTGAGCACGGGACCCATGTCTGGGCATTCCCTTCCCACATAGGGCGAACAGCAAAACACACAGGATGATGGACGGAATGTTGCACATTGGCATAACATTCACCCCCAGTCACAGATCTGGGTTTAATCCGATGGATTTAGGCCCAGATCTCTTTACTCGGGTGAATGTATGACATTGTTCTGCATTCTGTCCATCAACTGTTGTTTTTGCATTTGTCACCCCGAGTGGGAAGGGTATGCCCAGACGTGGGTCCCGTGCTATTCATGCCACTGGATTCAAGCTATCCTGGCTGAAGAGGGGTGAAACCCCGAAACCGGTCCTAGGATGATTGTTTCCAGTCCAGGGAGGACCTGGCTTGGCAGTTGGGGCTGGACTGTTCCCATGAGGCACAGGGTCAAGACTGATTTGCATATGGCTGGGTTCAAACTGGAACGGCACGGTGAGCAAAAAAACGATGGATTTAGTGACCAGATCTCTGTACTGGGGTGAATGTATGACATTGTTCTGCATTCTGTCCATCAACTTTTGTTTTTGCAACTTTCAATTCCAGGCAGATGGAAAAAGTTTATCTCATATGGTAAAACACCTTTGTCAGCAGAGAAGCCAGAAGTGGGGCACTCATTTAATAAAATTTGATGGGGAAGCCATCGTCGCCACATGCTTTACAAGTGGGCATACCTTTCATGACCTACACAATTTCTTCAGGTGTACATCTGAATTCAGCATACCAGCAGCTTCTTCCATTAGGAGAGGCAGAGCTATACCTTCAAAAAGGCATGTTCCATTGAGGAGTGTTCAATACAATTTGAGGTGTATTGAGCTCTTTGTAAAAAGCCAAGAATTCATCAGTAATGCATTGGGTGAGGAGACCCACAGCCGACTTAATGGCTAGAATAACACCTGAGAGTCCATCTGCTTGAGTTGCTGGGCCATCAACCTACCAGCTTTTTCCCCAAATTCATAGTGGTGTTGCTCGATTCAGGCAAGCGTTTTCTCTACTGTGGGAGTATACATAGAGTTTAGGTACATCTTAGCCTTTGTTAACTGTTAAATGTTTTCTCCTATCGAGTTTGCTTGGTAGAATGTCAATACAGAAAGAATCAATTGTTCTAGGTGTTATTTGTTGGCAGGCAGTCCCTGTTGCTGCTTGGTAGATTCCCTCATAATTTGGTCTTACATGTAGAAGGACTTGTAGGCAGCCTAAAGTGTCTGAGGTGAGTCTACAGAACAATTGCTGTAGACCAGGTATTCCTGAAGCTGGGTATGGAGAGTTTGTTTTGCCTTCGGATCTTTAAACTTCTATGACAGCATCTTCCACAAGCCACTAGGCAGGTGAACGATATCCAGGTATTGAAGCACCCGGATGAGAGCCTGGTCAGAGACAATACCAGCAACAATGTCACAAATCTGAAGTTTAGGGATTAGTAAGCAGGAGAGAAGCCAGAAATCAATTCTCAATTCTGCAGTGTGAGGATGTGAATTGAAGTTGTTGTCTCTTTTCCTCAGATGGAAAAGTCACCAAGGATCCAGGGGGAAATTATTGCTGAGCAGGTCCATTAATTCGATTCAATTTCCTTTTATTTTGAATTCCGAGAGCCCGTGAAAACTAGGATAGGGTCCTGGGTCATGTTTCAGTCTCCTCATAGAAGTGCTGCAGTCTGCCATGAGGCCACAAGTAGACAATGAAGTTGCAAGGAGAAAGTAAGTTTAAAACCATTAGGTACCTATTTGCTTCCCACAATAAGATGAGATGATTGTATGGCCAGTTTGGCCACCAAATATCTACCCTCCTTGTCCTACCAAGCCAATACATCTCAGGTGGCAAGTTGTTTGTGCAGCAATATTGTGATTTCACCTTTCCTAGATAGTGTGTCACAGGTGTACAGCACTTTCCCAACTCATTCCCTTTCAAGCTTAAAAGATTCTACATCTGAAAGATGGGTTTCCTGCAACAAGGCTATATTCGGGTTATAAGCAGCCCAGAAAGACATCAGCTTCTTGTATTTGATATTTACTAAGAGGCTTCTAGGTGAAAAGGCAGCCTTAAAGGGCTGGGAAGGAAGATAGGCCACATGTGGTGTCCACTCCTCATAGTAGGTCTGAGTAAAAAATGTAAAAGTGTATCGCGGGACGGGAAGTGCATTTGAATAATCTTTAGTCAGGGGGTGTCAACTATACCCAACCTTGAATTAAAAGGATTAGGCACTGTGGATGCCTCCCTGTTAGGTTTAAGTAGAGACTGGGACTTGTCAATATCATCAGGAAAGTGGCCACTCTGCATACTGGATTTAGAGGAGTTTGGTCACTGGTGGTGGGGGTCTCTGGTTGTTCGTTGATGGTTTTGGGTGTCACCCGAGTGGACCGGAATGCCAGGAACAAGTGCATCATAGGGTGCAGAGAAGGAGCTCCCAGCTGCATTTATTGCAGTGTCCCAAAGCGCTCTGAGGAATTGTTCCAGGAGGAAAGGGTCAGAAAACTCATGGGTGGTGCAGTTATGGGTAAAAAGCATTATAGCTAGGCCGAGAAGCCATAGCATTTGAATTCCATCCCTAAATGTGGACGAAGCGTCAAAAACTGCAGTCGGAGGAGGTTTGTTTTAGGAGCACAGTTAGCCGCTTCTGTGATTCTCTGCCCCCTTTGAAGAAAAGGGCCATGCCGGTGAAACAGTTGGAGAGTGCTACATGATTGGTCATGGAGTGAGAGGTAGCTCTGAGTAAATGAGGGCTACCTGGCATGGGTTCATATCATGTTTTCAGCCGGTATACTCTCTGAAATTCCAGAGGAGGTTCAAAAGTGGCAATCTGAAATGTCAGTAACCAGCCTGCCAGGAATTGCTTAGCTTAGGACCCTTCTTCATTCTCTGGCAACCAAAGGAGATGGATGTTATCTCAATGGCTGCAGTCCTCAAAGTCCATCACCCTGCATTGTAAATGCATAAGTTCTGAGCACAATTCTGAGGCTTGTTCTACTCTTGCTTCCAAGTGCGATACCCCTGTGTTGGTGGGAGCCAGTTGTCACTGAAAGGAGGTAAAGTGGTAGAGAAGGCTTTTGAGTTCTGCAGCCACTGTTGCTTTGGACTGCTCCATAGCCGTCACAGACACCTTGATGGATTTATGGTCCACAAGGATCGTGTCCAGTGCAGTTGACTCCATAGTGGGAGGAGGGGTGTGAATAGGTAGTGAGCATTGGCCAAATACTGCCTCTGAACATAAAGTTGGCAGAGGGCTTTAATGGTGTGCTTTGACATAGCCCTCTAAAATGCAGTAAGGGCAGCAGTATAGCAGAAGGGAGACAGCAGGCTAGGTGGTAACCATGTGGTTTGTCAAACTTACAATAGTACATTTGCACCCAAAAGAGGATACAACAGTCTGTTGAAAGTTGTCCAGGTGGGTATATGGCAGCGCCTAGGCGGTGTGAAACAGTTCCGAGGAACAGCTGTCCCAATCCAAGATGGCCACCAGGACAAACAGGAGGCCTCTGTGCAGCGGTCCTGCATCAGGCAACAGCAGCCACAGTGGGGGCAGGTAGGTGGCGATCCAGAGGAGGGCTTACTGCCAGCAGCACCAGCACCTGGTAGCCCCCAGGATGACAGGCCCCCACTTTTCACTGGATGGCAGAGGGAATGACAGCTCGGTTGGTGGTATCACAGGCTCGAGGAAACCAGTGCAGGCATCATTGATTGAGTCTCTCGGGTAACAGGAGAAATCAAGAGCTGTGATGGCTCTCGAAAAGGCACTCGATGCTCCCTAACATCGCTGAGTACAGGTAGGGTGTAGCGGAGCTGAGCTAGTGAACTACCATCTCGAACAGGGCTTATCTCTGCCCCCCCAAAGCATTTTCTAATTGTTTGGGTTATTTCCTTTGGTTAAATCTGCAAATGGCTTATGCTCACTCTACGTTGTCATAGACCCTGAATGTCATTTTATCATGACAGGTTCAAGAACCATGGTGTACTGGTTCACAGAGACATCTACAGGAGCAGTTCTTCTCGCCCAGTTGTGTTTTTTGATAGGAGCCCAAACGGTAACCACAGAAAAAATCCTCCCCTCACACATTTGTGAATTTTTATCCGGATATATTCCACATACTGCAATATAATTTTATACCGAATTAATAAAAGCTAACAGAATGCTGTGGTTTCTGTCGGCATGCCACATATAATGTGCTTCCTACATCCAGTAGCTTTGAGCTCTCATTTGGCAATACATTCTTATTTAATTCGAAATGTGTAACACAGCTTTTTGGACACCACTATACGATTTACGCCTATCACCATTCCGAAAGACATCTCCAAAACAAGAGTTGTTCATAGCACATTGGGGCATAATATCAAGAAACGACGTTACAATTATCGCCGCTTTAGCGGCAGAAAACTGCCGCTAAAGCGGCGATAATGTGCTTGATAATATGCCCTGGATAATTCCAATAGAAGCTCAAGTTCTGGTGTCAACATGGGCTTCTATTGGAATTCTCAAGAGCATATTATCAAGCCCAGTATCGCCGCTTTAGCTGCAGTTTTCTGCCGCAAAAGCGGCGATCATTGTAACGCCGTGCTTGATAATATGCCCCTTAGTTTTTCGTGGGGGCATATTAGCAACAGCCAGCGATAATTATCGCTGGTCGTGCTTAGCGATAACTTTTTTATCGCAGGCTATTTCTGGAATGTATCGCCCTGGTAGCGCGTTATTGACAACGTGTTTCTCCAGGGCGATAACAATTCCAGAGATAGCAAGGTTATCTCCGTTTTTCAGGGAACATCGCTGGTTTTCCAGCGATGTTCCCTGCAAAACTTCGATAACCTTGCTGATACGACCCTGTGGTCGTATCAGCATAATCCACCCCCTATGTAAAGCGTTTTCGCCAAAATCTAACGTGTGCTAAAATCCTGTGGGCTGCCTTATAAATATCGCGATCTGAACATCAGCGATATTTGCAAGGTAGTCCATCCGGGGAATGCCCAGTGACGCCCACTTTGCATCTCATTAGAGATGCAAAGGGAGGCGTTGGGAAAAAGGGTGCTAACATGCGATTATTCATGCTAGCACCCTCTTGTAAATAGGGCGATATTTTTATCTCCGCTTTTTTGCGGAGATAAAGCCCTTGTAAATATGCCCCTTAGGACTTTGCAGATTCATCAATTAGCGCCAAAAAAGTGTTTTCTTTGAATTCTTGGTTGAACTATTTAAACGACATCATCAAAGAATGATTTCGCAGGAACATTTTCGCTTGGTGCCCCGACTTACTAGAGGTTAATATAAAAGTGCCCTGTGTGTTAAAACTCATTGCAAGGATTAATTTGAAATGCTATACCTCGTTTATTCTGCATTAATATTCCGCATACAGTGGGAAATATCGACCTGACATTTACAGCCCAGCTTGCAATCCTCTCAGTGTCTGATAATATTTTTCAAGAACAATAAGATAAGGTGATTAAAAGGGATCCAGGCAGCAAAGGGGAACATGAAATGCAAAGCAATACATTCACTTCGGGGAACTTGTTTGCAGGCCATGCCCTGAAGTCAACTGACGTTTGTGTGATAGGCAGCAAGTAATCTAATCCGTTTCCAGACTTGAAAAATAATTTAATCATCAGTGTGTGAAAGTACGTTTCTGAGGTCCTTATTATTCTGTAATATTAAATGATAGACGTGTTTTCACCTGACATCTACTGTTCATACGCCTTCAATAATTTAATAAATAATTAACCAAGTTCAAGAGACGTGCTAAAGTAGTAAGTGAGGGTGTGTCGCATTGGTTCTATGCATCATACGTCGGAAAAGGTAACAAACTGTGCTTTCACACATAAGGCGAGTGAAGTTTGATTTTGTCAAAAAAGGACAAACAACAGAATCAAAATACCATTCCAACTCTATTTTTAGTGTGACGCCATAGTTTTTTTTATATATTCCCTTAAAATACATTTAAAATGAAGTTGTGATAAAATAAAGGCAAAAAAATGAGTGCCTCATTTACTACAAAATTATGTAGTGCGGTGCCACAAGCCTTTTTGCTGCGCCGAGCTGCATCCTTTTAAAAGCTCAGGGGCGCGTCGTATTAACAACAATATGACGTATCCATGTGCTTGCTCCTGCTTTGGCGCACGATAGGCTGCCATGCGCTAGCGCAGACACCCTTGCGTCATGATGCAAGTGTGCCTGCGTTGCAGAGATGATTCATTTGCAGGAAGGGACATCTACCTGCACAAAAACAATCATTGATTGCATTTTTTTATTTCTATGTATGCTGCAGAAAGCAGCACACATAGAAAGAGGAAAACATGAGGAGAAATACAAGTATTTGTCCTAGTTGCGCCACTCCTACACCTCCCCTGGGGAGGCGCAGGATTCTGACGTATTCTCAGCTTTACGAAACAGTGTAAATCTGGGAATGTGTCAGGTTCATTGGATGTTGCGTTGGAGTACCCACAGCCACACACATGGAACGCCCCTTCCACGCAGAGTAATGTGTGAAAGGGGCCCATATTAAAAGGCCAGAAAAGTCATGTAGGGTGACTTTACGTGGCCTTGTAAATATGGGCAAACCCATTGTGTGGCTGATGCGTTAAAAAAAGTGTCACACCGGCGGTGCAAAGGGCTTGTAAATGAGGTTCATAGGAATTAGCTAGCTCTGATTAACTAGTCAAACCAAAACTTGCTTCCTCGCCATAAAAAAACATGGCGTCAAATGGTTTCAGATGATATGAATAAGCAGAAATATTCTGTTTTTTGCAGTATTCTGTTAAAAAATGGATGTCATCTGCTTGATGTTTTGTATATATGTAACATCATATATTGAGATTTGTATGTGTTTTGTGAAGCAATGTAATATATTGTTGATTTAAATGTGTATATATATCATCTGAGTTTTTTAGCCCTGAAGAAGTCCCGAGATGGGACGAAATGTGTTGGCTACTCATGGAAAACTTAATCTTTGAAAAGAATAAAGGATAAGAAGATTTTAAAACACGTCTCCAAGAAACCATTTGTGACTTATCTAAATGTGAAAGACTAATCTTGAAGTAAAATTGAAATGATTGGATATAGTGGGTGCTGATCATCCTGTTGCTAATGTATGTGTGAATTACAGGGGTAATAGGAGGCTTTTACCCCTGACACTTGCACCACTTAGATATTATCCGTACAGTGTAACAAGTGCGCTATTCTATGTCTAAGGTCTCTTTATAAATCACTCATCATATGCCTTACACTGTTTCTCTTCTAACTCAACTTCATCACTTTTTCTCTTGATTCGTTTTCCTTCAACCACCACTTTCTTTGTTCTCATGTTTTTAAACACATTAAACATATGTTGGAACTGGCACTTTCTGGTTGGCTGAGAGAGGGTCCCAACCAGGCAGAATCCACAACTCCCGTCAG
This sequence comes from Triturus cristatus, assembly GCF_964204655.1. Taxonomy (NCBI): domain Eukaryota; kingdom Metazoa; phylum Chordata; class Amphibia; order Caudata; family Salamandridae; genus Triturus; species Triturus cristatus. Next base: position 75,559,873 of record NC_140588.1, read on the forward strand.
GGGTGGATGATTATTACTATAAAACCTGCACTCACCCTTGGGTAGCTTGGCACTGAGCAGTCAGCCTTATCACAAAGGCAGCAATCCTTCTGTGCACACCAGATTCCTCTGGCAGTGTGCACCACACAGTTCCAGGTTCTCCGGTTCCATCTACCCACAAGTGTATCTCTGCCCTGCTGAAGTATGGCACCAGTTGTTATACTGAAGTGGCCTTTGAAGTAGGGGGTGGTTCAGAGGATCTCCCTTTGAACCAGCGATGTCTCCCCTAAATTTCAGTCCTGCCTGTCATGAGACTGCAGAATGCACACCTTAATCTTTAGTGGGGCCATGATCTGGCGCTCCCAGAGGCAAAGTGTCAAAACCCCTTCCTCCAATATGTCCAGCCAGGTCCTCAAATGGCAGAGGTTTGTCGTTTCAGTTGAATGCCCAGTGTTTCATAGCTGTCACAGGGGGATGCCCAGACGTGCTCCCCTGGTCTCCTGTGTGGACTCAAAGCAAGCTAAAAGGCATATGAGGAGTTTTAGAGCAGATAAATGATCATTTTCTAGGAGTGACATGTTTAAGCTAGTAATGATAAAACCAACTTTACCACAGAAAAGGTTTTTGTCATTGTGAATTCAATGTTAGGAAGCATGATGAGGCTGCTCCACTGCAATCTACTATTGCAGTCTGAAGTCATTTCAACCATTTCCCCATGTCAGCCTTTGGGAAGAGCAAACCTCCTAGACAGTGAAACCACATATAGGTATTCCTCACTACTTGGGCAGGAGACACACAGGTGTCTGTGCCTGGCCTTTAACCTACTACTTGCTTCACCCCTGAAGACATACCCTAGGGGTGCTCTAGTAGTAGTGAAAGGTCTTATCTGGATGGCTACTGATTTAGAAAGACCAGCCTGAGAAGAAGAGCAATTGCGCACCCACAGACCTGCAAAGGCAGACTGGACACATATTTAGAAACCCCATAGGTGCAAGTGCGCACACTGGCTTCAATGCCAGGCTGGACACATGTTTAAACACATAATTGGTGCGTGTACACACCGGCCTGTAATGGCAGGTTGGACACATGTTTAAAACCATCATAGGTGCAAGTGTGCACACCAACCTGCAATGGCAGACTGGAGTCCTGTTTAAGCACATTTATGGTGCAAGCACTCATACCGGCCTGCATTGGTGACCTGTTTTACAAACATCAGGTTAGCACAATTTTCTAACATCGGTAGGAAGTGTACACGCACCTTCATGCTGGATTTACAGTGGGAAAGTTTGCCCAGGTCCTAAGGCCACAGCAAGAGAATCAGGATGTCCCAATGGAAGTGGGAAGCCCCCTAGGTAGGGAAAACCCACATCGGGGTTCTTCACTACCCTGTCAGAGAGCATGCATGTTTTCCATTTGCCCATCATTGGACATTTGATTTGGGTTCAGACACTCCCTCTTCCAGTGGCCCACCTTGTTATAATAATGCCATAGATTACACTGTTTCAGGGTCACCGCATATCTCCCTAAACTTAGATCAACAGGTACACTACGACCTCTACCTTGTGGAAAACCACTTCCACTGTGCAACATTTGTCTTTCCACATGGGATGCAACACACTGCATTTCACCAACATTTCCCATGTATGGTCCATTCTGAAATCCCTTATGTGCAATCTTAGTATGAGCCAACATAAACTTTTCCTTAAGGCTTTTCTGTTTCATTTCTTGTTCATCACTAGAATACTTTGAGCACAAAAGTATCTCATCCAACGGCTTACTTTGCCAACAGATTACACTCTGATGAATATGCAGGTGAACCTCCGGATGCAATTCGAGAACAAACTGTGAGAAACAAATTCTCATATCACCCATTTCTCGGTTATCGACATTGCTATGTTGTCTGAATACCAGAATCAAATGCTCAGAGTAAGAATTCACAGACTCCTTAGACTTTTGAGTATTTTTAAGAATCATTACACAATCAATCTGTTTTTGTGAACAGAATAATAATATACTTTTCCATCACTATAGGAGATGGTGCATTCCTCACAGCCACTTCTGCGGTTCAGCATTTGGCCGCTGTATCAACACATTACACTCAGCTCTTAGTTCACTAGAACCACTATATCAAAAAAGAATTTCATATCCTCCACCAATATCTTTGTGATTTTCACTAATCGGTCAACCTAAGTGTACCACGAATCAAGACTTTCCCTCAATTTTGGAAATTGATTTGTAAATGTTTCAAGATCCCCTTGACTCCAGGACGCATGCACATATTTCCATGTACCTCTCCACACCACCATCTGGGGGTCCTAGAGGTACCTTTAGCATTCCCACAGCTTCCTTTCTCTTCTTTTTCTCCCTTTTCCTGGCCCACTTGTTCCTTAATTTATCTAGGCTACCCCCAATCTGTATGCAACTGACTAATTGCTTAAAATGTATCTTCATTCCAGAAGTTATGTTCACAATTGCTTCATCATGCTGTGCTCGAAAGTTCCTCTGAAAAGTCTTGCTTCTAAGAGGTCTAGATCATACTTATTTGCCAATTCTGTTAATTTATCATGGGCTGGCACTGCATGGAGGGTAATGTCTTTGCTCACGCATACAAGCTTATCCTCCTAATACCAATCTACATGACTAAGGTCAAGAATCCCCTTAATGAGTTCCTCTAACTCTTACCTCGATTCAGAAATATCTTGAGGTCTCAAACTTGACTGAACCTCTGGTTCGTTTTTGACAACCTCTGTCTCTCCACTTTCTGGGGACTCCCCAAGCTATTGGGGTATTGCTTCAAAATCGAAGAATCCCAGAGCATCTTGAGCAACTAGAGTTGTAAACACTAGGGTCCCACCTTGTCCTACAGGCCTAATATATTATCGGGACTCAAAATTGACACTTGCAAATTCTGTGTTATGGATGTAATAAGTTGTAGCAGGCATACCGGCAGCCACTCCAGAAACTACAGGTATCGGAGCCACAGCTATTAGGACAGTTACGGCAGTAACAGTCTATGTCTGGGTGGTTCTAACAAGGTCATCACTTCAAGGATGGTTACAAGTGGGACTGGTGAAATAGGGACAGTCATAACAAAAGCTGTTGGTGCTGGAACAGTCACAATAGAAGCTGCCAGGCCTGGTCCTCCTATCTGAGTTACACCTTGGTCAACATGAGTAATGGCACCATTACCATTACGAGCAGCACCGCCATCACTAGCAGGCTGAACAACATTATAAGATGGTGGTTGAGAGTACAGGAATTCCTTGAAGAAGCCATCACTAGAATTACTGTAAGTATCAGACTTATCCTGCATCTCATCATTTTTCTCTCCCTGAGCTTTCTTCTTTTTGGATTTTTCATTCATCAGCAGTGGATAAAGCTTAGCTCCCTCAATCATATCCCTTCTCCACGTTTTTTGTTCTGCATCCTATTTCGCATCCAACTAACAACAAACTGCCTTTTTTGCCCTATTCTGGTACCTTTCCTTGCCCTCTGCATGTGCAGTATGGCCTGAAGCATTCACACTTTGAATTGTGCTGGTCTGGGTTGTTGTTTCGATCCATATAACACCGGTCTCAAATTTTAAATTCTGTTATATTAAAGATGCCTTATCTGGGAAACTGGAAAGACTCTGTTTTGTCAGTGATCTTGTTCCATTGCCTGAGCCAAATACATGCGTGGAGTCAAACATTTATGGCCTTGTGGGGACCTGACATACCTTCCAGTGAAGTTTCCTTGCCCTCTTGAACCGGAACTCATCATCTGCCCTCACCAAATCTCTTAGCGCCCTAAAATATTTCAGTTTTGCAACAATATTTGGCAATTTCAGAAATACAGAGTAAGTTTTAACAAACAGGAATTTCCTCTCAGATCACAATATAATACTTATTGGTGTTAGTATCCTACTCAGCGTGGCACCCTGCACACAAACCTCTCACAATGCAGCACTTGAGGATGCAAAAAACAATTCCAGCGTGGTAACCAATGGCGTGGGCTATGACACCTTGAATTGGCTCTCCCTCCTTCACAATTTTTTCATACAAATTAGCTTTTATAACAACATAAAGCAAGCACAATCAACAAATAAGTCTTGTCTGATACATTCAAGAAGTTCAAAATTACCACTTATTTATAAGGATAACCGTGAATAACGCTATCCATTGTTAGCATAGAGAGAAGTGAAATCTTGGCCAGCCGGAAATAACGTTGACTAATGTGGGTCTGCCCCTGTGCAACAAGATCTAACTTCAATAATCAATATTAGTACCCTCAAAACAATCACTTACAAGTTCCTATCTCATCTGTGCGGCTGATGGTACTTCACAGACCAACACCAAAACCTTAGCAGCCAAGGTGAAGAACAAAATACCTATTTATACCAGGATATTGGACTGCGAGAATCCTCCATTTGCAGGATAGACTTTTGATTGCTGAAACAAAGTGTAAGAAAGGAGCTAAAATTGACAATACATTCAAGTACATTGAAACCAATATGGCTCCACAAGAATGACAGAGAGGATGGTTTCCAAACCTTAAAGTATTATTTAATAAGTAAATCAATTTACAAGTCAGATCACACAGCAATATTGAAGAAAATATTTTGTATAGCATACACATTTAAATGGCCATGCAGTCTTATTAATCACAGGATCTTGGACTGCGTCAAGCCTGATAATAACTTCAACTGCTCAGCATTCAGCACACAATTAGGTCAAATGGGTTGCTACAACTAAAAACACAGAATGTTGACATGACTCTGTAAGCTTTTGATCCAGCGCAAAAACCCTACTAACGGGGAAACAACCTGCACCGATATCCTCCCTGCGTCACAGACCCGACGTCACACTAACACATTCACACATGCAGTCATTGGTGGGGCCCATAACACCAACACTCACACGTTACTTCCACACCGGTGTGCACAAACAGGAGGGATGAATGATTCAAGCGCCGGACATGTGGGGAAATACCTTATAACCTATAGGGAAGGAAAAGTCATTTACAAAATATACATTAACGCCCTTTCGCCTACAGATCCTTAATCCCAACACATCAAGGCACTCCTCCCACTTTGGTCTAACGGACCAAATTAGTTGGATTGGTTGATGGTGATTTAGAACCAGCTAAAACACATTTAAGACCTCAGAATCTATCTCTTGAATTAAACTCACAACATCTGAATTCCTGTTAATCAATAATTGTTTATCTAAATTTTCATAATGTTATTAATTCGCATTTGTCTCGTTAAAGTTTTACAAAGTTTTATATCAAAGTTTTAATAAGTTGCAGAACATCATATTTACCTAATCTGGCTATTTGGTGTCCTCTAATTCATTGGCTCCGCATAAATTTATCATGAATCGTCCGAAAGCAAGCCAAAGCTCAAAGTTCTCTACTCAGCACGCTAGAGTCCCAAATATCGGCAAAGGACCAGAGACGTGCAAGCATCTATTATTGCCCGTAGATTTAGGAAAAGTTTGCAGTCATCAGATGATCGGGCAGCATGCAGACCTTCAAGGATTCAGGAGAACGCGGAAAATAGGAAGCAAAAGGCGATGCGACAACGTGGTGTCATGGTAACGATGATTTTTTCTCTATTCTACTACCCCCTTTTAAAATATAAAAAGTAAAGATGATACAATTTAATAATTTAGGACAGTCTTGATTGGCTGGTTGAGATCGTCCGATGTCAGTTTAAGTTTTCAGTTCAGTTCGAGGGGTGATGTCATGAGATAGTCCCAAAGTCAGCTTATTCCGGTTTATTGTAAGGTCGATTGTTCTCTAGTTTTTGGCTGGTGTCCCACTCTGTCCTTGTTCGGGTACATGTTGTATAGAGGTCGTGATGAGGTTAAGGAGATTTGTCGCGCATGTGCAGCTCACTCCGCGCCTCGTGGGACAGTGGCCACTTCGTCGTGTGGTGTCAGCGGCCATTTTGGATTTAGGCCCAAATGCTAATTTAAGCGAAACAAACACAAAAATGTAATTAATACATAGAAATAATGAATCTAATGTTAACCCCTTACTAATCCCTCTATGTGATTGTATTTATCTAGCGTATAGCAACATTTAAAGCCATTATATTCACCCTTACGGTCCTCCTCTTGGGCAACATTACATTATATCATGCAGTATTCTATTTACCACATATACTACTGTTAATATGCGTACAAATTTTAGTTATATAGGTTTTTTAGCCATGCAAATGCAAATCCCACGTGTAATTTCGATATTAATAATGTTGGTTAATAAACATGTAAACTCATTTAATAATATTATAGTTAATAGATTATTTAATTAGTATTTTCATGCAGAATAGACGAGGTATACAAAATGTTGCACTACCCGCTCCATCACTTTTCAAAGATAATTGCGATGCACAACCCAATTTATACTCCCTCCTCAGCCACCATGAACACAGTGGCGACTCTTCTGCTATGGCAGAGGAGCGTTGCATCCCCTGCCAGACTCAAAACGTGAAAAATAAAATGATAATAAAACTGGTTAGTTATGCCAGTTTGGACAGCGCTTCTTCCTTGCAGCGCGGCCTGTGGTGAGCGTGGGGATTGTATGGGAGTGCTTCCCGTCATCGCTCTTCTGTTTCACCAGCGCGAGATCGCGCTATCAACTTTATTTTTTCCTCCACGGCTGTATCAGTGCTATGAAGCGCTGACTGAGGACTCGTCTCTCAAAGTCTCCGCCAGGAAAACAAACAATGGGACACATCCTTTTTTGTATCATTGAACTAAGACGCTCTGAAGCCCCGCTGTACCTTTAAAAGCGCGAAGGTCGCGCTGGAAGCCCTTTCTTTTTTTTTTTTACTTTATTGTCGTTTCTCCGTGAGTGCACACCCCACGCCGTAGCCCTAATATAACGGCTACGGATTACGTTCACGAGCCACAGCTGTGGTTGGCATAAGGAACTCAGGCCGGCTTCTACGAAGACTCTGCAGGGAGTTATACTGAGGAAAGCAGAAGACACTCCTCCTTCCATTACAGGTCGGCGCAAGAGCAAGTAAGTTCGTTCCTGCCTGGGGGAGACTCATGTGACTTTGTATTGAATGCTTCCTGACCCACCTACCTCTGCCCTTATCTTGGATTGTCTAAACACTGGTGTCTATCTATGCTGCCTTCTGAACTTATAAGGAGACCAATTGCGCCAGCCTATTCGGAGACCTGTGTTCCTTGCATTAGGGGTACCCTGGTCTACATGCCTGCTGGTGACTTACTATCCCCGGCTGCTGATCTCAGTGTAAGTGTGTGGGGAGGCATACAAGGCACAGTTATACTAAGGGGCTCTGTTTGACTGTTGAGGAAAAAGGTCCAGGCTGCTTTACCTTGCTGGTCTCTTCCCTGCCGCCTGTCTCCCCCAGCCGCCGCTGCCGTCCTCGCATCTCGGCGCGGTTGCAGCGAGGGGAGGACTACATCTCCCACCACCACTAGCGGAGGCGCATTTAATCGGAGGAGAGCCCCCGCGTCGCGGGACCGCGCGCGGGTGGCGCCGGGCTAAGCCCGGGCAAAGGGCGGGCCGTCTGTGGCCGTCGGGGGCCAGAGGAGGCCGGGACGGGCCACCCCCCTTTCGCCCCATTTGTCACTGACCGCCTACACGGCCCCTGCCCAGAGGAATCTACACGTGAGACCAAAGGTGCTCCATTATCCAGTAACTGTGACTGAATGGGCAAGAGGAAGACAATGGAGGGGGGGGGCATTGTGGGGAATAAAAAGGGGAAGAAAACCAAACTGGGTAGACACGCAGCTAGTAACTGCGCCTTGGACAGAATCGAGAGTATAGTTAATGATTGTGAGCATATATTGGGTGGTAATAATATGGTTCTCACTATGGATGCTCAGTTGGGGCTGTGTTCTAAACCTCATAAGGTCATCCCAACCATGTTTAAAAAAAAAAAGAAGCTAATTCCACGTCCGAACCCCATTTCCCAGAGCTCACTTATGGACGAAACAAGGTTTACTTCTGCACTCGATTCTCCTGCTCTCCGGCCCAAGCTTCCTATGGTGGCAGGTTCTGGTCACAAGAAAACTGGCGATGGGTTTTCACAATCTATTCCCTGTATTAATCGATTCTCAGTGCTGGACTCTGCAGAGGAAGAAGTTGTTAGTCCATCTAGGAGGGGAAGCGTTTTGAACACCGTTGTAGCCCACAAGGGTCCATGTCCCTGTAAGGAATCATTTGAGGACTTCTGGAGAAAGTTGACAACTTACAAACTGAGGTTGTTTCACTTAGAAAGATCATTGAAGCTATAAACCTCAAGTTAAGCTCTCCGCTGCTTCCTCAATCTGTCCAGCCCAAATCTCTCTCTGCCCCTGTGGCCCCTTTGATCAATACACCTTCGTTAGGTCCTTACAACAAGGAAGGTTCCAGGGACCCTCGAGGCCCCCCCAAAAGTGGAAATCTTCATCCCCTCATGTCAGCTCCTTCTACTTCAAAGAAAACCTATGCGGAAATAACACACACAAGAGGGGCTCACTGTTCCACTGAAAGTATTAAGGGGGTTAATATTAAGGTCCCCTATGACCACTTATTGAAGCCACAATTCATCCCTACAAAAGACACACGGTTACATGGGCAACATCACACAGTTAGGGCGTCAAATAGTAGGAAAATAATCTATATGGTGAAAGTTCCTAAATGCCCCCTTGCCCAGGGGCACGAAGGAGGTGAATCACTCCGAAACAAGGCCATACATTGGCTGCGTCACGTTAGGGGATGCAGATCTATCATTAGGGAGGATATTATTAATGCAAGAACGATTATAGACCACAACTCCCACCTTGATTGCATTGAGCTAGAGCTAGTAGACGCAACTCTGGCTGAGAATTTAGTAGTCCTTGAATTCCGAACCTCATCCCCAGAGCACTCGTCTATACAGATTAGACGAACACCCATTTGGGTTCCATCAGGGGTTAACACTGACGCGACCTCTGGGGGAACAAGGGGCGAGTCGGCCTTAGATACGGTTGACTGACTGTCTTTGGTCCCATGTACTGGCTCTAGTGAGTTTCTTCCATCTCCTTGCCTTAGCGAATAATCCCTCCCGCTGCTTGCTCCCTTCTTGATACCAATGAGAGTAGGCCGATCGAGAGGCACCTGACAACTCACGACGATCTGGCAGATCTAGGCCCAAGGGATACTTCCAAAAAGAACAATCTTAATATTCTCTTCTGGAATATAGCAGGGTTGGAGAAGAAGTTAATACTCCCGGAATGGAATGCTCTCATTGGGAAATATGAGATTTGTCTATTCCAGGAAACATGGAGCCTAAAACCCTTATATAAATCAGGATACACAACTTACTTTTGCCCGGCCATTAGTTCAGGCAAGGGACGGCCATCAGGGGGCTTGCATATATGGGTTAGCACTACTCTGAATTGGTCTATTACTACCCATAATCGCACCTCATATGATATTTTACACTTAACAATTCAAGGAGCCTTGAACAGACCCACCTTGGATCTTTTCAACGTCTACGCAAGGGGTGTAGGGGGTGCCCAGGGCTCTGCAACAATATCAGCCCTGGAGAACATGCTGTCCGTTGTGTCCTCCACTTCTTATATCATTGTTGCGGGAGACCTAAACTGTACTTTTGAACCACTGGGTGCAGAGGACTTCCTTGGTACCGTTGAAGAGGATGCAAAATGGGACATTCCTCCCCTTGAGCTTCCCCCCATTAGGAGGTGGTCACAGAGGGCCATCCAACTTAATGCCCTCACGCAGGAATTCAATCTTAGAGCCGTAAATGGGAGATCACGTTCTGACTTCCATGGGGCTAATACTTTTAACAGGATCAGCTCCCCGTCCAGGATTGATTATATCCTTATGGATGTTAGGTTATGGAGAGATCTGCGAGATATGGAAGTCATACCGTCTATAGATAGCGATCACAACCCTTTATGTTTAGTATTAAACAATGTTTGGCAGGCATTTGAAGCCGAGGGCAGTAGGAGAAGTTATGCCTTCAAATTGCTGTAGACACCTTAAATGGCTTAAAATTGCCCACGAGGAACAAAAAATGGGGGCAATTAAGGGCATTTTAGATGCTGAGATCAGTGAATATATGAACATCCATAGAACAATGCAGGCCCAACCAAATTTCCACATAACCTATCAAGAATCAATCGCCAAACTGAGCGCATTCTTCATTGTCGAGAAGAAAGTCGACTCTAGAAAGCACTCGGCAAAGCCTAGCAATCCTTGGTATTCCACAAGCTGTAAGGAAAACAGCGGCCCTTTCTCTCGCACTCAGGAATAAAGATCCTGTTGCAGTTGGTATTGCAAGGAGGGAATATACTAGGGCCCAAAGAGAGGCCAAGAAATCCTGGGATGAGAGACACTGGGAAGAATTAATACAAGCATCTAAGGACAAAGACTCAAAAGGGTTTTGGAACCTTATTAATAGCAGGGTTAGGAGTACTTCGCCCCCAATTCCTAACCACGTTACTGCCAATCAATGGCAAGAACATTTTGCTAAGTTGTACTCCATGGATGACAACTATTCTCCCACTCTAGCTGCCGATTTTATTACCATCCCTGATGCTTCTGTCCACCTTTTGAAGTGTTTTGAATTATCTGAGGTGGAAACAGCAATAAATAGTATTGCCCCAGGTAAGGCGGCTGGCCCAGATGGCCTCTCAGGAGATTTGCTCCTGTACAATCCCAAGACATGGGCACTCTTTATCCTTCTGACGCTAAACTTAATTGCGAGAGGTTCACCTGTTCCAGATTCCTGGAAGGGTGCCGAGGTTGTCCCCATTTTTAAAAAAGGGAACAGGGAGGACCCTGCCAACTACCGACCAATTAGTTTAATCGATGTAATACAGAAAGTGGTTGGCAGGGTCCTCCTTGTTAGGATGGGTACCTGGATGGAAGATAATAGTATTCTATCCCATTTTCAAGCGGGTTTCAGGCAAAAGGTGGGGACAATTGACCAGGTATTTCGATTCTTCATGATCTATTGGAAGATAGCAATCCTAGGGAAAGGCAGTTTGTATTTGGCCTTCATAGATCTGAAGACTGCTTTCGACCTGGTACCTCGGGGGAAACTCTGGCAGACCCTACAACAACTAGGTATCTCCCCTTTGATTCTAGACATCATACAACGTTTACATATTGGTAATTATGCTAGAATCAGATGGGGCTCCCAGGGGCAACTTACGGAGAGGATCGCGGTGAACAGGGGGGTGCGCCGGGGTGTGTGCTGGCACCCACCCTGTTTTCTTTATACATCAACAGGGTGGCGGAATTCCTGCGGCAGGAGCCGGCAGATGCCCCATCCCTGGCTGGGGAAAAGACACCGACCCTCCTGTTCGCCGACGACACCCTACTCATTTCAAAATCACCAGGGGGGCTTCAGAAACTTTTGAACAGGTTTGACACTTTCTGCAAAACACATGGGTTGATAATAAATACCACTAAAACCAAGCTTATGAGCATCAATCCTTCCAAACGTTTTAAAAATAACATTACCCTAGATGCTATCCCATTGGGCATTGTGGAGGATTTTGACTATCTGGGGATCCGCATCTTGAAGGACATGAGATGGGGCCCCCACTTAGCCAAGATGCTTCTAAATCACAAGCGGGTGTTGGGGGCAATTTTGAGAGAACAACGCCTATCCAGATGCAGGCCTGTTGCCCCAGTGCTTGCTATCTACGACGGAAAAGCTCTCCCGTCTGCCCTCTATGGATCTGAGCTCTGGGGCTTTCAAAACGTTGGCGAACTTGTCAAATCTGAAAACAAATTCATGAGAGATATGACTTCCCTCCCCATTTCGACGCCTTTGAAACCCCTTTTCTATGATCTAGGTAGACACTCGATCTCGGACATAGCACGCCTGCGACCCCTCCTTTTTTGGGCCCGTATTGGAAGGACGGCTGAACTATCTATTTACGCACTTGCCCTTGATGAATTGATCTTAGCCAACATAGGGAGTAAGATAATGGCTATCAGAATTGCGGAAAATTTTAATTGCTATTGGTTTTAAGGAGGCTTGGGATAGCCAGATCCCCCCAACAAAGCAGGCTTTAAAAAGAAACTACTGGGAATGGGTGCAGACACAGGATATCCAGAATCCGAAACTAGGGAAGTTAACAGAGGGATTTTTCCAGTATAAAATCTTTCGTAAGCTGGAACCCTACTTGGATTTGATCCAGACCCCCAGAGACAGGGCCGTATATATGAAACTTAGATTTGGGACTCTCCCGATCAACAGTTTCATCACAAGCTGGAGAGGTACAAACTTGGCATTGACACCCTGTCCAGGATGTGACTACCATAATGAGTCTACTTCACATTTGCTGTTCGCCTGCCCAGCTTACAGACTTCCCAGAGTCAGGTGGCTTAAACCAGCTTGCCAATTATTAGGGCCAATGAGCCATCGTAATGCACTCCGCATTTTATGCACAGACTCATCTTCTTTATCTCTGATATGCGGGGTGGCTAAATTTCTAGGCTGTGCTTGGCTAATAAGAACCAAGATCCTGGCAAGGAAGTCAACTAACCAAGTTAGTGCAGATGTGTACTGTGTTTAGTATCCAGTCAATTCGGGGGCTAAATCCCGTTTGTATATAATCCTCCCTCCTTTTTTAACAGTTTTAAGTTTTAAAATTTTAAATTGTTCTAAATGAAACAACAAAAATCATGTGATGAGAAAATTTGTACTGTATTAACTGTAGTAGATTATGACTTAATCGTATTTTATAATCTTGAAAATTTCTATTCTCATTCTTTTCTGGAATTTGTACAGCTTTTATGATGCTTTTATATATCGAATAAAGCTATTACTTACTTACCTTGGTTAGTTATTGTTTTATTTTTCAAGTTCTAGTCTTGGGGGTTGGGTCATCTTAGGGACAGTCATTGAGAGGAGTGGTGGGCACTGCTATCAGTGTGCATGTCGGTTTGGCCGGCCATATCAGGCCGGCCAAACTGACATACTCACTGAGCTGTTTCCAATCCAAATGCACTGCTGGCTTGAAGACAACAAAGCATACAATCAGAGTCTCTCTGCGAGCATAAACTCACAGCCCCCAGGACAATTCTGACACTCCTTTCAAACAGGAGCGCAGCATCGGGATTGGACACAGGGGAGCTGCAGCGAGGAACTCGAGCAGAAGAGCAGCGGTCCTGCTTCAGTTACGTTTTTATTTTCATTATTTTTGTTTTGTTTTTGTCTATTGTCCCCTCCTCCACCGCCCCACCACTCCACCCACACAGCAGCCACTACTACATGAATGCCTTCATAACTGTCAAAACACCGCCAATTTGTAGGCATAGGCAGGATTTGAGCATGCTCTAGATCTTTTCCAGAGTATTCTAGACCCAAACACTTCAATGACAAACCATCCTCATTGCTACCAATTGATAGACGGGGTTTCTTCAATCTCAACTTCTTAGTAAAATCATCAAAGAGAATCCCTCATCGGTCCAATGGACTTTTGACTTGAAGTGTAAGAAAGGAGCTACCGTCAGCAATACATTTCACGTGCAAAGAAACCAATATGGCTTCACAAGAACGACTGAGAGGATGGTGTACAAACCTTAAAGGTTTATTTAACAATTTAGTTTAAATCAGTGAGCAAAATTGAACAAAATATATTGTACGATCATACATATTTGAATATCATACAGTCTTAATTTGTATATTATTAGGAAAAAGATGCAAAATAGAATCACATACAGCAAACAAAATATCAACCAAGCAAGTTCCATAAAGGAACTTCCCTATTTTATATAAGGTTCAGGAAGTGGCAAGGGGAATTCTAAGAAGAAAGTGTCAGCATCAGATGAACCAAGTTTAAGGTTCAATGGGAAAGTAAGAATGCTCAATCATGAAACTCAATACTCTGAGCAGGGGAAATCAGCAGAGTCAAGAAATTTTCTCTCAGCGTAGTCAGAACAGAGTCTACTCAACTGTTTTAAAGATCACACAATAAAAGCATGAAAGAAGATTCAAGAAGGCTTCTTCATATCAGTTTCCACCAAGCAAACTAATCTGAAGACAGAGCAGGTAGTATCCCTAGTTTTCCGGCTTTCAGCATAGGATTAATCATCCGGGTGACCTTGGATGCAATATCAATCTGGTCTGCCTGGTAGAGGAAGATCTCTTCCACCACCTCATTCTCCATTTCTGAGTCCAACTTCTAATTAAACACTTAGTTGTCTACTAGTCTAATACAATAAACAATATGCCTGTTCTAACTTAATGAGACATGTGATGCACCTGCAGTGTAGAGAAAAACAAGACATTAGCAGGGCATTTAATACAATGAAATTCATGTTACTCAGACCTAGTTACAAGTCAAGCTAACTTAGCATTTAAAATGAATTCCAAACAGGTAAAGTTAAGTAAGTATAATAGTTACATTTAGAGTATACATGTGGCTTTTACTAAAACAATGGTAGCCAGCTACTAAAGATTAATTTATACAATGCACACAGATTGCTATATTTATCCTATAATATGTATATATAAAATGCAAGTGCATAGGGCACTAAAATTATGCTCTATGAGATCCTGAAAATCTTACAATATGCTCATCATTTTCAGCTAGTACCTAATAAAGCAAATATGGAAATGGCACAGAAGACTAGAACAATTTTGTTTTTTAGGAACTTTTTACTAAGGCAGCAGGTCTTTTAACGGGCCTGACCAGTGACAAGAATAAAGATAGATGAGCATACTTTTTTCATAAGACAAAATGTTTGTCATGCAATAATCAATAGAATTTGACAGATGATCAACTCTTTCCAGTCAAAGGACTGCCGATCTTTTCTGATTGCCCCTGCCATTCCCTAAGTTAGAAAAGATTCAAAAGCGTTTATGTTAACTTCAGGAATGAAAGCGCAGTCTTGTTTGCATACTTTAGGATAGGGAAGTTAAGACAGATTTATAAATCACATTGGCGCGTGTGGTAGGGGTGGTAGACAGACAGACCAGACTCTTCAGTCCAGTTATTTTTCTTTTCACAGGAATTTCTTCTTCTGGGGGTTGAGCCCTTCCACAGAAGGGCAAATGGGCATAGGGGAGGGTTGTAAGGGGGTAATGTTTGGGGAGACTGTGTTTTTGGGGATGCACATATGAGAGTTTTGCAAATAAATGGGGATTTGAGTTCAAATAAAGAATACAATAATGATGCTTCAGATGGTACTGGAACAGGTAAGTAATGATTATGGGTAAACTGAAGATTCTGAGGGCCTAATGATAGAAACAAAAGGAGTATTTCCTTAAAAGAATTTAAGAGGTTTGATTGATATATAATGTATGTGCAGGAAACCAATATTACGTACACAAGTTGAAATTGGCTTAACTTTGAAGATTATCAACTTGTGACTTCTATGAGTCAACAATTCCCGTCGCATGGGGTGAAGCTGCTTGCAAGAAAAAAAAGGCTTTAATTGTAGAAAGGGGAATGCTGACCACCTAGAAAGGAAAGAGATTGCTCATATATTTAACAGTAATTTCCTTCTTTACTCTGTGTGTGATTTATTGGCCAAATGTTGATGGCCTTGAAATATACGAGTGTTTAAATTTCAAATTAGCACAATTACCCACTCTGGGTCATATGTATCAAATTCTCTATTTATGATTCTCAAATAGTGATTTTTTGATAATCGCAATTTGGGAATCGCAAACGAGATGTAAGTAAAAATTTGCAAATTGTTAGTGATTCCTTGGCATTCCTTAATTGCGATTAGCAAATTGTGAATCACAATTAAGGAATACCTTTCCATTCATTCCTATGGGCTATGAGGCCCATAGGAATGAATAGGAAGACATTCTCAATTAGCGATTCGCAATTAGAGAATCGCATATTGAGAATAATTTCAAGGGTGCAAGGGTGTCATAAGGACACCCTGATGCACCCCTGAAATGGGCATGTGTGCGCATGTGGCGCACATACATGCCCTATGTGCGCCACATGGCACTTTGGAAAATGCCAAAAAGTGAATCTTTCAAAGAAATCGCAAATTACCACCAACTTGAAGTTGGTGGTAATTTGCAAGGAGAATTCGCACTACTTGGGTGCTTGTTACATCGCATTTAAGGAATTGCAATTTGCAATTCCTTAAAAGCAATCGCAAAATAGAGAATCGCAAATTTGCGATTCTCTAATTTGTGATGCCCTTTTGGGATGATACATCCCAAAGGCCTTTTCCCGTTTGCGAACGGGAAAGGGCTTGATACATATGCCCCTCTGTTACTTGTGTGTAGCGATTTTAATTGTTAATTGTGTGTAGCGATTTTAATTGTAAAATGGCAAGAAAAAAACTTCACACAGTGCTTCCAGCGGAAAATAATAAAACTAAGAAATTATATAAACATGCTTATGTCTACACACAGATTGGTAAACAAATGGCCAGTACTTCATTCTCTATATCCGGGCTACATGCACATTTATCCACATTAAAATATATACAAGGATAAATATTTTTAGCAATATCTAATTTACTGCAGAACACACAGTTGCAAAGTATCCAAAGACTATTTCAGATTGCAATCCTTTAGTTTTTAAAATAGAGGTTGGTAAGACAAGCAGATTTAAAACTGGATGGACATTTGAGAGGCACTTTTGTGGGATCCTGATCACATTAACTATATACAGCTATAGAATTATTTTCTTTAAATGTTGGTTCCACCAAATTCCATTTTGTATAAGATACATTTTAAGCAGCTGTGCACGGCGCTACGCTGAGCTACACTATTAAACAAGCATTGGCTAAATCAATCGGTCTGGCCTTGGCATCTAGTGCAATGATTATTTGTTTTTTAGTTGTTTTTTGAAATGGCATGCAAAAAAAAGAAAAAAATATGTTGACACCTTAAAGTGGCCACCATATTATTTCAATAAAACCTAGAAATTTAAAATCATTGATTTATTTATTTTTAATAATGAGCTCTTAAGTTGGAACTTGCATTTTATTATTATTATTTATGAAGGTGATATGAATAACAATATAATCAAGAACTCAAAATGCAGACAGATACAATCTTACAATGTTACTTACACACTTTATAACAGCAACTTTACAAAGGCTATGTAAGATAACTCTCGGGAATTGCAGGCACCCGAAGTGTGGGCAAAATAAATAACATTTATTTAAGGATAAAATAAATGATGCACATTTTAAACACATTTTTCAGCTGAGAAGAAAGGAAATATTATCAGGAGAAGATGGACAAAGCGCGCAGGATTTGCGCACTCACACAAACTGAAGGAAGCTAATGGATAAAGTGGGAAGACCAATTTTCCATGCTGTATGCTGTGGTGGGTGGAATAAAACTGTGAGTGACAATTTAAAATAAATGCAGGCACATAAAGAATATGAGCACTCAGGATGAGACGTGTAGAGAGAAGCAACTAACTCTCTCGTTGAAGCAAGCACACAGAAATCATGGGACTGACAATATGTGCTCTTTACCAACACAGAAAGCAAGCATCAGGCGTTAGCCATGAATCTTAAAAGGTGTTGGCAACATTAGAAAGTCATAAATACACACCGGAGAACAGCCTTTAAAAATAACCACCCTTTTCTTTCTATGCCTTGTTTTGCTCTTGACAGTTTGAGCCTAGTCTCAATGGTTCCAGGTTCCTAAGTGTAATGGGGCAGTGAAGTCATGTTTTAGGAACAAACTTCCTGTTGAGTAGTATTTATAAAAAATATTATCTGTTGTGTGCAAACATCCCTTCGCAGAGATGGCTGTTATGAGTTATTTATATTTGGGGTGTCGTGATTAATAGTTGTGGGGGACCTCTCTGTGCATTGATCATCACAAGGTGAATGATATCTAACACCGTCCATCGGGTGCAAAGTAATACCAGCTAGTAGAAGTTGTCTCGTATTGTATAATATGTTACTAAACACTATGGGCCATATTTATGACCCTTGTGGCGCAGGGTAGCGCAGCAATGCACCCTGCTATTCTGCCCTGTCTCACAGGGAAAGGATATGATTGCACTGCATTTAACCAATCAGCTCATTCCTGTCCTTTCCCCTTGCACTGGTGCCCTTTTGGTAGCCTAGCGGCAACAAAGGCACTCTTCCCTGTGCTGTAGGCAGGATTGTTTTGTGCAGGAAGGGACACCCTCCTGCACAAACACAATCATGAGAGGTTTTTCCTTTTTCTATGTGTGCTGCAGAATGTAGCACACATAAAGGAGGAAAGAATGAGACAAAATATTTCTCCTCATTACACTTCGCCTGGGAAGCCGTAAGATTTTGGTGCATTCCCAGGGGAATGTGTCAAAATCCATGGGAGCTGCATGTGAATACCCATGCAATGCCCATGGAACGCCTACCTAGGGCAGAGTAAGTTAACACAGCAATTTGTCCTGCGTTGCCTTCTGCAGATTTATGAAGCCACTCAGAGCCACTCAAAGTGGGTTTGCGTGGCTTCATAAATCTGTCATAGAGGTTTGTGTTGTGCATATACCACATTGCGTGGTGCAAGCATGACACAAACCTCTCATAAATATGCCCCAATGTGTATATCAACAGGTATAGAATACCAGTTATGGGGCAGATGTCTAACACATCTGTAATGTGTAGGGGATAGGAGAGTGACTCTGTTATGTATGTCAGGTTAAGACTGAATAGAAAGAGCACTCCGTCTGGTGATAGTAACTCGCGCCATCCTTGCGGTTTGGTGACTGCTTCTTTTAGAGAGTGCCTCGTCAGAGAAGAAGACATTTTAGTTTGTTTCATCTCATGAGTATAGGTCTGTAACTAAAGCACCTACTGCCACTGCAGCAAGAGCATGGGGGGTTTCTGGACCAGAACTGTAAAACAAATCACAACAGGTGCTACAGTTGTATGTTAGGTGCCTCAATGTGTAAATAAATAATCAAACTCCATCAAGATTGTGAATTAACACACTTCAATTTAGAGTACTCTTTTTACTGGAAGTATGGGAACAGGAAGCAACAAACACATAAGAACAGGCCAAAGTACTTGCCAGCAGCTTCTGCCAAACCCAGGACAGACTCCAGTAGTTTGCACTAGTGGACTGGCTGCTTTCAAAGGCATACTTGAGTTATAGGCTCCTTTGCTAGGGAAAGGCACTAAAGATAAAGATTGTGGTCCTTCTTTTATGTTGTTGGTGCTAACATCTTATGGGCAGAGCCAGCAGGAGCGGAAGGAGGCAAAAGGCTGTCTCACCTCCACCCTTACTAATGCAACTATGGGCCTGCAGTGTAATGAAAGATGCTTGATTAAAACAGGCGATCTCTTGATGTGAACTTTTATTCATGTCATAATCTGCTCCTCCTCAGGCACATTCATGGGGTAAATGGACAAAATGCAGTCACTCACAGTGAGAGGAGCCAATGACACAAGTGGGCTGACCCCTGTACCTAAACTGTATGGTGGAAGGAAGCAAAATGTGAACAACACAACAACAGAACAAGAGATAAAGAGAGTTGAGAGAAAGTCCCTATTTGGATATATCTATGCATGTATCCTTTAAAAATGTTTTAAAGCAAAGGGACTTCGCTAACGCCAGACCTGAAAACAGATGGGCAGATTCACAAGCCACTTGCGACACTTTTGTCCAGACTACTCTTCCTCACATGTTTCTTCACCAAGGCCTGATGAGTCAGGGCTGTGACAGGTTTGGCTGGATCAGACACAGAACGCACCACATCAGCCAGTCCTTTACAGTAATCAAGCATCAGATCATCAGTAATGTTCACAAGAGCATTTGCAGGGATGGTTGGCAATCTCATTGCCCTGCCCAAGATGATTTCTTGGGGGAACAATCCTGTCCGATGATCAGGTACTCTGCGTAGACTCATCAACACAAGCAGCAATGCATCAGGCTATTTCAAAGACATGGATGCACACACTTTGGCAAGTCTGTATTTCAAAGTCTCATTGACCTGCTCCACTAGACCAAAAGCCTCAGGTCTGTAGCTGCACTGCAGTCTCTGTTTAACCTGTAAAGTGACACACAGCATCCTCAGGAATTCATTGTTGAAGTGTGTGCCTCAGTCAGATTCTAAAGAATTCAGTAAACAACATCTGGGTATTAACTCCTTCAACAACAACTTTGCTACTGTAAAACTATCATTACTACTTGTGGGGTATGCCTCAACCCATAATTAAAAGATACACACAACAACCAACACGTACCTCAATCCACTGCAGAAGAGCATCCCAATGAAATCCAACTGCATTCTATTAAAGGGACCACCTGACCTCCCTATGTCCCTCAATGTCACTGCATTATTTTCCCTACATTGTTCTGTTGACACTCATTACATCTGTGGCACAACGCTTTGTCCATCAACCTAAACTGTGCATTAATGCAAGTCTGCCTAAACAACCTGACTATGGCATCTCTCTTTACATGAGTCAGACCATGATAATGCCTAGTAAATGTTGGCAGCAGATTATTTGGCATCACAGGTCTGCCATGTCTTGAAACCCAAATATCATCCTCATTCCTCTTAATGCAACCTGCATTAACCCAACTCTGCTGCTCCACCTCTGAGACTTCTTCCTGTATCATTTTGACTTCCTCCAAAGTATCAACTGTCGGTAACAAAAGATTGTAGTTGGCCTCGTCTAGCCCCTCGTTCGTCTATTCACCATTGAAAGGGCAAGCATTATGAGCACAATACTTGGCAACCTCATCAGCATATCTGTTACCAATAGTCACATAGTCACCCCTGTACAATGCGCAGCAAACTAGACAACTGCAATTTGGGCAGGCATCTGCAATCTCTTAAGATGCTTTAAACTTGCTCTCCATTTCGGATAGGTGACTTGTAGAGGAGAACATAAACCCCCTTTCATACCATAACTGTCCGAAATCATGAACAGCACCAAATCCACACTGACTTACAGTGAAATGGTCACTTTCAGCTGGTAAGAGACACAGCGTGCTCTCGTAAAAGCAATCAATTCTGCCTCTTGTGCAGAAAACGCTCCTTGAAGCCACAAGGCTTAAACTTCTCCCGAAACTGTCCAAACTGCGTAGGCAGCTTGTAAATGTCCTTTATGACCTCGCAAACACATGCCATATACAAACAAAGCAAAATCAAATTCAGGCATTGGCTCATCTTTTATATCTAGTCTTGGCTTGTTGCACAGTTTAGTAGCATCAAGAGAATCATGCTCCATTTGACTTTCCTCGTTGTCATTTTCAGGAAGAGTCAACAAAGTAGCATAGTTCAAAAGAGAATATCTCTTTCAAGTTGCATTTTCATCAGCCAGCTCTCCATATATCCTTGTGGGACTTGGCATCATTTATTTATTGGTTTATTTATTTATTTGAAAGGTTTTAGATAGTGCTGGCTAGACCCCAGGGTATCAGAGCGCTTTACATGAACAGAAGAAATCAAGGAAAACAGTTGTTCAGGAAATAAACAAAAAATAAGCGAGCACATCTCATATAAAGTTATAAGTAGTCAAAAATAACTTTGACAATTTTTTAGGGTAACAAAACACGCTCGTACAATTCAATATTTGGAAAAGGGGGTGTAGAAATTCCAGGTGGTTGGTGGATAATGAATATATGAATAATATTCTTGGGCGTAGCAGTTAAGGACAGAGAAGCGAGGATGATATGTAAAGAGTCAAGTGAGGGTTAGGAAAGGAACTGAGGATAACCAATGCAGGGGAAATAGAAAGTACGATAAAGGAGAGATTAAGAACCCCAGTATAGGTTGAGAAGGTGATGTTTTTGGTCTTTTTTAAAGTTGAGGTAGGAGGGGTTACAGCGCAGGTCCTGCGGGAGGGTATTCCAGATGTTCTGGGCATTTCCGGAGAAGGAGAGAGATTGCCAAAAGATGGCTGCCAAACAGAAATGCAAAAAGCAACTGACTGTCCTCGTACAAGGGTATAGAGAAGAAAGCCTGACACAATTGAATAACATAGAACCACACAGCCTCACATGGAATTTTAAATAAAGTCACAGCAGGATTTGGTACCATCGGACAACAAGGTACCACAATTCTGTTTATCTTTCAAAGGTTCTGCACTATCTGATCCTTACCACTAGGCTTCTGCAAGCCCTTAATGGGCGACCTTCATGGACATTCCATAATCTCCTTCAGAATCCCTTATTGGATCATTGTCTCTATTACTGGAGTAATTTCGACAACCGTTTCAGGGGTCAAATTATATTGTGGTGGTCTGGGGTATTCTACATTTGGCTTTATCTATATTTGGACAGGCTTAACTCCTTTGATGAGTCCAATGTCATTTCTGAAAAATCCCAAACCTCTGACCTCACTGTATCTCTACGATCCAGGGGAAATTCTTCACTTGTCATCATAGGGTACAATTTGACAGCTGGAATTTGATTAACCAATTTGAAGGCAACATCTTCATCTTGGGTCTGAAACTCCAAACCTCTCAGGGTGCAATGAATGGTGCAATTCAGCTTGCACAAGTCACGTCTTAACAAACTCACAGGCTCAAATCACAAACCACAAACTGGTGATTATCCTCAAAATGTCCTATTTTTACAGGGACAGCCTCAGTAATGTGATTACTCATTTGTTGATTAGCTCCTCCAACAACTTGGATACTTCTTCTGAAGAGGAGTAGGACAGGAACTTCTAGTGTTCTCAAAGGAGAACAGGTTGCACCTGTATCAACCAAAAATGCTATGGTGTGGCTATTCATCTCACCAACTACAAATGAGCCACTCAGGCCTACCTCCAAAACGGCAGCAAGAACACAATCTACCCCCCCTCAGGCACCGTCAGGATAACTGATCAGATCGATTAGAGTCAACTGTCTCAAACATGGGGTACTGGTGGAAAAGATTGTTATTCTGGAATGCCTTCTGGTTCACATTAGGACCCTGATTCTAAGTGAATCTAGGACCATTAGCAGCTTGCTGTGGCATTGGGGGTTGTGAAACCTGCATCACCTGGTTACATTCTGTGCCTGTATGGAATTATTATTCTGAGACTGTTTAAAACCTGGATTCCCACTCCTATTTGCAGGATTAAGACAACATTCTTACAGTAGTGGCACGGGTTAGACTTTTTCAATGTGGCTACATCCATCCCAGTACTTTGATCAATAGGGACACCCCGACCAGTACCCTTGACTGTAATCCCCCTCCACATTGCATCGTTGGGGCTCTGTTAATACAATCCTTGCATTGGAGGGGCATTGCCTAAAATGACTAACTTTGACCCCCCTCTGGGCAGCTTTCATCTGTCCCACCATAACATTCTCCTTCAATTTCTTCTGCCCCATATTAATTTCAATATTGCAATACATGGCGTATCGCAAGATCTCATCAACCGACTTATTCTTCCAATTAATCAAATGCTGTTGAATCATCATGCCAATCTCGGGCCTCAATCTTCTCACAATCCTAGACACAAAATGTACTGTGTCATTAGGTTCCAATCATTCCATCCCACTATACTGATTAACAGCCTGCAACAGACTCTTATAATATGCATGATTAATCTCTTTAGGGTCCTGGGTCAATTGGTCAATCATGACCTAGTAAATATCCTGAGGTGGCACTTTAGACTTCAAGCTCGTCTTCACCTGGTTGTACTTTCTTATTACTAATGGGTGATGGACCATTAGTCCAAGGATCCCTTGCTGGTTCCCTCTTTGGTCATTCCATGGCTATTTTACACTCTGGCCATAAATGACTTGGAATCACAGTATCTAAAAAGGAATTCAAGTCAATCCTTAAAACTTTTAAGATTTTCATAAACCGCTCAACCTGTTTGTACTACTCCACAGGCTTTTCTCTTAACTTGGAGAGTTCATCAGTGAATGATGCAAGATCACACCTACTCCAAGGAACATTATAGAACCTCTACTTGGTACCTATTATAAAGGGAAGCTGGCAGTTCCCACTTCCACCTCATTAGAAGAAGGCAGTTCCTCATCAATCTTTTGTGACTTTACCTTTTTGACCATTTGACTTCCCATTTGTCTAGCGTACTCCAAATCTGGATCCTTTGAATTGGATCTTAAATTTGCATTTTTATCCCTGGTATTCTCATATTCTCTATGCCCTCATCACAGAAACCCGCTCTAAATCTACTTCAGATTCCTGATCTATTTCAGATAATACATCATAGGCTTGTCTTGCTTGCCTGGTAACATCCTTAGTCAGGAACAAAAGTTAATTTATTGATAAGTACCTATTCATGTCAATTCAGGATTCCCACTTATAATGTCATCTAATTCTAACTTCAATTTCCCCATGTCCCCCAAATTTACCTTCCAAGAGGAGTGAATGGTTCCTTGACTCGATTTTTTACATCCACTCCCATTCAACGCAGCATTAAGAACATTCAGCCACTCATCTAGATCCTAAACATTATGACTAGGTAGCACCTCAGGGGCTTTGGATACTGCCTTCGCTCTGGGTATGCTACAATGCTCATTGAGGGGTGGCTCCCATGTGAGAGCACCCAATGCTGGCAGTCCCTGGAATGACCTTAATGTTCCACATCTGATCTGATTCATCCTTCAAGGGTAACTCACATTAATTGGGATTATAGAAACAAATTCTCTAGCCCTCTAACTTGTGGGGGCATTCTCTAAAGCTTGTTTCTGAGCGGGGACAGCCAACCTATGAATCCCATTTTCTGCAGAACCGGGGTTGTATATTGGGACCACTGTTCTAATGGTAACCGTAACAGTAAGGGCATCTGGAGAATTAAGAGCTGAGGAGGTACCTGGAATCCCTGAACTCGCTCCCATCAGCTTTTGATTTATATTCACAGTAGTAGTCCCCATCACAATAGGGCTGACATTTACTGGTGAGGTAGCCAACCCACTATTTCCACTTCCATTAACATTTTCACCTCCTACTGTTCAAAACTCATTATCTGGACATTTTCATTCTGATACAATACATCCAAAAGACTATCACTAGTGTCACTGTCACAGTTTTCATGTCCCCCCTCTGTTTCCTTTATCCGATCCCTCTTCTCTTTTCTTTTCTTCTCCTCTCATTCTCTTTCTCCACTTCATCTCTTACTAATGCCGGATATAATTTTCCACATTCTACAATATCGGTTCTCCACCTTCTCCTTTCTAGGTCCCATCTCAAATCAGCATAAGTGCACACCGTCTTTCTGGTTCTTCTCTGATATCTCTCTTTCTCTCTGACATGCTCTTCATGTTCCCAAGCATGGAGCACTTCAAACTGTGTAGGTCTAGGCAGTGGTTTCATCTCATATAAAATCAATGATTCTCACATTAAATGTACCATAGCGTGGAAATGCCAATGCACCTCCTTTCTCAGTAATCTTGTGCCATTGTTCAAGCCAAATTCAAGTGTGTTGCCCTACATTTACCACCTTATAATGAACCACACCATCTTCCTGTAGTATCTCTTCCTTTTCTCTAATGGGTATTGTCACCGCTCCGCTAATCAAATCTTGCATGACTTTAAAAAATTTCATTTTTTGATAAGTACACAAATAATCTCACTTAGAATTATCAGTTTCAAAGCAGGACCCAATAATTTACTCACAATTCTCATTCAAAATCAACACCCAATAACAATACAGCACCCTGTAATGTAGACAACCAATAGCAGTGTGGCTTAACACCACCAACTAATCCCAGCATGGCAAACTGTGACAACAGTCTCACTCCTTGCAGTGGTTCACCCTCTTTTGCACGGTTCACAAACACGCTCTCTTCAGCTACACACATGCTAACAAATACAATGCAAATAACAATTGCCTGCTTCACAAAAGAAATGGACAGAAGTTAGGCATAAGCCACACTCATGCAACCCTATTAATACTCACTCCTCTGCTGTTACCACTCTACCGCAAACCATTGGAACTCTGCTGATCCAACAACTCAACACAAAAGCTATGGGACTAGGACTGGTACTGGGACTAGAAAAGTAACTATTATCATATAAAATCTCCTAACTCCCCAATCTAAGGTCCTAACCACCCTCTGCTACTAAATTGCTAACGCATAGTATTTGGGTCCCTTTTGCTTGCTCCCTGCAATGGAGCTTTCTAGGTGCCTGAGAAATAAAAGGAGTTATGATCAACTTCAATTTAACAATTACAGTGTAACCCATTTGGCCACACAGTAATAGCTGGAAGTTCGAACTGAGTATGGATGTATTACAAATTCAAAGCAAGACTGATGTACACAAGTCTTAGGAAAATACTGAAGTTTAGCCTAAGCAACATAAAACATACAAGAAATTCCGTAATCACAATGCAGAATATTTAAAAAAGGATTTCATGATCTGTATACGATTAGTGGTGTTCTTGCTTGTTGTAGTGTTTCTATTTCTGGGCAAACTTGGGTTCTCCCTTGCTTGCTCGTACTAGCAGCTTTAGTCTGCCATTGCTTCACAGTCATACATAATATGTTAGTTTTTGTGACATGATATTATTTTAGAAATACCCTGCACATATTATTTGCTATTCAGTGCCTCTTATTGGGATTCAGTCTGAACCTTTTGAACAAGGTTGAACAACATGGTGTACTGTTTTCGTGTGCCCGGTTAGCAACATCTCCTAACATGTTTAAACACACAGAACACAGTAGCACAGCTGCAGTTTTCTTACATAGTAGTTTTTATAATGTAAACTGTGTCTCAGCCCCTTGGAGAACAGAGAGGAGAATTCCGGCAGAGAGACCAGCCTTAGAACGGAGGCAGCAGCCTTGCGCGAATTGAGTTTACAACTATGATGCGGACCACTGAACTCCATACTCAAGGTATGGGTTCCAGTGCTAATCCCAGAGATCACTAATATATCCCTTTGCTCACATATTGAGAGTAGACCTAGATAGATATAATAGTTGCCATGATTGGGTTCTTCATTGTTTGCCGTCTGTTATTAATGTTGATTACGTTGCTTAGTCGTGTATGTTTAGGAATATATGACGATACTTCACAAACTAAAACAACGCATACTTTTACAACGTTGTTTTTAGTTCGCAAGTACCATTGCAACGCATTATTCTATAACGAATACCATTACTTCGCATTTGCTTTAAAGTGCATAAGAAATGTCTTTACAACGAATCCCCATACCCAGCAAAGATTTACAACGCATTTTTTATTAAAAATAACCCCCCAACACTATGCTAATTTCTACATCCATATACACTACCCTACATAACACACACTGCACAACACTTCCCTAAAACACTACCCTAAACCCTAAAACACTACCCCTACATGACCCTCCCCCTTCCCCCATTCCAGTCCCTGCACTCAAACACTACCCTGCACGACCCCCAACACTACCCTAAACCCTAAACACTACCCTACCCTACACAAACACTACTACACTACCCTAAACCCTAAAACTCTACCCCCTCACGACCCTTCCCCCATTCCAGTCCCTACACTCAAACACTACCCTACACGACCCCCAGACACTACCCTAAACCCTAAAACACTACCCTACACTACACAAACACTACAACACTACCCTAAACCCTAAAACACTACCCCGAGCACAACCCTGCCCCAACCCCAGGTCAGCTCCCTACACTGAAGCACTACCCTGCACGACCCCCCCGACACAACCCTAAACCCTAAAACACTACCCTACACTACACTAACACCACAACACTACTCTAAACCCTAAAACACTACCCCAGCACAACCCTACCCCTACCCCCAGTCTGTCCCCTACACTGAAACACTACCCTACATGACCCCCTGATACTACCCTAAACCCTAAAACACTACCCTACACTACACAAACATCACTAAAATACCCTAGACCCTAAAACACTACCCCCAGCATGACCCTATCCCTACCCCCAGTCCGTCCCCTACACAGAAACACTACCCTACATGACCCCACAACACTTCCCTAAACCCTAAAACACTACCCTACACTACACAAACACTACAACACTACCCTAAACCCTAAAACACTACCCCCAGCATGACCCTACACCTATCCCCAGTCCGTCCCCTACGCTGAAACACTACCCTTCATGACCCCACAACACTACCCTAAATCACTACCCTGCAATACACAAACACTACAACACTACCCTAAACCCTAAAACACCACCCCCAGCCCAACCCTGCCCCTACCCCCAGTCCGTTCCCTACACTGAAACACAACCCTGCACGACCCCCCATACTACCCTACACTACACAAACACCACAGCACTACCCTAATCCCTATAATACTAACCCCTGCATGACCCTCCCCCATCCCCCACTCCTGTTCCTACACACAAACACTACCCTGCACAACCCCGACACTACCCTAAAACACTACCCTACACTACAGCACTACCCTAAACCCTAAAACACTACCTCAAGCACAACCCTGCCCCTAACCCCAGTCTGCTCCCTACACTGAAACACTACCCTGTCTGACCCCCCCAACAGTACCCCAAAGCCTAAAACACTGCCCTACCCTACACTAACACCACAACACTACCCTAAACCCCAAAACACTACACCAGCACGACCCTACCCCTACCCCCAGTCCATCCCCTACACTGAAACACTACATTACACGACCCCCTGACACTACCCTAAACCCTAAAACACTACCCCCAGCAGGACCCTACCCCCTGTCCGTCCCCTACACTGAAACACTACCCTACACGACCCCCTAACACTACCCTAATCCCTAAAACACTACCCTACACTACACAAGCACTACAACAGTACCCTAAACCCTAAAACACTACCCCCAGCACGACCCTACCCCTACCCCCAGTCTGTCCCCTACTCTGAAACACTACCCTACACGACCCCACAACACTACCCTAAACCCTAACACACTACCCTACACTACACAAACACTACAACACTACCCTAAACCCTAAAACACTACCCCAAGCACGACCATGCCCCTACCCCCAGTCTGCTCCCTACACTGAAACACTATCCTGCACAACCCCCCCACACTACCCTACAGTACACAAACACCACAACACTACCCTAATCCCTATATAACTAACCCCTGCACGACCCTCCCCCATCCTCCACTCCTGTCCCTACACACACACAACCCTGCACGGCCCCCGACCCACAACACTACCCTAAACCAAAAAACACTACTCCTCAAACACAAACCCTTTAAAAATACTCAGCCCCTCTTACCTCTCTCTCCTTGGTGCACGTCCCTTGTCCCTTGTCCTTGCACCAGCACCTCTCCCCTACTTGCTCCAGACGCGCCGCTCAAGGCCCCACAGCTCACCAATCCATACCCTGCCATTATCTCTGCCTCCTCGGTTGAAGTCTCCACTGGCCTCCGCCCCACTACCGTCATGCATTGCAAGTCCTGCTGGGTTCCTTAAGTGTTCCATATTAGTGAACATGGAAAAAACCTGCTGTCTTTTTAACACAGTATATTCCTCAAACTCCCGACTCCTTGATCCCACCTCGTAGCCGTGGGTAAAAAGTACACTACAAAAAGCGGATAACGAAACTGTTAAGATAGTGGAGCACCAACAACTGAAAACTGCAAAACATGGCTGGCAATAAACGAAGTTAAATGAAGCAGATTCAGAGGCAACCGGTGAAGCCATACACGCATTACAACGCGTGCGTTGTAACAGCGCATTCGAAGTAATAACATGCGTAGTAAAGGCTACGCGTTGTTACAGCGCATGAGTTGTTACGCTTGCGTTGTAATAGTATGCAAACTAAAAGTTACGTACAAATGGCTGTTTACCTCTGTTTAGTAATCACAGACCACCTGCTTCAAAATAGACTACCATATTATCAATAAATATATAGTAAACTTCCTCTGTGTCTTTCTTCAGTGTACTATATACATAAATGACCAAGAATACAAGGTGATGATCTGTTTCCACGGTTCTATTGGGGACTAAATGCTCATGTTCTAGGTTTGCCAGATTCACCTGTTACTTTTGGAAAGGTTAGGAGTGTAGGTGAGGCACTGTGAGCTAGTCGGGTACTGACGTGGTAGAGAAATATAGGGCATAATTACGAGTTTGGTGGTCCAACGGACCGTCAAACCTGTGGTGGAGGTGTGGCTGCAGTTGGGGACTGCCACACCAGTGGTCCGACTGCCGTATTACAAGCATGGCAGTGTGACCGTTTTGGGACCACCGCAACTGCCAGGGAACCGTATTCCCTGGTGTTGCTTGATGGTATGGAGCAGCAATATGCTTGGCGGTGCTGCTGAATTACCTCAAAGCATATTCTGAGTTTCTCCACCTCCAGCCTTTTCATGACAGTGAGCCCACCATGAAAAGACTGGTGTGGGGAAACAATGGTTGCCCTTGTGCATTGAAATGCATGCAGGGGACACATGGTGTGCCTCCTTGTGTTCATGCACCCCCAGTTCCTGCATGGCATGGACTAAACAGCCCATGCCATGCAGAACTTGCTTTGGCATTTCTATTATGGCGTCTTTTTCAAAGGCACTGCCATGGGAACACCAAAGAACCTCATGTAAGACCAGGAGAAAACTTCTAATATGGCGAGTGACTGGCGGTCGACTTTGGTGGTGGAGCCACCCTACTCCCGCACTCCCAAAGTCATAATCAGCCCCTTAGTCCCTACATTCTGATGTCCTGTTCTCCGAAGGCACTGTTCTGCTTCCAAACAGAACCCCTACAATACTGTTACGCATGAGGAAAATCTAACTCTCCTAATCTAAATATACTCTAAGTACTACTGGATGAGGAAACCCTAATTAGATTAATGAAAGGAGAAAGGTGTCAGCATGGCTGAACCTCTGTAGAAGTTCTCTAAAGGGAAACAATACTGCATAGCATGAAGCCGCACAACAAAGATGTCTCAAAGAGATCGGAACCTCTCTAAGTCTAACTAGATTCTGATTAACCTGAAGAGTGATCATAAACTATACCCACAAAAGGAACCTTTGGGAATCACGTCTCATTATTTTCCACTTTCAAACAGTAAAATGTGGCAACTACACTTGAAACTCTGTTCCTTTAGCCCACACATAGGAACGTCCTTGGATTCCTCCCGTCTCCTCATTCTGCATGGACAGTTGTCTTCCCTTTGTTCGGTAAAGCTTCTCATCCTTGCCAAATGTACTCCTCCCCAACCTCACTATCTCTCTCACACATTGTGCCCTTTTTATAGTCATAAGATCACATAACTGTACCTGCAGAGGAGAGAAAACATTGCATCCAAAGCAAACGTTCATGTTGAAGGTTAAACATTAAGGGCCTGATTATGAATCTGGTGGTTATAAGATCGCCAAACCCGTGGTGGCGGTGGTCTATCTGTCGGACCGGTGCAATTTCGCTCAGCATATTACCAGTTCCGTCAGCCATTTAATGAAATGGCTGGTAGTGGAGGAAGCCCCCAGCTATGGAGATACATTCAGGGGGGCACCACATGTGACTCCTTGTCTGTTTTCCCAAAAAGTTCCAGCACGGCATGTACATCGCTGTCCATGCTGTGCTGGAAATTGTTTGCTGTTCCCAAAGGAAGGACTGTCCGCCTTACCCAAGTTCAACCCGTAATAAGGCGGACGGTCCTTGGGCGGCTTTGACGCAGAGCTTTCGCAACTGCACCAAAGTCGTAATCAGGTCCCACGAAATCCAAATGCTTTTGTCAAGTTAGGGTAGCAAGCCTCTCAGTGCATTATTCAAATGAATGTACGAATATATAAGAATTAACAATATTATTCAAACCACACAAATGCAAATATATATGAGAACTGCAATTCGCTGTTACAGGAAAACATTAAAATGCACTCTCAAATAAACGCCGAGATTACACAGCAAATGCAACTTTTGTTTCTGTTCAGGTGCACTACATTAGGTTAATAATGTTACATCACATGAGTTCATGAGGCCATGTGAAAAAGGTGCAGCTAAAAGCCGCTCCACATTTGAGACTCAGCATACCTAATTAGTAAATTAGAGGCATTTACATCAAAAGGAAAACATCACAACTGAAGCAACACATTGAAACCATGACCTTTGTTCTTTATGGCACTTGACAGTTCACTGTGACTGTTTGTTGCTCTGCCAAGGCTTAACAGCTGCCATTAAATTTTAGCTTGCCCGAGGTTAGTTTATTGCTGTAAAGCGTATGCATGTGACACAGTAAAAGTCACAATCATAAAAAGTATTAAACATTGTCATCCTTATTTTCTCCTTGCTCACACTCCGTGGGGCTATAACATCCATCAGTTCACTCCTGAAGTAAAATGTCTACAATTGGAAAGGCATGGAAAAATGTAATGTGAAAAATTTCAGTGCTGATATATTATTTTAACTAGAAGAAAAACAAAGTAAATCAGAGGTAGGCATGAAATGTTAAATGGAGCAAAGCTGTGTAAATTCTACCTGTCACTATACATTTAAAAAAGAGAGTCACACAGGTCCCTGCTCCATTATTACCCCTCCTTCACAATTCGGATTAATCCGATATAAAGCAAAAATAAATATATAAACACTTTTGCATCGTAATAAATCCGTAAAATCTTCATTTTCGAAAATCCATTTCGGATAGAACAAGATCCAGAGATGATTACTGCAGCATTACTTTGCTTTATTTGTTTCTGCCCCTGACTTCATACGGAACTTAAATTAGGTGCAGCCTAATATGCTGCAGAGACTGACGAAGTTAGAATAGCCATGGAAGGAAGAAAATTACAACCCAGTTTGAATGCTTCCAATCCCATTTCATTTTCTCGTATAAATGTAGAATTGCGTTAAAATAATTTACACTACAGAGAATGGCAGTAATAGCCTGGTTGTGACACTGTGTTTCAAAATGTCACTTTTGATGAGACTGGTAAACATTGGTGGAGGAAGCAATTGTCATAGCAAATTTGTTCATTTAGGGGGAGCTGTAATACACTGACATGTTTGTTACAAATTGAAATCAGAAATGAAAAAGATGGGCTTAAGGCTGGGAGCAACATTTGAAAGTTATGTTGCTTTTTAAAGCATTTGCGGAATATAAGTAAAAAAAACTTTCCACATTGTGGCCACAACCCTATTCTAATTGTCACAACAGGTCACTGAAACATGATACATTTTTTTGGTTTGATTGCTGGTTGTGATGTTTTCGTCAGGCAAAAACAGACTTTAAAAGTAAGCAGTTTCATATATTTTACAGAACTTTACAGAAGGACGCGAAAAATATCAGATTTCCTTCTACAGACAAAAGAAGCATGGCAAAGCCAATAGGTTTTGCTTTTTTTAATAAAATAAGTAGGTTCTGAAGACGTTGTGGTGAGCAGGTGAATGCGAGACTGAGCCAGTGCTTGGAAGTATGAATGGATGGGTGAGTGCATGGGAGTCAGTGCGAAGGCGGATGAATTAATGAATTGATGTAAGATAGAAGGAAACATGGGACGTGCTAGATTCTTCTTATAAGCCTAGCAAGGGCCGTGTCATCAACAGAGTAAGTTATAATAGGCCCCTCTTCCTTAATTGAGCAAACATTGTTTAGACTGGGGCTCTTATTGCAAACATGGTGCACTTTCTGTGTTTGCACCTAGGCACACCTTTAAACGGGTGTGCAGGTTGCAAACAGAGAAAATGAGCCCTATTATGATGAATGTGCTGCCCTCAGGGTAGACGTGAACTTGCGCCTCCATGCCGGCAAATAATTCAGTGAAATACTACATGTTTGCTTCAAAGCCACTGCACGTTTACCTGTGCAGGTGGCAACACGCCTGCAATTTAAAGATGAGTGAGCAACCCCCAGCAGGCAGGTGCAGTGAGTGACTGCACCTGACTGCAGGGGATGTCTGGGGGAGTCCATTGAACCTACTTTCACCATGCAAATGAGGGAACACCCTCTCAGGATACCACTGGTGGTACATGTGCACCAGCACTATCAGTATTCCAGAAGGAGTCGCACAAGTGTCTGAAGCCCCTGCAGTAATACTAAATTGAGGTGGGGGCGCATGCACTGGTTGTGCCCCCAGGGTACTTTTATAAGACAGCCCTTAGTATCCACATATTTTTTTGTGATTTTGGTCTGCAGAGGACTGATTTATAAACTTTGTGTGCCCAATCCTGAGAAAGCAAGTGCATCAGAAATACACTGTATTTCATAGAACCACCAACAGCTCCTTTGTTGAACAATTTGCAGTTTATTTTGACAGAATTGTTTTTCCATTTAATATCATTGAGTTTAAAATGCGCTTTCTGAGAATGTGGTACAGATTTAGATCAGCCCCACCCCTTTTCTCCAGCCTTTCCAAACTAAGTAGGGTTTTCTGGCAATGGGGCTCCACTTAGTAAGAATGTGTATTCAGCTCAAACTGGGCCTAGCTTTGGCCATGCAGGATACTTTTGGAGGTAGGTCACGTAATCACCAGACACCCCTCCCAGCCTTCCATTGCCACAGGCAGTTCAAAATTGGAATCCATACAGGATTCATTTTGGGGTGGTGTTGTGCTGCATAGGACTTTGCCTTCCCAATCTTGAGAAAGCAGGTGTACCAGAAATATGCTTATTTTATAGCGCTGCCTAAGGATTCTGGGTTAATCAATTTGGAATACACTTCAAATGAAAAAAAAATATATTTGATGGCTTTATCTTTAAAACATATTTCTGATCATTGATTTCAGATTTGGATAATCTTCACCCCATTTTCATACCAGTCCTTCGAAGCCAACTAGTGTTTGTATCAATAGAGTTCCACTAGGAAAACTTGTGTAGAAGGTTCAAGTTGGTACAAGCTTTAGGCCGCACAGTCTGAGACACCTAGGGCTGCCATTGTAGATAGAACCACTTGGCTGTTAGGGTTAGGACTCCAATTGGACCAGGCTATGTGGATTTGTCGTCTGAGATGCATTGAGATGGGCCACAATACGGAAGATGAAATGCACTACCATCTATAAAGGTACACCATCTCATATTATCCTTCTCTCTATTCTGCTTATAGGGTTACCCAATTGGATCATGAGTTTTAATGTTTCCTGTCCACTTCTGCCATTCAAGCATGTTTTAGGAACTAATGATGCTTGGAGATGTTGGGAGATATATATGTACCCCCATGTCTCCACAATTGGCTTAACAGAATATACTTTTTTTCTTCTTTTTTTCTTTATTTCTATCACGGCATTTTTAAGATATTATTTAAATATACATTTTGATTTTTTACAATAGGTTGTGCCCCAGTGTTACATCACAAATACAATCATTGTTTACATATTCTTTGTTGCTTGTATATACCGAAAGAATATTATCATGGGCCAATGCTCTAATATGGCGGATTCACTTCACATAGTGGGGCATTTGTTATTGTGCTCCCTTTTTGAAGGGTTCAGCTATGGATATGGATTCAATACTATTCGTTCCATGTTAGTCACGCCTCGGATAATTAGGGGATCTGTCAGTTATCGATTTTTGTATCATTTCGTTTATATATATTTTTTGGTTTATTTTGTGTTATATTTATTTTGTCTATTTGTATTATTAATTTATTGTTCTTTATAATATTTTTTTTTTTTTTGTAATTAGGGCTTATCGCTTTTGATTCTCCGCATCATTCATGTATCCATGGAATGAATCTATGGATCGCGATTCAGATATTCATTTATTTCTTCCAAGCCACACTCCAATATGGCCACCACGTTCAATATAGTTAACGTGGGCCTAGATCCAGCTTGGGATGAGGACGTAACATTGACGTCAGACGCACGCTTTGGGGCGGCGTTTGAATGACGAATTTATCTCGCGCCCGCGTTTTCGAAACTACGGCGGGCTCACGCGAGTTACGGGAGTGATCGCTACATTATCACTGCAACACGGGGTAAGGACTATTGCCATATACAAGTTTCCACATAGTTATTATACTATTGCAGCAACTGCGCCCACATTTATTATCTTGTGCACGTTAAATGCGATATGTGGCACGTTTTACCGATCGTTCTTATAAAAGCCTAATAATATATAGTATTAATGCCATACTAAGGGCTTTACGCTGGACATTGACATGCTCATGATTATTATCATTTCGATATCTATATGCCTTACAATTATGTTGTTTCTGACTGCGATGATGTTGGTTTTGATTATTGTTTGTTACTCTTGTATGGCCGGTTTCGTATTGTGACGGCCCCTTTCAAATTGCGTGTCTTCTGCATTTGGTCATGATTATTGTCCGTTACTCTAACAGGGCCGGTGTCGCATTGCGACGGCCATCTCTGAATTGGGTGTCTTCCGCATTTGGGTGATCCCCTTTTGAAGTTTTGGGATTTGTTGGTCGGAGCAGTGCGACATTGCTAACTGGACCACGTATATTCGGTATATAAAATTGTATATATTGCCATTGAGCTTTTTGGGCTCCAAACGTGAAAGAATTTTCTTTTCTCGACGTTCTGAATTTGAGCAATTTTTGATATATATTATTTGATAATGGTTTATCTTACCGCTTTAAAATGTTGGGGCTAGTTTCTCTTTTCTTCTTTTTGATACAAAAAAGACTTTGACCAATAATAAATTGACACATCATTTATCATATGGCATTAAACAATCATGACTATGAGGTTTGGTGCAGATGTGCATTGGACTCACAACATGGGAAACTAATAGCTTGTTCCGTGTTGTTTGAATTGTTTTAGGTAATGCCTTGATACTTTGTTTCAAAGTATATATTATGGTGCATATGGTGACTATTATATCACCATTTGACGTCTCCATACTGAATACTGCAATACAGTGACAGCGTTCGCTTCAACTCATAAGGTAGGCTGATGATCATGTTTCATAGCACTGATACTCATTTTTAGAACATGTTCTCTTTTGAGATATGTTTTTTGAGCACACATACTGTATTTTTATGCTTTTATACAGCTGACTGACGATTACTGGGCGGACATACTTACTCAAACCAGGACAACAAGGTTATAAATATTTACTCTGTTCGCTTTTTGGAAAATTTAAAATG
Source organism: Triturus cristatus (assembly GCF_964204655.1). Classification (NCBI taxonomy): domain Eukaryota; kingdom Metazoa; phylum Chordata; class Amphibia; order Caudata; family Salamandridae; genus Triturus; species Triturus cristatus. The sequence continues at coordinate 75,596,690 of NC_140588.1, forward strand.
GTATGTGAACATATGATCAACTTTACCTTTTCTAACTTAGTGAGGTTGATAGTTTGTTAGGATATGAATTTTGGGATTCTAATAACTTTAGCACTTTTTGATTCTAGCCTTTTCATTTCATTTTAGTGGTATCGAATGAATTTAACTGTCTAGTAATGAAAATGATATATTGGAATGTCCTTAAGTTGGTAATACCTTATTGAGATATATATTCACTCGTTAGTGAAGTGGTCATACATAGGTCAATTCCTTTTAAGCAATCGGTGCATGGATATTAATATGATGTTATGCACCTCTGATACAATTAAATATGCGATATGTTTAGGGTTTTTATATGTCACTATGTAATGTGCGTCATGTGCAAAAATGTTGTGGCATTTTTATGTTTGTTATTATATGTGTATTTTGTTCCACATATTTTGTATTTTTATATGTGTTTTAACTTCACAGCCCTGAAGAAGTTCTCAGTAGAGAACGAAACGCGTTGGCTGTTTGCCTCTGTTTTATATCAAGAGTGAGAAGATTATGAATCGCCAATAAAGATGAACACCAATCAGTATCTGGATTTAATATGAACTATTCTGATATATTAACAAAAGTGGTGCAATCACGATATTAGTTTGTTTGTTCTATGGACCCTGAGTTTCAGGGTGGTTCCTTTTGGACAGGAGGTACCTTCGTGTTTTTTGCACACAGAAAGAACTTTTTTGGAAAATATTTTATTGGTATTACTTTTTTGATTTGGTGCCTGTTGTTCAGTGATCCACTGTCCAATTTGTGTGTGAACAAAAGTGAAATACTACGTGTTTGCGTCAAAGCCACTGCACGTTTACCTGTGCAGGTGGCAACACGCCTGCAATTTAAAGATGAGTGAGCAACCCCCAGCAGGCAGGTGCAGTGAGTGACTGCACCTGACTGCAGGGGATGTCTGGGGGAGTCCATTGAACCCACTTTCACCATGCAAATGAGGGAACACCCTCTCAAGGATACCACTGGTGGTACATGTGCACCAGCACTATCAGTATTCCAGAAGGAGTCGCACAAGTGTCTGAAGCCCCTGCAGTAATACTAAATTGAGGTGGGGGCGCATGCACTGGTTGTGCCCCCAGGGTACTTTTATAAGACAGCCCTTAGTATCCACATATTTTGTAGTGATTTTGGTCTGCAGAGGACTGATTTATAAACTTTGTGTGCGCAATCCTGAGAAAGCAAGTTCATCAGAAATACACTGTATTTCATAGAACCACCAACAGCTCCTTTGTTGAACAATTTGCAGTTTATTTTGACAGAATTTATTTTTCTATTTAATATCATTGAGTTTAAAATGCGCTTTCTGAGAATGTGGTACAGATTTAGATCAGCCCCACCCCTTTTCTACAGCCTTTCGAAACTAAGTAGGGTTTTCTGGCAATGGGGCTCCACTTAGTAAGAATGTGTATTCAGCTCAAACTGGGCCTAGCTTTGGCCATGCAGGATACTTTTGGAGGTAGGTCACGTAATCACCAGACACCCCTCCCAGCCTTCCATTGCCACAGGCAGTTCAAAATTGGAATCCATACAGGATTCATTTTGGGGTGGTGTTGTGCTGCATAGGACTTTGCCTTCCCAATCTTGAGAAAGCAGGTGTACCAGAAATATGCTTATTTTATAGCGCTGCCTAAGGATTCTGGGTTAATCAATTTGGAATACACTTCAAATGAAAAAAATATATATTTGATGGCTTTATCTTTAAAACATATTTCTGATCATTGAGTACAGATTTGGATAATCTTCACCCCATTTTCATACCAGTCCTTCGAAGCCAACTAGTGTTTGTATCAATAGAGTTCCACTAGGAAAACTTGTGTAGAGGGTTCAAGTTGGTACAAGCTTTAGGCCGCACAGTCTGAGACACCTAGGGCTGCCATTGTAGATAGAACCACTTGGCTGTTAGGGTTAGGACTCCAATTGGACCCAGGCAACCTGATTAATAGTAACAGGGTTCCCACTGGATCTAGATCGCCTAACAACAAGGGCTACTTAAACAGATCATGTTCAGGGTGAGAGGTTAAGGGTGCTGCCTGTTAGAGATAGAAAATTAACTCTGTTTGTCCACTTTCAGATCACCGAATGAGCAGCTACTCAATGCTAGACAATAACTGCTGTTGGGTTGTATGTCATTAGCACATCTCAGTACAAACACTCACATGCAACTACAGGGTGAAGATTGAAGGTACAGGGCTCTAGGGAACTATTACCCCCGGGAACAGCCATCCTAATGGGCTGCACGTGATTATTACTCCTGACTACCATCAACCTACTGGATTCTAGGAGCCTGTCACCTTGATTACAGCCCACTGACAGATCACCTAGGCACTAACTGCTCCAGGTACAACCCACCTCCAATTCAACAGGGAGAAGACAGTCACCCATGGGACAATGTCTCACTCTACAGACACCTTTTACTTCTACCACAAGACAGCGGACAGTAACTTTAGTTTTTTCTGCTAATGCTCCTGGTCTCATTCTGCTGTAATCTGGGTCACCATTGGATGCTACATTCCAAATCACTACCTGAGCTCTCATCTTGCCTGGCATGGACACATAATGTATGAAATCTCCTGTAGAACCTTTCTGGCACTGGAGGGCGTTGATACCACTCGACCTATACATACCAGCCCACCAAATAAAATGTTTAGTACTATTCAGAAATGGTTGTGAAGACCAGAGGGATCAGCCAATCATTTCTGGTCATCGGCGTACACTAATTCATTTCTAGTCACTGAAGTATGCTAACAAAGTCTTTTCTGCATGTCCCACATAGTGACATTCCCTGAGCAGCAACATTTTATTATGACAAAAATATATTTATAACAGAGTGCATCTTAGTAAAGCTCCATAAATGATGTTTCTAAGTGGCAGTTATAAATTGGAGAACTGTATTACAGTGTATCTGGACAGATCTATGACTCCCCATTTACTCATTCTCCACACCTGTTAACTCCTCCAGATCCATAGGATCACAGAGTGGATAGCCTCCTGACACAACCAGAATAGAAAGCAGGATTGAAAATATAAGAAAATTTAGCAACACAATGAAGGGAACTTTAGAGCTATTCAATGTTACTACCATATCACAAACTACCAAAATGCAGGTCCCTCACGGGAAACAGCCATTACAGCGCGGCTGTTTCCCCGCATATCATTAGAACACATGCGTTACCACGCATGCGTTGTAACAACGCATAGTCATTACTATGCATTTTTTTACAATGCATGTGCTTTTACCACGCATGCCTTTACAACAAATTTCCTTGTAAAGATATATTTGGTAAAAGCACATACCTTGAAAATAAATGTAAGTTATCCACGTTGTTGTGAAGAAACAGAGGCTCTACTGTTTCCTCATAACGAAATGCACTGCCCCTCAGACCCGACATGCAGCAGGAACCAGGAGGAGAGAGAGAACCACGAGGAGAGTGATTGGGCTTGGGGGGTGGGCGGGGGTTGTTTTTTTAGGGTAAACGGGTGTCAGGGGTGGGTTTGTGTGTCATGCAAGGTAGAGTTTTAGGGTTTAGGGTAGGGTCGAGGGGATCGTGCAGGGTAGTGTTTTAGGGTAGGTATTGGACTGGGGGTTGGGGTAGGATCGTGCAGGGGTAGTGTTTTAGGGTGTAGGGTAGTGTCAGGGGTCATGCAGGGTAGTGTTTTAGTGTAAGGAGAGGACTGGGGGTGGGGGGTCATGCAGGGGTTTTAGTATTTTAGGGTTTAGGGTTGTGTCAGGGGTTTTTTGCAGGGTAGAGTTTTAGTGTAAGGAGAGGACTGGGGGTCATTGGAGGGTTGTGCAGGGTTTGTGTTTTAGGGTTTAGGGTAGGGTCGGAGTCGTGCAGTGTAGTGTTTTAGTGGAAGGAGAGGACTGGGGTCGGAGACGGTTGTGCAGGGGTAGTGTTTTAAGGTTTAGGGTAGAGTCGAGGGTCGTGCCGGGTAATGTTTTCTTGTACGGAGAGTACTGGGGGCTGGGGGGAGGGTCGTGCAGGGTAGTGTTTAGGGTAGGGAGGGGTCTGGAGGTTGAGGGGAGGGGCATGAAGGGGCAGTGTTTTTAGGATTTAGGGTAGGGAAAGGATTGAGGGTCTGGGGGTCATGCTGGGGTGCAGCGGTAGTAATTTAGGGTTTAGGGTAGTGAAGATTTTGGGGCTCAGGGGGGTCGTGCAGGTGTTCCAAATTGGGGTTCAGGGTAGAGCAGGGTAGTGTAACTTACCTTAGATACTTTTACCAAGAATATTCCTTTACCATGCATGCATTTACATTGTAATGACATGCATGGTAAAGGCATATTCGTGGTAAAAGTATGCGTTGTAATGTAGGTCGTTGTAATTGACTACGCATAGTAATACCCGCATTGTAATGACACGCATGGTATTAGTATGCATAGTAACGTGTCATATTCATCTCTCACAATTCCTCATCCATCACACTTCCAAGCAATGCATTCAATAACATGATAACCATACCACTGTGGTTATTCTACAATATGGAAACCCTTCCCACATTGGCTCATTGCAAATACAACATATTTCCAACCACACATCCATATTGTGTGCCATGCTATCTATGTGGATAAGTGCTTCATTATGGAAATATGGGTAGTAAGCGGTATACTAATGCCAGAATACAAGACTGAATCACAAGCAAAAAAAATCTTTCTACAGTTTTACATCATAACATTGCATGATATCTCAAAAATTTTCCTTTACGTCCATGATGTTCCTAGGTTGGCATCCACAAACAGGACATGACAGATGGAAAGGCTGCACCACACCATGAACCCTGGTAGGAGGAGGGGCTGATAGCAGCTGGGGCATTGCAGAGATGGTTGGCCATAAAATGAATCAATCTATGTGGGTGGGAAGGGTATTCAGAGTGGTGAAATGGGTGGATGGCTGCAAAGAGATTCCAGTCCCTCGGCTGTCCTGAACAACTCTTCACAGCAGCAGAAATGGTTTCCTGTTGTCCCTACTTTATCTGTTGTTTTATTTGTATTTTACTAGGTCTGGGTGGAGAAATTCACTCCGCTCGTGGAGTTTGTGGAATTCGGGAACTGCACACTCTACAAGTCCCTTCAACCCTGCCTGTTTGACTACATCAACACTTCCTGCTAGCACTATACAAGTGTGCTGTGGTCCCGCGGTTTGGGATGCGAGCGGGCTGAGCCCAGACAATGCCCGTAAGAGTTCAGCGGAGGCTGGATTTGGCCACACTCCTTGGCCTCAGGTATTTATACATTTTTTGTTCCTTAAATGTTTGGCATTTGAAAGTGTTGTTGCCACTTTCTTTTATATTTGCCTCTAAGGAATCTTAATGATGAGGAAGCGTAAAGCTCAAAATAGTCCTATTTATGTGGCGGTTCAATCCAAAATTCTCAAACGGAAAGCTCAAGCGGTAACGTGCGGTGTTTCAAATGAAATTGATACCCTGATCAAGGAAGTGGAAACCATACTGAAAGGCAAGGATGTGAGTGAAGGGGAATTAACAAAAAGGGAAGATCCCTGACTTGTTTAAAATGAATTCCTGACCTAGGAAAATCCCTACAAGCTTATGACAATATGGGGTCACAAACAGGGCCCTGTGAATCTGGCAAATGAGGAGGATCCCCAAACCTACATTGAGGCAGAATGTTCAAATCAGTTCGCCGTCTTACAGGTCCCTCAACCCACATTTTTCTTGCTGCAGCCTGATGCAGGTCCACCTCCATTTAAAGCTTTGATTAAAGGTACCCCTTCCCTTAATGAAGCTATTGGCCTAATTACTGATTTACAAAGCGAAGTGTCCTCTCTGAAGGAAATTTTGTTGGGTGCTCTAAAAACCCTTAGCAATATGTCAGTGATTCTAAACTCAGTAAAAGAATCGCAAGTACCTACCGTTACCTCTGCTCCGAAATATGTAGGACCTGCATTCAAACCCAACAGAGACCATAATTTTACCTCGGGTCACTGGCTCTCCATTAATTCTGAACTTTGGCAACCCGCCGCCCACAGACAAAGGCCAACCAAAGCTCCCCTAGTCGATGTACAAGCAGAATGGCAACTTTAGTTGAGGATTACTCCATCATGAATTAGTTCCGCTTGAAACAGCTCGCTCCTTGTCTTTGTGGAGAAACCCCTTGCTTCACATGGGTTACATAGTTTATATTAAGTGTCCCGAAGCTGCCAACCAGCTCCTATGAAGAGAGTGACTCACTGAAAAACAAGGACCTTCATTGGATCAGGCATGTGAGGCAATGCTATTCAATTGTACATCCCAATGTTCTCTCTGCAAAATGACTTTTTATCACAGCTGGCCCTTGCGATTAGATCAAACTTAATTGTATCTCTCCTGACTTGGCAGATGGTCTGATCTGCTTGAATCTACATTCTCCCCCACCAGATGGCTCAAGAATATGTTTTAAGAACAACCAACCTATTATTGAAACACGGAAACTCGGAAAAAGGAGAGTAAAACCAGTGAAGGTTGTAGGACACATTGTAGCAGCGAACAAGAGAGCAGACTGGCAGAGCTAAATTGACTACAAAATCTGCCTGTACTTTCCTCTTCAGCAACTACTTATGAGCTCTTTTCACCGGTAGGGATTTCATACCCGGGGATCAATTAATGGGAATTGGCCCCACACTGAGTCAAAGGGAAAGCTGATAATGACTCCGTCATGCAAGTACAAAGGCAGGGTTTCATGACATACAGCATCAAAGCTATTCCATCGACAGCAGGTAGACCCTCGGGGGCGGCTTATTATAAGGCCAAAGATATCACTTGACTGTAATATAAAAATAATTACTATTGACTCATGTGATCTTTTAACCCGCAGAGTAACACCCACATCTTGGTCTCCTTTTTTGATGATTAATATTTACAATTGTCAAATTCCTTTACTAAATCCCTTTTTCTAAATCCTATCAAACTTTAAATATTTTGAATGCCTTTGTGGTTGACTTGGCCCTTAGTCTTTGAATGATTATTGCAGATGATTTCAATGTGTGCTTTGAACCATTTACCCCCTATTTGGTGCTCATTAAGGAGGAGGATGAATGTTGAGGAATCCCCCCTTTCTGTGCCATCCGAAAGCCACCCAAAATGAGATCAGCTGCTCTGCAGATCATAGATATAATGGTCTCACATGGTCTGAGAACAGGTAATGGGTGATTTTCTTCAGATATTGATGCTAAGCACACATTTGCAAGTGGTGTTTTTTGAAAGCCAGATCGATTTTCTTTTATTGGATGTGAGAATTTGGCACAAGATAATAGATATGACAGTCATTGATCATTATGATAGCGACCATTTCTCCATTACATTGATCATGGACAAGGCACAGATTAGGGTGAGGGAGGATTCTCTCCCACAGGCCCCATAAAATCCTGTGGTGGTTAGCAGCAATAGGCATGGTGTGAAATGAGAGATTCTCGCTAGATCAAAAAAGTTAATATCGGAGAGTTACAAAATTGCTTCTAATGAACTTTAGGTTTTTAAGCAACAAGAACTGTCCCCTGCCCAGATAGTGATAGTGCACAGAAATCTTTTCAACAAACTGGGTAAAATGTTTGTGAAAAACTGTAAGGGTTTTTTTTTAAATGAGATCAAATGAGTGGTTTGACGAATCTTGGAAAAGTACTATATTAGCCACTGCTATAGAAAGTAAGCAGAGGTCATCAATTATCATAGCTGGTTGGGAGTGCAATAGGGCAATTAAGGCCAGCAAAGCCCAATGGGGGGCGGCATCTTGGATGGCTTGCTAGAGGTGATAAGGCATAGGTATAGCAAGTGTTTCTGGCATTTGATCATGCACGATGGGCACAGTGATTTGGTGCCTCCTGTCACATTCCCCCGGAAGACTGGGTCAATCATTTCTTGGCCCTTTATGGTGAAACAAACCTTGGTGTCATGACAGTGGAGCAGCTACCAATAATTTTTCCTGCCCTCCAGGAGAAAGAGATAAAGCCATATTCACTCAAGGAAACTAATGTTGCAACTCAGGCCCAGAAACGTGGAAAAGTGCCAGGCTTGGACAAAATTTCTGCAGATTTCTTCCATAGTGAACCTCAGATATGGGTCTCCTATATAAACTCCTTGTCAAATGTATTGTTAGCAGGAGCTCCGATTCAAAGTTCTTGAAAGGAAGCCAAAATTATTCCTATTCACAAGAAGGGAGATAAACCTAACCCTGGGAATTACGGATTCATAAGTCTAATTGATAACATCTAAAAAGTGTTTAGCATGCAAATCTTAACTAGATTGTGGGACTGGATTTTACAAGCCGATGTGCTATCCCACCTACAGGCAGGATTCAGACAAAATGTTAACACAATTTGACCAAATTGTATGGTTCCTTTCCATTAGGTGGAGGGTAATCGACATTGATAAGGGGTTATTGTTTGTAGCCTTTGTGGACCTTCAATCAGCGTTTGATCTTGTCCCGAGGGCAGCACTTTGGGAGGACCTGCAGAGGACTGGGGTTGCAGTAAGATTACTGACCCTCATTCAGGCCTTAACTATGTTACTTATGTGAGAATTAGGTGGACTCTCACAGTGGAATTGATGGATGACATTGCTATTTGAAGGAGAGTCCATCAAGGGAGCGTTCTGGCCCCTATGCTCTTACTCCTATATATAAATCAAAACCAAAGGAAATGATGGACGGAGTGTTGAACATTGCAAGCACTCACCCCCAGTCAACTGATCTGGGTTTAATCCATCACCGTTCTTTAGCCCACTCTGCCACCCCAGTTCAGACATGGCCATATGCAAATCAGTCTGACCCTGTGCCTCATGGGAACAGTCCAGCCCGAACTGCCAAGCCATGTCTTCCCTGATCAGTTGACTGGGGGTGAGTGCTTGCAATGTTCAACACTCCGTCCATCATTTCCTTTGGTTTTTGCTTTGTTCGCCATAAGTTGGCAGGGTATGCTCAGACGTGAGTCCCTTGCTCACTTTGCCACTGGATTCAAGCAAGCCTGGCTGAAGACGGCTGAAATGCCAGAAACCGGTCCTAGGAAGCTTGTTTCCGGTCCAGGGAAGACATGTCTTGGCAGTTCGGGCTGGACTGTTCCCATGAGGCACAGGGTCAGACTGATTTGCATATGGCCATGTCTGAACTGGGATGGCAGAGTGGGCTAAAGAACGGTGATGGATTAAACCCAGATCAGTTGACTGGGGGTGAGTGCATGCAATGTTCAACACTCCGTCCATCATTTCCTTTGGTTTTTGCTTTGTTTGCCATAAGTTGGCAGGGTATGCTCAGACGTGAGTCCCTTGCTCACTTTGCCACTGGATTCAAGCAAGCCTGGCTGAAGACGGCTGAAATGCCAGAAACCGGTCCTAGGAAGCTTGTTTCCGGTCCAGGGAAGACATGGCTTGGCAGTTCGGGCTGGACTGTTCCCATGAGGCACAGGGTCAGACTGATTTGCATATGGCCATGTCTGAACTGGGGTGGCAGAGTGGGCTAAAGAACGGTGATGGATTAAACCCAGATCAGTTGACTGGGGGTGAGTGCTTGCAATGTTCAACACTCCGTCCATCATTTCCTTTGGTTTTTGCTTTGTTCGCCATAAGTTGGCAGGGTATGCTCAGACGTGAGTCCCTTGCTCACTTTGCCACTGGATTCAAGCAAGCCTGGCTGAAGACGGCTAAAATGCCAGAAACCGGTCCTAGGAAGCTTGTTTCCGGTCCAGGGAAGACATGGCTTGGCAGTTCGGGCTGGACCGTTCCCATGAGGCACAGGGTCAGACTGATTTGCATATGGCCATGTCTGAACTGGGGTGGCAGAGTGGGCTAAAGAACGGTGATGGATTAAACCCAGATCAGTTGACTGGGGGTGAGTGCTTGCAATGTTCAACACTCCGTCCATCATTTCCTTTGGTTTTTGCTTTGTTCGCCATAAGTTGGCAGGGTATGCTCAGACGTGAGTCCCTTGCTCACTTTGCCACTGGATTCAAGCAAGCCTGGCTGAAGACGGCTGAAATGCCAGAAACCGGTCCTAGGAAGCTTGTTTCCGGTCCAGGGAAGACATGGCTTGGCAGTTCGGGCTGGACTGTTCCCATGAGGCACAGGGTCAGACTGATTTGCATATGGCCATGTCTGAACTGGGGTGGCAGAGTGGGCTAAAGAACGGTGATGGATTAAACCCAGATCAGTTGACTGGGGGTGAGTGCTTGCAATGTTCAACACTCCGTCCATCATTTCCTTTGGTTTTTGCTTTGTTCGCCATAAGTTGGCAGGGTATGCTCAGACGTGAGTCCCTTGCTCACTTTGCCACTGGATTCAAGCAAGCCTGGCTGAAGATGGCTGAAATGCCAGAAACCGGTCCTAGGAAGCTTGTTTCCGGTCCAGGGAAGACATGGCTTGGCAGTTCGGGCTGGACTGTTCCCATGAGGCACAGGGTCAGACTGATTTGCATATGGCCATGTCTGAACTGGGGTGGCACAGTGGGCTAAAGAACGGTGATGGATTAAACCCAGATCAGTTGACTGGGGGTGAGTGCTTGCAATGTTCAACACTCCGTCCATCATTTCCTTTGGTTTTTGCTTTGTTCGCCATAAGTTGGCAGGGTATGCTCAGACGTGAGTCCCTTGCTCACTTTGCCACTGGATTCAAGCAAGCCTGGCTGAAGACGGCTGAAATGCCAGAAACCGGTCCTAGGAAGCTTGTTTCCGGTCCAGGGAAGACATGGCTTGGCAGTTCGGGCTGGACTGTTCCCATGAGGCACAGGGTCAGACTGATTTGCATATGGCCATGTCTGAACTGGGGTGGTAGAGTGGGCTTAAGAACGGTGATGGATTAAACCCAGATCAGTTGACTGGGGGTGAGTGCTTGCAATGTTCAACACTCCGTCCATCATTTCCTTTGGTTTTTCCTATATATAAATGCCTGTATCCCATTCCTTTTAAGTTGTGAAATTTACTCTCCAAGGGGCATATTATCAAGCACGGCGTTAACATTATCTCTGCTTTAGCAGCAAAAAACTGCCGCTAAAGCGGCGATGATGGGCTTGATAATATGCCGCAGAGAATTCCCATAGAAGCCCATGTTGACACCAGAACATGGGCTTCTATGGGAATTCTCAAGGGCATATTATCAAGCCCATTCTCGCCGCTTTAGCGGCAGTTTTGTGCCGCTAAAGCGGCGATAATGCTAATGCCGTTTTTTGATAATATGCCCCTCTCCAATATGAAATTTACTCTCCAAGGGGCATATTATCAAGCATGGCGTTAACATTATCTCCGTTTTAGTGGCAAAAAACTGCTGCTAAAGCGGCGATAATGGGCTTGATAATATGCCGCAGAGAATTCCCATGGAAGCCCATGTTGACACCAGAACATGGGCTTCTATGGGAATTCTCAAGGGCATATTATCAAGCCCATTCTCGCCGCTTTAGCGGCAGTTTTCTGCCGCTAAAGCGGCGATAATGCTAACGCCGTTTTTTGATAATATGCCCCTCTCCAATATGAAATTTACTCTCCAAGGGGCATATTATCAAGCATGGCGTTAACATTATCTCCGCTTTAGCGGCAAAAAACTGCTGCTAAAGCGGCGATAATGGGCTTGATAATATGCCGCAGAGAATTCCCATGGAAGCCCATGTTGACACCAGAACATGGGTGTCTATGGGAATTCAGACCACACCTTGTTGTTGAAGAAAACTCAACCGTGTCTATCTATTCTTTAAGACAAGTTCTCTCTTTCTGTGTAAAGAAAATGATTTAGAAATGAACAACAACAAAAAAAATATGGTGTTCAGTGCTTGTAAAAAAATGAAGAGAAAGATACTTTTGTGGGGTGAGGTTTTGTATAGGGTCCATGAGTTTGATTATTTGTGTGCAGACTAGAGGATTCTCATAGATGGGTAGCCCAGATTGAGAAGAGTGTTTTGACCCTAAAACAAAGAGCTGGGTCTAATTTCTGATTCGCAAACAGGGCGTCTACTTTCCCCATCTCTCCTCCAATGGAGATATACAAGAGCCAAGCATGTGGGGCTGCCTTGTATGGGGCAGAGTTAAGGGGGCATTGTAATCTTGACACTTTGTAGAAAGCTGAGAACGCTTTCATAAAGATTCTCCTAAGAATCCCTGTGAGTGCCCCAACACTTCCAATCTGACATGACTTAAACCTCAGGTTAATCACTGATATTGATGTGCTGAGACCTTTCCAATTTTGGGTAAGACTCTGGGCTATTGAGGATCTAGAACCCCACAGGCATTGGAATAATGGCTGTAATATTAATCTGCTGAAACCATTCATTGGCTTGTCTATATAAAATCATAGCCATTCAAGCTGGGCCTGAGAACTTTTGGCTATATCCCTCACAATCTCTTGGGACGCCCATGAAAAGTTAAAAATAACGTTTTGTAATTTTGTTTCTGTAGCCAACATTTCTGGGGTTATTTCAGGTAGTTTGGTAGATGCTTTTTTGCATTATAAGTGTGCTCCAGGTTTTGAGTTATTATTGAACATGATAATTAAACATTTTGTACACATTTGTAAAATTTAGGTTAGGGATTCTACCTCTAGCCTCTTTTACTTGCTCCTGGACTAAAAAGTGAGACTCAACAAATATATGCCCGATGGGTTGTGAGGGAGCTGAAAATATCGAACATGTTTTATTTGTGTGTGAAGCCTATAAAAAGCAATGATTACGCTGGATCAAGCCTCTTTGTAGACTTATTGGCCTCAGGGATCGTCATACAGTTTTGAGGGTGTATAAAACCAACACTAGTGACCCCATGGCTTTTTCTGTTGCGAGCTATCTCTCGTCAATTTGGTACATTAGATCCAATGCTCAAAAAAAGAGGTGAATATTGTTATTTTATATTTCTTGCAAGTTTAAGCACATTTAAAAGATGCTGGAACCTGCTTTTTTTATCAAACTTTATTTTATTACAATTTTCATTAGTCTTTTTACTTATTAATACACTGATGAACTGCATTTTAAGAATTTAAATTGTATTTTGGAAACTTCTAAACTTTTATATATATTATTATTTGACTAATGTAATTGTTTGTTTGTGTTATATGTGTCATTAACTTTTATGGCTCTATTGAGCTGAAATCAAGGAATACATTACAATACTCAAAAAGACGTTTTCTGGGTAATTTTCAAGTTTTTTTTAGTGTGAGAATCTGTTTTTTAATTTGACTTTTTTTCAAAAAGAAGAAAGTGCCCAAGAGACTCCAACTTTCTGTTCCCGTCCAGCAGTCTACTCCCAGCGCGTTGTCCATCTCCTGGTCACTTTTCCTTTAGATTTGGAGCTGGAAGGATCACTCTCTTTGCCCGCTGCATATATACAATTGGATTTCAGGAATTTGTTTTTTTAGATATCATAAGTAAGATCAAAAACTCTTGTTCAAGAGGGTTGTTGTTTCATAACAGGCATGCACCAGTATGTATTTGTACTCTTATTTGATTTTTTAACGTTTATTGTGGTGGGTGGCCTACAGTTTTAGTAGGAGCCTAGTTATGTTTTGCATTTAATTATTTTAAATGAAAAATGTTGCACAGTTCAGTACATTTTCTCCATGTTTGTTAAATTAGCAATATTCATTTATTTTACTATGTGGCATAGTCTGCCGAAGGGCCATCCTCTACATGGGTCATATGACGGTCAAGTTTCTGCTCCACTCAGGTAACCCTTTCTTCAAGCCGCACGAGATGCTGCAGGACGCAGCGCTGGAACTGGCAGTATGAGAGAGATGAGCAGGGGCGGCTGGTGACATTTGAAAGTGGTGGGCGCAAACTTTGTGTCGGAGTGCACCGTGGCGAGCGAGTGGGTAAACGGTGCATTTTCAAGCAATTTTGAGAAGCAAGAAGGTTAATGAAGCAATTGTGAAAGTGCAGTTATTACATTATTAGACTAGACAACCACACTGCCAAAAGCATACTGTTGAGCAACTCTGGTACAAGGGACCAACCGACTCGCAGCAAATCTGGCTCTCATTCAAAACTGGCACTCCCAGGGGGCTGCAAATGTGAAGCACGCATCACCTGCACAATTTCCCTCCCCCACCCCGTCAGTCCCCCAGACCTTCAGCAACCAGAATAACCCCCACCCCCCAAAGTGCATTTCCACCTCCACCATTAAACACCACCAAGAGCAATGCAAAGGTCTCAGCGCATGCTCACGTCTGTCAGACACCAGTGGCATTCACGCTGCCGCCATTTACTTTGCACAGTCAATCTAGTGACGTACATGTGCGAATGTGTGTACTGCTAACACAGGCACACCACAAACTGACATGTACCCATACCCTGAAGAAATGTCTGCTTTACTTATTGCTGGCCTTGTTGCTTCACTATAAAACCTACACGTCTCTTAACATTTGAAAAATCCACATTACTAATTACGGACCAAAACAATTTCAAAGCAAAAAAAAAAAATCACATTTTTGCAGTCCTATATTATCACGATTTTTCGCAATTTTACTAAGGAACACAGCCTTTAAAAAAAACGTAAAACGTGTGAGTCAGAGGGCAAACATTTTATACACATGGGAATATTCATCATATACCCCCAATAGACCGCACTCGAACGTCCACCCCATATTTCACTTGAATTTACGTTTATTTTATAGTTTTCATACAACCCTTCTTCGCTTAGCAGTAGACCGGGCCTCATAAGACATGTTTGAACTTTGTATTAAAACTGTCAAAGATCTGTGTTGTCTTCACACTCCTTGTAGTAACAAATAAAAATAAAAAGTGCTGCGTGCAGCATTTTACATTGGAAAAAACAAGCTTTGCCATATTGATTCGAAAAATCTAAAGGTTTTGTTCACCCTTGCCCCCACGCAGCCCTGGCCTCAACCCTTCACACCTTGCAGCCTGTCTCTCTCCCCGGAAGTGGAGAATGGCTCCCTCTCACTGTAATACACTGAAGGATTCACACGAATGCCAGGATACATTCAATTGCTCTAACAAAGAAGGCCGTCACGCCAAAGTGGTAACAGCCCCTTCCACAACCATATTATTAATAAACCCCCTCGTATTCCTGTCTAAAAAGTACTGTCTGGGTGGTTTTCACTGCCTTGATGTTGGGGGGCGTCCGCTCACGGTGTTCGACCTCTCTGCTTGCTGCAGGAATTATTTGTCGTAATATCAGGAAAACTGAGAGTAAAAACGTTCTCACCAGAGCATAAAACAAGCCCACAAGCAGCCAGTAACCCAGTCCATACACTACTCTGGAAGACCAGCCCTTCTGGCACTGCCGAATTGCCAAATACACTAGTCCGTCCAGGCGTCACTGAAGGAAAGCACATTTCCAAAACAGCATATATGGGGAAATTGTTGTGAGTGTTGAATTTACATTTCAGTCAAAACGTCCCTGGAAAAACAGAAAGACAAACCCTCGAACTTTGTAGGATTCAAACAAAAGACTGAACGAAGTGGACAGTGTTATTGAACAGAACTTGGAACAAAAGTGACTTTTTTTAAAGTTCTGTGTTAACCTTCTATGATGGTCGATACTGCACAGAAGCAGATAAACGCTGCCATCTGAAAACAGGAGCACGGGGAGGGCATCTGCTTAATGTAAGCCTGTCCTACATACACACCAACCCCTGCACAGACCCTCCAAAGATGTGTGGAGGGGGTCTCGGTTACTTAATCGTGGGCCTGGTTTACTCAGTCGCGGCTCGCGGGGGGGGGGGTTGGGGTCGCGCACGGGGGGGAAATGAAATATTTAATAAAAACAAAAAAAAACGTACCTCACAGCCGGTCCCGTCCACGCCACCTCGCTCTCAGACCTCTGATCCCCTGGGCGCCTTCACTAGTAACGGTACTGGAGGAGGGGCCTGCCAACCCCTCTCAGCCAATCCTGGCGCTGCCAGCAGCGCCAGGATTGGCTGACGGCACAGCTTACGCTACGCCTGCCGCCTGCCCATTAGGAGACTGAGGGGCTCCTAATGGGCATGCGCAAGGCAGTAAAATCATAAGTACGCATGACTGGGCACGGAGTAAAAATTAATCTCCATGCCCACTCATGCGCACTTGTGCTGCCTTTCCCTGGCTTGTGACAATGCATGTCAGTCAACATGACGCTGGACCGCCCACGGTCCGACGTCATGCTGACTGACATGCTTTGTCAGTTAGTTCTCCCCCACCCTCGGCGTCTCTGAACTTAAGTAAACTAAGTTCAGAGACACCGAGGGAGCTGCGGGCGGGGGGCTACGCCCCAATGGACAATCCGCGCCTGGAGATGAGGGCATCAGTGGTGGTCAACAGGGCACCTGCAGCTGCCGGCAGTTCTGGAGGTGATGTTGTTGACTAAACAGACACTTTGTGTGGACTTGGAGTACAAGTCATTGTGCTAAATTAATGGAGCCATGCTAGCCAACGTGTTGGCTACTTTGATACTCTCTGCAGTCTGCAGCTGGGGTAGCTCTAATGGACAATTATCTTACTTTAATTGAAATTACCCTATTCTTCTCCAAATGCCTTTCAATTCTACCTTGAACTCCAAAGAGGCAGATAAACAATAAATAGGATACATGTCACACATGTCACGTACAAAATATGGATATCCTGTCTGCTGTAGGTAGACAGTGTGAAAAAAGATGCCTTGCGGTACAGGGAAAGGAACAGTTTTTTCTATTTTTGGGTAGGCTGTGACAGAACTTTGGAATGCATAAAGGAGTTGAGTACTAGGAGGTGAATGAGTCGGGAATGGGAGGGAAGGGAGGCACACTGTGTTTTTGGTTCGCAATGCATTGAAATTGTTGTAAAGGCTGCATGAACTGAAACAGACACACATTGCACAGCCAACACTGCAGTGATTGAACCATGCTGCACTTAGGTCATGGGTGGCGAAATGCCATTGGCAGGGAGAGAGGTGATGAATGATGATGGGTGAGATACACTTCAGTCTCGCTTACCAAATAGTCGAGGGAAGGACAACAAATTAAAATACCCACCACTTTGAACCATAGCTTGGAAAACAAAGCAAGCAAAGAAGGTGAGCATGACCCTCTCAACAAGAGCTCCCTTGTTTCTTCACCCAATCACTTATCAAGTCAGGTCAAGAGATACTTTATTAGGCCACTAAAAGACATAAAAGCAAACATTTGATAAGAGATACAGTGATTAAAAGATCCCAGATGTACAATTAAAAATCCAAATCACGCAAGTAAATAGGCTAAAACCAACAATACAAACAAGTAAACTTAAAAACTCATTATTAAAAGCCGGCACTAAAAGCTATAATAAACATAGAATACAATGGGTAAAGTGCAAGAGTAATAAAACATTAACTAGGTAGATATACTAGGGAGTTGGCATAACAGGCACAGGGTGGCACATATAGTTCCCAGAACACAGATAACAGATACAGCTTGGTTCCTGCAAAGACAACCTATTCCTATATCTTGTGGCCTCCGTTAAAAAGATTGCAACCCCAAAACAAACCATGGGAGATGAAAGCATTTGAAGATATAGTAATGCGTGCCTTACTTAAGCAAATTGACAATTTATGAGTAGCGGAAGTCTAAACGTTTTGCATAGGGAGTCATAAAAATCACACAAAAAGATCAAATGTAGCGTATCCAGCTCAGAAATGTTTTCACAAGGGCAGGGCTTTAGTGCTCCTGGTTTTTATAGCCTTTGGGAAAGGTTAATAACCAGGGTACCAGATTCAATTGGAATCTGGTTAACACAAAGCAATGGTATAATTTAGTGACAAGCAACAAGTATGGCTGTACCTGTGGGCTCAGACTCAGTGTAACAAAGCATCTCACAGTGGGCTTAGCTAGCTCATTGCCTTCCCTAAGCCCCTGCCTTTTGGCCAGAATCTGTTGTTTAATGTCTCTAATGGCTACTGGGCCTAGGATTTACATACAAGTCAGGGCAGCCTAACCCTTTCATTTGCTCCATAATATACTTTAGCCAGGGGATACGTAAGGGCCCCTCGTGTGCAGTGCAGTCTGCAATACAAGTTGATTTAAAGATGGGGTGGTGCAAGTCCAGATTACCAACCAGGGCAACAGCAGGGCAACGGTAATCAGGTCTGAGACTCCATGCCTAGTTCTTTGTGTAGATTGTATGCCGGAATAGTGGGGGGAGGGGACGAGAAGTTTGGGCATTAATTTATTTTCTGCCTTCTGGATATCCCTCCAGTCATTTTAACCCCAAACGTCAGATCCATACATGGCCATAGGAGTGCATTTTTCTCTGTACACCATAAGCAAGGCGGGATGGGCTTAGACCCCAGCCTTTTGCAAACTCCAAGGTAGCCCCTGCTGCTCTAGCCAGGACATTCATTTTGTGTATTCTTTGCGCAGACCAAGTCCCTGGATCATCAAACAGCACCCCCAAATACGAAAAGGTTGACACTTATGTTAGTCCTGCCCCCTTACAGAAAAACTTAACCCTGACAGCCTTCGAGAGCCTATCAACATGGAATGGGATTTTAAGAAATTAGTGACTAGATCAAGTGAATCCATAAAATCTATAAAACCATTTAAAAGTTTTTGAAGACCCATGGCAGTTCTGGCAAACAGGACAGCGTCATCTACGTAAAAGAGGGCAGGGATCATCTTGGATCCAACTCTTGGGATGTCTTTACAGCCAGATGATAGGATGTCCCCTAACTTATTGATATACAGCGTGAACAGCAGGGGGGTCAAAATGCACGCCTGCAAGACCCCTCTCTTGACCGCCTCGAGTCCGTCATACTGCAATCCTCATTAAGTCTGACTGCTGCCATGGTGTTAATATGGCGGTACAAAAGGGGGTGGTGATGGACGGAGCATCAGAACCAATCAAACACTCACACCCAGTCAACAGATCTGGGTTTGATCCATCACCATTCTTTAGCCCACTCTGCCACCCCAGTTCAGACATGGCCAAATGCAAATCAGTCTGACCCTGTGCCTCATGAGAACAGTCCAGCCCGAACTGCCAAGCCATGCCTTCCCTGGACCGGAAACAAGCTTCCTAGGACCGGTTTCTGGCATTTCAGCCGTCTTCAGCCAGGCTTGCTTGAATCCAGTGGCAAAGTGAGCAAGGGACTCACGTCTGAGCATACCCTGCCAACTTATGGCGAACAAAGCGGTACAAAAGGGGGTGGTGATGGACGGAGCATCAGAACCAATCAAACACTCACACCCAGTCAACAGATCTGGGTTTGATCCATCACCATTCTTTAGCCCACTCTGCCACCCCAGTTCAGACATGGCCATATGCAAATCAGTCTGACCCTGTGCCTCATGGGAACAGTCCAGCCCGAACTGCCAAGCCATGCCTTCCCTGGACCGGAAACAAGCTTCCTAGGACCGGTTTCTGGCATTTCAGCCGTCTTCAGCCAGGCTTGCTTGAATCCAGTGGCAAAGTGAGCAAGGGACTCACGTCTGAGCATACCCTGCCAACGTATGGCGAACAAAGCGGTACAAAAGGGGGTGGTGATGGACGGAGCATCAGAACCAATCAAACACTCACACCCAGTCAAGAGATCTGGGTTTGATCCATCACCATTCTTTAGCCCACTCTGCCACCCCAGTTCAGACATGGCCATATGCAAATCAGTCTGACCCTGTGCCTCATGGGAACAGTCCAGCCCGAACTGCCAAGCCATGCCTTCCCTGGACCGGAAAAAAGCTTCCTAGGACCGGTTTCTGGCATTTCAGCCGTCTTCAGCCAGGCTTGCTTGAATCCAGTGGCAAAGTGAGCAAGGGACTCACGTCTGAGCATACCCTGCCAACTTATGGCGAACAAAGCGGTACAAAAGGGGGTGGTGATGGACGGAGCATCAGAACCAATCAAACACTCACACCCAGTCATGGTGAGCAAAAAAACGATGGATTTAGGCCCAGATCTCTGTACTGGGGTGAATGTATGACATTGTTCTGCATTCTGTCCATCAATTGTTGTTTTTGCATTTGTCACCCCGAGTGGGAAGGGTATGCTCAGACGTGAGTCCCTTGCTCTCCATGCCACTGGAATCAAGCTATCCTGGCTGACGAGGGCTGAAAGCCCGAAACCGGTCCTAGGATGCTTGTTTCCAGTCCAGGGAGGACCTGGCTTGGCAGTTCGGGCTGGACTGTTCCCATGGGGCACAGGGTCAAGACTGATTTGCATATGGCTGGGTTCAAACTGGAATGGCATGGTGAGCAAAAAAACGATGGATTTAGGCCCAGATCTCTGTACTGGGGTGAATGTATGACATTGTTCTGCATTCTGTCCATCAATTGTTGTTTTTGCAAGGTGTTAATATGGGCTGCATGTAAGAAGGACCAGATCCCAGAGAGTAAGCCACAGCTTGGATCTGTTTACACAGTCAAACGCTGATGTCCGGTCCATAAAAGCCATATGTAGAATTCCCTTCTTGGCAATTGTATATTTCCCAACCAACAACTGCAGGATGCGAAATTGATCAAGTGTCCCTTTGCCTTGCCTAAAGCCGTACTGTAGGTCAGAGATCTTGTTAAAATGATCTAGCCACACTGTTAAACGATCCAGCATCCCTCTCCCCATTATTTTAGCAGCTGAGTCCAGAAGTGAGATAGGTCGATAACAATCAGGGTCATACCTTGGGCACTTTTTAAAAACAGGAATACTAATAGCCTTGGCCCAGGAGGGAGGGAAACCACACATACAGGCCGCATTGAAAACATGTACCAACATTTTCACCCAAACCACAGGGTTGGCCTTAAACAGATCTGAGGGGACTCCATGCAGACCAGGTGCTTTCCCAGCAGATGTTGATCTAATAGCTTTGTAAACCTCATCTGTGCTTAAATGAAGTGAAATGCTAACTACGCCAGGGTCCCTGTGTGCCTCAGGTTCTTCTAAATTGTCACCACTATACATGCCTTCGAAGAGCTGAACCCAGCACTCAGCAGATATGGTACAGTCTGTTCTATAGTTGACAGTATCAAAAAAGAAAGGACTATTCACTACGGCCTAAAACTTTGAGCTATCAGACAGAACACTAACTTGTCCGAGAGCCTCCCAGGCCTCTTACCTGATACACTTCCTCTTTTGTTGGACTACATACATGTAAGCCATCCTACAGCTCCTAACCTCATTCCTCTGGGCTTGTTTGAGTGCCAATAATAACTTCCTATGGCCGTGTTGCAAGTACCATCAGACTATCTCTTGTCCTTGGGGCCTTTAGTCCTGCTCTTGGTAGTTAGACTGGAGGCCATCTGCTTAGTTAGTTTGTCAAAGGCATCTAGGACAGCTATATCCTGCGTGTTGGTGTCCATACAAAACGGAAATCTCTGAGGTGCATGCAGCATACAAATTATCCAGGAATCTTTCCGGTATCACCTTCTCCCACTTCAACCTACGTGCTTGGTCTTTGGTACCAATATCCTCATTTGGGATACTCCTACCCTCTGCTCCTTGTAGAGCAGACGGGTAACCCAGCTCAACCATAAAGGGATTGTGGGTACTGTGGCTGCTCCAGGAAATACTCAGTTTCTCCACTGCCAGGGCTAGAGGTACAGAGAGTATTATATAATCAATAGTACTGGTGCAACCCCTGCCTGTATAAGTAGGAACAGGCGTCTTAACTTCTGTTTGTTCTAAACCGTACAGATTGTTAGCTGAGAGGATCCCCTCTATGTGAGTGCCTGATGGTGAATGCTCAAAATGTGTTACCAAAGACGAGAAGTCCCCCTGATCCATTGTCACGGTACAATTAAGGTACAATTAAGATGATATTGATTAGTGTTAAAGTCACCCAGGATTATTATCTCATAATAGGAGTGTTTTCCCTCCCCATAATGTTCAAGCAGCCCCTCCAGGGCTACTAAATGTTCTACCTCAAGGCTTCTGGTAAAGGAATTATAAAAATTAACAACTAACAGGGTGGGGTGATTCTTAAAAGTCAGCTCCACTGCTAACAGATGAGGTGACTGACACTCTACCAATCTACTTTTACAGGTTAATTCAAGTCCCTCCCCCTTCTGTCTGTGTCTGTGTCCTGTTGGTAGGATAGGGGATCATTAGGCATTAGGAACAGGATATTAGGCCTTGCCTCTATGTCCTCCAACTTTTGGCATATAGGTGCTATAAGTTCATTAGTCGTTTGTTCTAGCCTTGAAAAAAGGTATCTAGCAATGGTTCAAGACTAGTGCTAGGGTTGGTTGGTAATGTGGGCTTAACCAGTGATGTCTTCCGAGGGTCTCTTTTACATCCAGTTCTCTTGCTCTCAGTGGGGGGACTATCCAGGACTGAGTCATCTCCTGCCATAAACATAACCAGCTTGACATTGGAAACCACCGTAGGGGGTGTGGTCTGCAGGGGCAGCATGGCGGACGTGTTCTGAGTATGCTTCGTCGTATATCCCCTTAATCGGGAATACTTCTCCTGTATTGCCTGCATCTGGTCCCATTGGGTGGTGGGTGATGCCACAGAGCACCCCCTGGGGCTCAGCAGTGATTGACGTGGGACCCGGAGGGCGAGTTTTCTGCGATATACAGAGGAGCACCAGTGTGCGACTGAAGGACCGTGACTCCGACCAGCTGGGTGGGGTGCCTGTGGCCGAGCCTCGCCGCCTGGACCCGAACATCGATACAAGCCGTGCCCCCATGCAATGGGGTGCGAGGCGGCAAGAAAGAGAAGTCAGCCCCCGAGTGGTTGGAAGCAACAAGCAGATTGGCCATTGAGGATGGGGGCCTCAGCAGCACATAACAGAGCAATGGTGAGAGGCGGGAGAGCCACGGCCATGATCGGTCAGGCAGAGCGCCTGTGACTGGGCCCGCTTCACGGGCCCGGCTATTTGTGCACATCGCGCCCCTGCAGGAAGGTAGTGCGGGATGGCGCACAGTGGGACCTGTCCCTTACCGGCAGCAGACAGCAAGCAGTCCGGCCTGTGGAGAACCGGGGAAAGTGAGGTGCACCTCGGCCGCTGCAGAGTCAGGATGTACTCTGCCCTCCTGACTGCTGGTGGAAAAAGTGCAGAGCTGCCCACAAGCAAACCGGAGCCAGCACTGGTGGAGTGAGGCCCCAGTGAGTCTCCAACGAGATAGTGAGGTGATACTGATGGAGCAAGGACTCGTATAAAAGAGACTTGCTCAGATGCAATCCTCTCATATAACTCATAACACTGTATTAATAAAGTATTGTGTAGATTAGTATGCACCACCTTACATTTTTAGAAAAGATGAAGCTTGCTTACGTGTTTTACTAACAATTAACCTGAGTGAAACTTAAAATGGCTGCTAACGCGGGAACTGTACTGCGCATGCGTCAACTGCATCTACGTAGAATGACGTTCTTTCGCTTGGAGGGAAATTTCTGCACCTGTGAAAATGCATCTAAAATGTCCGCTTGAAAGCTCACATGCTAAGCATCTGCTTCGCTGAAACTAAAACAAGCTATTTACTAAGTGCTAATGCGGGGAGAGCTTTTATAAGTAAATGGGATTAAGGTAGAGATAGGTGGTATATAGTGAAATCATTTTATTTTGAAATTAATATGTTTCTTTTTGACTTCACAATTAGTGCATTTTGGGCCTCCGAGTGAGACTGAAGCCTGTACTACACGTGACTTTCACGCAGGCGCAGTAATAACAAGCCGGGAAGCCATGATGTCGATTTTGAAACCCGTCCAAGGCCATCATTGTTACATGTCCTGGGAAACTGCTGGATATCCTGAATGTTGAATAGAAATGAATATCATATGTATACTTTTGTTTGATAAAGATGTGATACGGGTGGGAAATAAAGCTTTGGAATAATAATTAAGGGGCGGGAACATTAAACAAAGAACCAAAGAAAATGATTAAACTTAGCATGGTGTGATGATCATCCCCCCTTGCCTGTCCAATCAGAATTATGAGTTTCATAAGGTTGAAACATTAATGGTTGGTACATGAGCAATGAAAGGTATAATTGAGGTAGTTTAGTTAGTTAGAACACATGAAGTGATGCTGAGATGCTGAGAGACAGGGATGCTGTCCGAGAGCTGAACGAATGCTGAGGAAGAATCGATTTGCAGACTTAGAATTTAAGCCAATTAATTAGAAGAACTTCGCGTAAGAATCGAGGAGGGACATAGAGCAAATAATTAGAAGAAGATCGCTGAAGAATCGAGGAGGAAGATAGTGTCAGAGAGGGGTGGGACACAGGCGTCGAATCTAGAAGAGGTCATCTATCCTGTCCTGAAACCTGTCCGGAAGTGTTTGTCACCTGTTCTTTCCCAGGAGACCCTTCCAGCTCCTTGGCCAAGGGGTTGGTTTCCACACCATTCTAGGCAAATATACTTCTGAGTAGTATATCATTGTACTGCTCTCTCTATCCTCTCTTTTCTGAGTACTGTCATTGTGGAACTTCGTTCTAATATAGTTGACTGATTATTGAAATAATTGACGTTTCCTCCCCTGGAGAAATGGAGTCCGTACTGTATTTCTGTTTTTTGCTCACATGAATTTGACTAGATAAAACATTGAAACTTTTCCTGAGTCTGTGGTTACTTCAAATAATAAAAATAATATAATTCCATGTCATTTCACCATCAACTAGTTCCAACTAATAGGTCCATTGACCAGAGGAACAAACTTTTAGATCAGCGAAAGATTAGTTAAAATTTGACAGGAAACTAATCTCATAAAAAGGTATTTATAAAAATTGACCCCCAGGGGTATTTACTAGCCTATGTGAATGTGTGTTTATGGGCCCAGGTGAGTATATGGTGTTTGAGTATCTGAGGTTGGTAACCCGCTGGATCAATACCAGGGGCCACCTGGAGGCAGACATAGTGGTGGGAGGGCCTGGCAGGCCTGAAGTGAGCCATAGGATTGAAGGCTGGAGCAAGTTTGGGTCGGTGGCCCCCGATTGGTCAGCCAGTGTGTGTAGGAAAGTACAGATGTGGGTCACCCTGACAAGCCGTGCTGGTAAGACCATATCAAGAAACGGTGGCATTGTTTGGGAGTGTGCTGTAAGAGGGAGCACATGTGTGATGCAGCTGGGCACACTTGGTCATGAGCATTCGGTGCAGGAGCACAGAGGTGATGCACTACAGATCAGAGGAGCGGCGAGGTGCCCCAGTGCCCTGGTGACTGGAGTGGGAGGAAGGGGCCCCCTGGTTCCATTTGTGGAGGTGAGTGGCGTAGGAGCGACGGGAGGCATGCAGTTGAGATCTACGGAGGAGAGGACTGTTGTTGGGCCGAGAGGTGCTGCAGGAGGACTCCGTTGGTCAGGTTGGTGGTACAACGGACATGCCTGTTTGTATACAGGAGAATGAGATGCACCAGGGGGACCGGGTCAAGTGCCTCATCGCATGCGGCGGATGCTGATCCACCGCAACAGATGAGGGAGCGGACAGCTCCTGATGATCGCCTGAATGCTATTCTGCAGGCCATTGAGTGCTCTAGTGCATCCATGGAAGCCACATTGGATAAGTGGCTCTGGACCTCAACCTGCTGCATGCTGACCATCGGAATTTGAAGGATCGGGTCGCTGCCATAGAACAAGACGTTGCTGAATTGAAGCCTGCCATGGTGTTCCAGGAAAAACAGCAGAATGCCTATGAAGTTAGGATCCGATATCTTGAAGATCGCATTGAGGATGCAGAGGGCTGCTCACAGCAGAACAATGTCCAGTTGATTGGGCTGCCGGAAGGTGCGGAGGGCTGGGACATGGTTGCACTCCTGGAGCACTGGCTTAAAACCATCTTACCACACTCAGATTTTTCCCCATTCCTTATCATAGAATAGGCGCATCGTGTTCCAGGCAGGAAGTCTCCCCCCCGGGACAGGGCACAGACCCTCATCCTCAAACTTCTATACTTCCGGGATCGGGATGTGATCCTCCAGGAAACGAGGAAACTGGATGACATCCAATATGAAAATGCGAAGGTGCTGTTCTTTCCAGACTACACAATGAAAGTCCAGCGCCAGCGGGGATCTTTCTTGCCGGTTAAACATCAGCTTCTGCAGCTTAGTCTCTCCTATTCATTGATGTTCCCGGCCAGGCTCTGTGTTGTCTCTGATGGTAATTCCAGGTTCTTTGACACAACTCAGGATGTTTGGGACTGGCTGGAGACGTCGGGTCAGTATTCTGGCCCAAGACCCAGGGGCACTGCTGCGACATTGTCCGGGGAAGCGGGTGGTAGAAGATCCCGCCGGCGGCAGTCTGGTAGACGGTTCCTGGGGTCAGCGGCTGTGCCTGGCCCAGACCTGATCTATAGAGAGCGACATGAGGTGGTTCATATTGCGGAGCAGGTGGCAGATGCAGCAATACCGGAGAACAAAGTAGACACTTCCTTTCATTCTTTGGGGTGAGGGCTCCTCGATAGTGGACTCATCAGATAAGGTGTCAATGAGAATGCTGGACATTACACCCCAGACAGAAGATGGTATTGTATGAAAATGGCTGTCCTGAAGTTACACTTCTGGGTGCTGTTGTTTGAATTGCTGTGGGAGGGGGAAGGGATTTCTATTGCTCATACTGTCTGTGTGCTACCATGAATCCAGATGGGGTAGAGTTGGTATGTTGAGAGTCTCTCTGCATCCTGGGGGTGTTGCTGTAAATATGCTATGGCAATGCACTATTAGTTGACTTTGTGGGGATTATGGGAGCATACCCTGCAGGGTTGCACAACCCCCTGTTCTCCCCATCTCTTCAGGCCAGTGGGACATGCTGCTAGGTTGCTGTATGTTTTGTTTGGATGACACCTCAATGTTCTGGGGGTTGCCCTTATAAGGCTTCTTCTTTCCCTGTTTGGTATTTACCATTTCCCTTTTGCTGCGGGAGTCTATGGGAGGGACATTGGAATTGTTGTTGTGCATGTCTAACTCCTAATTATCGGGACCCGAGTGGGGGGACTGCTATTCACTGTTGTTCACTTCCCTTAGCTCTGCCATGGGTAACATGATACTTACCTGGAATGTCTGGGGTCTCCGCACACCTACCCGTAGATATGCAGTGTACTCCTCTCTAAAATGTCATAACGTGCGCGTATCGCTATTACAGGAGACACACATAAACACAATAGAGATTAACCAATTACAGCGTAGGTGGAGGGGTAAAATATATGCCACAGATTACTCCTTGTTTGCTAGGGGGGCTCTTATCAGGATAAGCCCTGTGACACCTTTTGCCATGGATGAGGTTCTTACGGATAGGGAGGGTAGGTTTGTGTTGGTAAAGGGTAAACTGGATGGATGACATATACTGTTGGGAAATGTGTATGCACCGAATGTGGATCAGGGCCAGTTCTTTGGTCAGCAGTCCGTTGCTCTGGGGAAGTGGTGTGCGATCCCGTGGTAGTTGAGCGGGGATTTTAACAGTGTTTTAGATGTGGGGACCGATAGATCCTTTCCTCCGCTCAGGTGCATGGCCGCCATGGCCAACTCTGCGGTACCAAATGGCTGGGCACAGGGCTGGGGACTGGTTGATGTTTTAAGACATCATCACCCTGGAGAGAGGGTGTACTCATTCTATTCGGTACCTCATAACCTACACGTTCGGCTCGTTAGGTTCTTTGAGTCCCCCTGCCTCCTTCCATATGTCTCAAAATCGGAGTATTGGGGGCGCACACACTCTGATCACAACCCTCATTGTGTTGTGTTGGCCTGGGAGGGTGGGATTCTGGGTGTCCCTACATGGAGGCTGCAACCGGCCATGGTTGAAGATTCGATCTTTTAGGAGGCGATCGGGGAGGCTATAGGGGAATACTTTATGCTTAATGAGGGTACTACCTCCTCCTCGCTGGTGGAGTGGGCGGCTATGAAAGTCACCCTGAGAGGGAAGTGTTTGGGACTGGGCTGCAGGCTGTGACAGCAGGTGGCATCGGATCTGCTTGATGTAGAGAGACGTCTGTTGCCGTTAGAGTCTAGGGCAGCGGTAGATGCTAGGGGATTAGCCAAATTGGAAGAGGTGTGCAAAAATCATGCAGAGCTCCTGGACCGGCAGTGCTGCCTCAACTTTGCAGTGCCCTCTGTGTCAGTGCATGCTAAAGCGGA
This sequence comes from Triturus cristatus, assembly GCF_964204655.1. NCBI lineage: Eukaryota > Metazoa > Chordata > Amphibia > Caudata > Salamandridae > Triturus > Triturus cristatus. Next base: position 75,624,610 of record NC_140588.1, read on the forward strand.
CCGTTCGGGGCCTCTTCTCGCTTGGCTGATTGAACAGTAATAGTCGGGTGGTCAAATTACGGCTCTTCAGATGGAAGACTTTAGCACACACAATTAGAAATCCACGGTGAGCTGTCTGCACATTTCACACGGCTTTATAAATCTGGTCAACATGCCCCGAAGGGGATGATACAGCAGTTCTTAGAGGGACTTCCGTTCCCCAAAACAGCAGATGGAACTAGATGCCCCGCTCACGCTGGTTGAGGTCAGGGGTACGATGAGGGCTTTGCCATCTGGGAAGGTTCCAGGCCCGACGGTTTTCCCCATGAATTTTATAAGTCATATGCTGATGCTTATGCCCACAGCTGCTTCAGGGTAAGGTAAGGTAATACCTTATTGTACAGTTAATTAAAACCATTACAAATCATCATCAATTAAAACAGTTTCATGTTTCGAAACAGCCATAACGATAATACTATGGTAAACAATGAGTAAAAAATGCTATTAAAGTAATAATGCTAAAACTATTAAAATGTAGGTAGAGTATAAGATTTGCCTAAGAACTGAATTGATTCTGTTCTGCCAATAAAAACTTTGCAATGGTGGCCCTCTACATGGGCTAACTTGCATTCCTATTCAGTTCAGTTAATTATTGAAGCCCTTAATGTGCCTGGGACACAAAAGATGATCCGCCGCATAAACTTATACTTACTTGATCCACCCCAAGAGAGAATTACCACATGTACTTCACAGAGAGCGAATGGTAGAGTAGGAAGAAAAGAAAACATAAATCCCAATAATGCCCTTGAAACAACACAAACAATTAATTGCTTGAAGAACAAAAAGTTTGAGAGGCATCTAAGCCGTAATTATTCAGTTTTTGAACTCTGACCATTAACTATTCAAAGTTTTAAAGTTTATAGCAGTAAAGCTCAATGAACACCAAGATAACGACTAGTCCCTTGTTGCCGTCCGGTTACTTTGGCTCTAAGGGTGCAAAGATTACTCTGGGTTCCGTCACTGTCCTTCCTGCTTTTCCGCTAATGTGAGGTGAAGCCTTCTTCATTAGGATTTTTTCGCTAGATTCTGCTCTACAACCAGACCAATTTGACTTTTTCTGTTCATTCTTTCACTTTATTAAGGTGAGCTTCTACATCTTCAAGATATTTTACCAACCGGCAGCTCAGTTGGACTTCATTGCCGGAGAAGCATGCCAGGACTGCTTGCCTGCATGACCTTATCCGGTTTTTATTAAATAGTGGTCTCAAAAGCGTTCTTGTAGTAGATCCTTGCAGATGGTTATAAGGTGTACAATATTTTCTTCGCCATTACCACAGATGCGGGACTTTGCTGGTGTTGAGGGGCGCAGCCCAGAGGCCAAATTAGTTGCAGAGGGCAACAGTCTTAGGCGAAATTTCAAAAACTTCTCTTTTGTCTTTTTAGAAAAGCTGGTCTAAAGATATGTTTGGGGCCTGAGTTTGGGGTAAGATTGTATAGTAAACCAGCCATGTGCACGCTCCGCCAGAGAGGCTTTGTCCTGCATGAGAGATTCTTTTCTGACAATGTTATTTACTGCTTTTTAAAGCACGCCAAAGGCCCTGGGAGATCCCATAATTGATGCAGCCCCAACAGTTTGGTTGTGTCCTCCAGGTAAAGCCTTGCGGGGCAGTTTTCTTTAGCTTGCAGTTCCTTCCACAGGAGAGCATTGAGTGTTTTTGCTTCTTCCCTGCTTATTTTGTGCCAGCTTTTTAAATATACTCCTTTGCGTGCCAGCTCTTCCTTTCCGAGCCCAAATTCAGGCCTCATTTGTGCAGGTGATGTGTACCCCGGCAAGCCAAAGATCATGTGCAGTGCTCTTGCTACCGTACCATCTACCGTTTCAGCGTCCCTTTCTCTCATCCCTTAACTCCCGTAAGTGATAGATGGAATCAGTTTTGCCTGAATCACCTTTATTAGAGGGAGGAGGCATGGGCCAGTGATCTTGTTTTTTAGGTTTCTTAGAGATACCGTGGTCATTAATCCTCTCTTTTTTATGGCCTCGCATTGTGGCTTGAAGCTGCCCTTGAAATCTAAGATGACTCCCAAGTATATATATTCACTTACAACATCCAGCTTCCTTGAGTCCAAGAACCAATTGTTCGTTATTCTCATTTTGCGAGTGTTGATACACATTACTTTAGATTTTTCTTGGTTGATTCTGAGCTTGTTTGTTATAGAGTATCATGATGTGATGTCCAGCAGCCGCTGCAGGCCTATCAGGGTCCGGCTGATGAGCACCAGATCGTCCGCATAGAATAAATTGGACAGCTGGGTGCCCCCTAACTTGGGTGCGTGCGAATTGCTTTCGTTCAGCAAGATTGACAGTTCTGCCATGAAAAGATTAAATTGTGTTGGTGCAAGCACGAATCCTTGTTTTACCCCTGTGCTTGTAGGGATCTTCCTAGATAGAAATTCCCCTGCAACTAGTTTGACCTGGACCCAGGTATCACTATGCAAGTGAATTAATTGGTTTAACAGCAGCGGAGGGATTTTCAGCTTTTTAAATTTTTGCCACAGGAGATTTCTATTGACGTGGTCGAAAGCAGAGCTGTAGTCAATATAGCACAGATATAGAGGTTGTTTTGCTACGAGTGCAGAGTCAATCAAAAGAGATAGGGCTAGTATGTATACTATGCAGGCCTCTTACTCCAGGAGCTAGCATTTTGGGTGGAAGATATCACATCAATTTCATATAATCAAACCGACTTCTGCAAAAACATGGGGACGACCATGTGGGCGTTCCCATGTTTTTGCAGAAGTCGGTTTGATTACATGAAATTGATGTTATATCTTCCACCCAAAATGTTAGCTCCTGGAGTAAGAGGCCTGCATAGTATTTGGCCTCGTTATCGAGTAGGGCTATGAGCCGATAACTTCTTGGGTCGTTCCTATCTCCTTTTTTGAAGATTGGGGAGATGATTGCTCCCCTCCAGGATGTTGCAATTGTTGTGGATTGCAGTCTTTTTTCAAACATTGGTCTGAAAATGACAACCCAGTATTCCGGCTCTTGTTTGAACAAAATTGATGGAATTCCATTTGGACCTGGTGTGCCCTCGTGTCTCCCCTTTGAAATTCTTTTGCAGATCTGTGCATTTGTGATTGGAAATTCCTGGTTTTGTGCTAGAGCTTCTTTGAGTTGAGGTGGCCAGGGTCCGAGAGCATTTGTGGGGTTATATGACCCTTTTCGAGATTCTAGGGCTTCATTCAAATGTGTGCCAAGGTAAATTGCCCAAGCTTCTTCACTGGCAAAGGATTCAATCCCCTGACTTTGCTCGCTAGTCAAACTGTTGATCTTTTGCCAAAACTGTGTACTGTTATTTGTTATAGTATCGTGTAGGAGTTTTGCCCAAAAGTCCTCATCCGCTTCTTTTTTAGGTCGCCAGATCAGCTTCCTGCAAGCGTCTTTTAACTGTCTCAACTCTTGATACACGACGGGGTCTGTTATCACTCTTCGGAGAGTTTGGTTAATCAAGGTCTTTAACTTTTTTAGCTGAGCGTTGTTTCTAAAAATTTGATGGTTCTTATGTTTCGAGGCATTGACCATTCCTTTAGTCCTTACGTTTCCTTTTTTTATTCTGGGGTTATCTCGTAATTTTTTTGTAAACAGCTCCCAACTCCCAATTAAGTCTGAAGTTGCTGTTTGTGCCTCTCCTAAAGCCCGTTTAGTTTGGGATAGAAGACTTTGTGGGTCATTCGTTCTGCCCTTTATCCGCCTTTCGTTGATAGAGTATTCTGAGCCTAGTGTGTGACTTCCTGGGAGAGGTGGTCACTGTGGTCCATTGAACCAATATGGAAATCTCTTACCCTTTGATACAAGCTGCATGAGAGGAATGCAAAGTCAATTGTAGAGCTAGCCGATGTACTATGAAATGTAGCTGCTTGGGGGCGATCCCCTGAGAATCTACCATTGAGTGCTCAGAAGCCCAGCTCTTCTAGTGTTGCCAGGAGTCTCCTAGCTGTTTTCGAGCTTCTACCTCCCAAAGGGTTATCTTGATGGCTTGGCTCCCAAACGAAAGGGCCCTCCTCTTCAGTGATATCTGAGGCTAAATTGCTGAGCATATTTAGATTGAAGTCACCGCTAATGATCAAGCTGTTGGTTTTCTCGGTTTTTAGTAATTTTATAAGTTGCTGTGCTCCCTTGGTTTTTTCCCAGGGGTGTAGATAGAGGTTTATCAGGACTATATCCTCCTTTTTATTCCGCTCACGAGTAGACACTCGCAGGACTTGCATTGCGTTTGGAGGGGCTAACTTGTAAGCCAAGGGCGCTGCTGCAACAATGCTCTTAAGGTTTACTTGGAGGCGCTTGATACCTTTGCCCTCCCAACCTCAATGACGGAAGCTATGTTGATCACGCTTCCTAAACCGGGTAGGGACCCCACCTCAGCGGGGGCCTATCGCCCCTTAGCGCTCCTGAATGGGGACTATAAGATCTTAGCGGGTATCCTGGCATATCGGTTAGCTCCTTTGATCCCTCAATAGGTTCACCAAGACCAAAATGAGTTTGTAGCGGCCCGCAGCACGTCACTTATCATATGGTGGCTGTTCTGGGTGATGCGCTGTGCTACAATGGAGTGGCCGATGACCGGTTGTGTTGTGCTGGACTTGGAGAAGGCCAAGTGGTCCTTCATGTTTGCTTTGTTCTATCGATTCGGATTTGGGCCTTACATTTTAAGTCTTATCAGATTACTGTATGGGGCTCCTACGGTTCAGGTGCGGCTGGGGACTCTCTTCTCTCACCCTACATTGATTGAGCGGTGGACTTGCCAGAGGTGCCCCCTCTCCCCCTTGATACTTGCTCTAGTGATTGAACCATTAGCAATGACACTACAAAACTCAGCACAGGAATGGGGGATGCGTCTTGAGGATGGAACACACGTGGTTTCGTTTTACGCGGACAATATTTTGTTGTATGTTAAGGATATTCAGGCGATCCCGCGAGTCATCCCTGCTGCACTGAGGGCTTTTGCGTCTCTGTCCGGGCTAGGGGTGCACTCGGGCAAATCTTGTCTAGACCCCTTTAATCCTCGTATGGAAGATCCTGGTTGGGAGGTGGATGGGATGATAGCACAATGGCAGCCGGTGGCGTTCAGGTATCTTGGGATCCGCGTTTACCAAAATGATCGGGATCTTATGGATGGTAACATCACAAGAGCGATCACAGCGCTTAAGTTTCAGAATGAGCTCTGGAAGACGCTTATCCTTTTGGTTATAGGTAGTGCAGAGTTAATCAAAATGGTCATGTTACCACGTCTCCTATATTACTTTGCTAATTTACCGCTCTACCTACCCATGTCCTTCTTCCGCTCTCTGGAAAGGATTGTTAGCGATTTCATTTGGAATAACTTGCGGTGCAGGGTTGCGCTGGCGAATATGTACCTACGTCACTCAAGGGGGGCGTTGGCTCTACCCAACCTAGAACATTATTTCCTGTTGTCTCAAATCCTGTGGGTAGCGAAATGGGTGGAGGAACTACACTTCTCTGATTCAGCAGAACGTGACCCCGTACTCTCTGGACAGGATCCTCTCCCTATTCCATCCTTGTAACAGACTGAATGAACCTCTTCCTTTACTGGTCCTGATGGTGCAGAAATGTTTCCGCAGGGCGCTTCGTCTCACTAGACACGTCACACCATGCATGCCGGTTGTGCCCATATTAGGTATGCTGACCGTGCAGGGACACGTACGGGGTGTGGACCTTACGGACTCAGTGAGGGCTGGTATAACTTCCCTGGGGGCCTACACGAAGAGGGTACATAATGACTGTTCCTCGCTATCATGGACGAAGACGGGCTTTCCCCAGGCCAATTTTTTAATTAGGCCTCCTGGACAGCCGCGGTGAGGCGCTGGTGGAGAGGAATCGTGGAGGAGCCTCCAACACATCTCCTAATGCAATACCTACGTGTTATGTGTACAGGACGCCACTTAGTAAAGTGGTTTGCAGAATCGATCAGGGAGCATACTTTAATAGACCTAATGCAAGTTAAGTGGGAGGCAGACGGTGAAGGCCCTATTCGGAAAAGGAATGGTCCGTGGTCCTGAAGAGTCCCAAGCAGGTCCCCAGAAACGCCTGTTTTAGATTAATTCAATTCTGCATTGTCCACAGGGCAATTGTTTCCCCAGACAAAATACATCGATATTTTCATAGACAGGACACATGCTGCAAGAGCTGCAAGCTGGCGAATGCCAATCTTTTACATATGCTTTGGTCCTGCCCCATTCTGCATGCTTATTGAGAGGGGTTGTTTGAGGCGCTAGCCACCTGCACGGATAGGGAGGTGCCGCAGACATGGGAGACATGTATCACTCGCATACTTCCAAGAAACAAAAAGCACAAAGCATCCACCCGGTTTCTGGATCTGGGTTTCATTGTGGCCAAACGATCGATTAACCGTAGGAGGAAGGCTGAGCAGCCTCTGCAGATGAAGGCTTGGTTCCTATCCATACTGAACTGGGTGAAGGCTGAGGCAGTTTCCCTGGTACGGGAGGTTGCCCTGGGTTTGTGTAAATTGAATCTCCATTTCTGCTGCATGGAATGCTATGCTGTGTGTGTTACAGGGGTTGTTGGTGCTGGAAGACCCATTGGATGTTCCCACTCCGGAACAATAGTGTGTTATATTTGGACAGACCTAGTTTTGTGCTGGTGTATGGACAGAGTCCCTTGTACCCCAAACTGAAGAGTATCTTCTCTTGGCAGTCATGCTGTGCACCTTTCCTTTCCTATTTCCTTTCCCAACTCTGTGCGGCCCTGGTCTCCCGTCCTAACCCCCCCTTCCTGATAGCATTTTCCACCTTAGGTGGTTTTCACAAAATTGTTTGACTGCATAAACAGATTGATGTAACATGGCAGAGTGAAGCCATAAGTGTTATGCTTCTGTACTTGACGGGTATTGCATAGATGAGTTATATTGTACCATAACGTGATTGTACAGTTATGTTGACTGAGGGAGGAGGTTATATGATTGATGGGATATGTCAAGTGTCGTCACCAGTTGTACATAATTTAACTGATGTAACCATGTCGTCGAGCTGTTGATTTACGATTTGGACTTGCTAACTACTTACTGGTTCTGTATGATAAGTACTATGATGGTATGTCGTTTGATGTTCATGTACATATAACAAGAAAAAAAACTTTAATAAACAGATCAAACAAAAAAATTGCTAACCACCGTAGATGGAAATGCAGACACAGGCACATGCGGAAAAAGGTCCGGGCTGAGAGTAGCCACTCCGGTCCCACAATTCTCCACTGTGGTTAGATCCTGGACAAGTTTCCCAGTCTTCAAAGGCAGCCTTCTCTCTGTTAGGGCTATCTCCTTTGATATGACATTGGCTGCACTAGTTAGGAAGGAGTCAATAGTCGCTACTGTATTGCCCCAGTAGTTCTCCCCTGTACCCCCAGCAGCATTTTTCCTTTTGACCATAGTTGATGAGTCACAGATCCTGTAGAGATAAAGTGCAAACACCTTAGTGGGGCAAAAAGAACAAAATACACTCTTCACTTGGCTGCGATAAGTTGTAATGAGTTATCAACAAAACCTGAGGGGGCCGATTAATATACAAGTCAAAAAGGCAGTTATGGGGAAAGATGTTAACAGTACCTAAGCCTTGGTAGGACACCCAGGAGTCCAGAAGTCCAAATGAAAGCCAATGGACCTGGCCAAGCCCAGCCTCTGCCAGCTGAGGATGGGCACAGAGAGGCCTGCTGTCGGACTCGCCCGGGCACGTCCTGCGGAGTAGGAGCCCGCAGCCAACTTTTAAAGTGCCTCTGGGCATGAGTTTTGCTGGGGTGTGTGGTTCTACCCCTCTGCTTCCTGCAATGTGAGTCTCCCTTATAGCATTAGCCCGCAACCAACTTTGAAAGCAACTCTGGCCGCGAGTGTTGCCGGGGCACTTATCCATTCATCCTTTCATTGTTCTATTCACCCTGTGATACCAGCCATTTAAGTTTTACTTTCTATCATCCAGTCCTTCACCAAAATGTCCTATCCCTCTATACATATATCCATCCATTTAGTATCCACCCTTTCAACCATCCTTTCACCCATCCATCCACATTTACCCACCCATGCATCTTTTTACCCACTCACGCATCCTTTCACTCATATACCATTTCGCCCATCCTTTCTTAACCTTCCAACCTTCTTTCCATTTTCCATCAACCCATCATTTTTAGCGTTCATTATGAGCTTTGTCTGCTGGGCTGCAGATAGCAGAGGCCATAAGAACTCAACCACTGCTGTACCTGCTAAAGTGGGGAGTTCATTAATCATGACACCCCCTTGCAGTGAGTATAATAGCAATTGTCATTAAGCAAGCAATGTGACTTACCACCGCCAGTCCCTAATGCCACTTTGTCTCTCACTCCAATCTCCTCCGTGCCTGCAGAAAAAGAATTATCTCAGCGAGCCAAGCAATTTTCAATGCCTAGAAGGTCGAGCAGGTCCTGCTCGTGATCTATGTCGGCTCAGCGGTGTCCAACTGGTGTAGGGTGTGCTGGACTCGAGTGATACAGTACACACACCAGTGCACCCTCCCCCAGCGCAGCCAATGCAGGGCTTAGTTGCTTTCAGGCCTGTGGCCTGCTGCCAGCATGGAGAAGTGGTGGCACTGCACATAAAAAACAAGTGCTGCCAACTGCGCCTCTGAAAAAAAATGGGGTGGGGTTGCACCACGTGGTGGTGCTGATGACGGCAAGTTGTGTGACAGCAGCCACACTGATGTAGCCCCTCCCTCTCTCTTTATCCTCTCGTCCTGCTCTGCCATGCTGCTGGGTAGTCAAAAAAAAGAAAAGAAATAGGAAAAGGAAGGAAGAAAGGAAAACTAAAGAAGCAAAGGGAAAACCATCAAAAAGTACATAAAAGTCACTAAAAACACAAACAAATGGCAAACATGTAAGAAACACAGAGACACAAACTGATATGATAAAGGAAAATGAGAAGGGATTGGTCGGATAGGGGGAGGATTTAAAAGATTAAGGGTGGATTGAAAAAGAGGCCCCAGAACCTTGCACAATACGGAAAACAAAATGGCCGCACCCATCAGGTTTGTTCTATTAATATCACCATCTTCCTAGCTTTCAGGAACAAGAAAAATTGCATAACAACCATTTTACTATAGTTGGTAAAAAAAAATCAACTGTAGTGGATTTGTGCTATATTCTGTGTTTTCCATGTACTTGCAGTTCATGGTGAAAAACAGATGGGAAATCCCTGTGTAAAACCAGAAAGATAACATTTCTGAAAACTAGAAAAAGTTACAAATTCAGCAAGGAGTCACTCATATAGATAACTTTCCCTTATGCTCCCTTGCTGTTCTGGGAAAAATTGAAATATAGTATGCCAACAATACAAGGTGAAAATTCCCTGATAGCCTAGTGGATCATGACTGGGGATTCCAGTCCCAGTATAATTCCTCAATATTGAATGCATGACAGACAAGACGCATTGGAAATGGAGACTCCTTTTCTTTCTAGTGAATTGTGCAGAATGTTGAAGGGCCCCTTATCCCACCCAATAGGCAAGAAAATGCTTAATAAATATATATGCTCTTGGGGAGGAGAAAATCAGTAGCACCAGTCTAAAAACAAAAATGGGGTTTACCATGCAAAAAGAGCAATTTTCCTACACCCCTCCCCCTCAAGGTGAATACTCAGGAGCAAATCAGCCATTCCCTTGCCAGTTCTCGTCATCTAAGTGGAAGAACCTGGAAAGGCCACCTGTTTTGGCCTTTTTTGTCTCAGGTCTTTGTTACACACTGTAAAGTCCATGTCCTGTAAGGATATAGATCACCTCAACAGTTTTAGGTTTCCCCTTCTCATCTGCATGAGCCCTCTGAAAAGGCATGTGGTTATTTGGAAATTGGAAGTGAGTCACAAACAAGCAGGGTCTTAGCTTCTTCAGTTACAAAACCACAGCAAAGGCTTCCTTCTCTATGTCACTCTAACGCAGCTTTCTGGGGAGTAGTCCCCTGCTGATAAAGGCAACTTGTTGATCTTCACACTCTTCATTTAGCTGTGGTAAAACTGCCCAAATATCATGTTATAAAACATCTGTTTAGAACACAAACCACTGGCTCAAATCAGATGCCTTGATTTCAGGTGATGTACTTATCTCCTTCTTTAGGGTGTCAAATGTCTTCTTATACTACTCAATCCATATTAACTTTTTTGGCTGCTTCTTTGAAGTCAGTTCTGTCAGAGCCTCCTTCACCTCCAGCCACGGGTGATGCACCAAAGAATGTGTGTTGGGACAGAAGGTTCCCTCCTCCCTCGTCCACTGGAGTTGCCTCTTCCTCATTGAGGATCTGTGCTTGGCGGTCTTCCTCCCAAGCCCTGATGACTTTTAAAAAATCTGCCTTCTTTGCATTGTGGCCTTTTTTCAATTTTCTTTCCCTGCAAAGGGCCTTCATCTCAACCAATGTGAAAGCTGTCAGTGTAGGCACATCTGACTTCATGTTCGCTTAGACTTTTAAAAGGTGCAACAATTGCATTAACAGTAAGCTAGAAAAAACAAAAATTAACAATCCAAAGACCTGGTGTAAATTCAAAATCAGAAATCAATGTTTGCTTTTTGTTCAATGTAGGGAGTTTTAATTTCCAACTTAATGGATGAGTGGTACTGCTAAACACAAGTTGTAGACCTCACCAATCTGAGAAAGTGGATTATTAGTTGGGATGGATTTTTGTCCATCATAAGTAGTAATGGTACTATTCTTGTTAAGTCCAGTACATTTTCAGGAAATTAAACCTCAGCCCAACCCCTGGTAACTATGGCACAGAGCAGACAGGCTTCACTTAAGAAAACATGTAAAGCATTTAGAAGAAACAAAACAGTTAAAAAGCAAAATGCAACACAATAAAAATCCCACTTTACTTTATAAAATAGAGAAAACTTTAATACACAAAATGACACCAAAACAACAAAAATCCAATAAGGGGATTGTAGATATGAGTTTTAAATTTTTTTAAATACAAATAACTCCAAGAAAGTGCAAAGCATCAACTGAGGGCAACTGGTCATACTAGATCAGGACAACATCAAGGTTTAAGGCCAACTGCAATGCAACAAGGGGGAGATACACAGGTCGGATTGATCCAGGTTGGAAAGTTACTTTCGGACCTATAACATTTTCAAAAATAGAGTCAACAATGGGACGAGGCTGCAGGCTGGATCTAAATATGGGCTCATCAATGACAGGTTGGTGAAGGACGAGGTCTCGGTGAAGCTGTTGAGAAAGGTGGAGAAAGTTCCAGGCAGGAAAAGTCTGGAAACCATGGCCAGGAAGCATTGACATCAATTTGATGCTGCTCAGCATCTAGCTCAGTTAAGATTTCCACCTTTGAACTTATACACTTTTCTGGAAGTCAAGTCAAGTCAAGTCAAAATAACAATATTCTGTTCAGATTAGACCATAAAAGTTTAACATACCAAAATAATACTTAAAATTGACGTGTCCAGTTTATACAATAATATAACTCTTATCCCTGCAGCTCAACTCAAAAATAAAACATTGTTGCTTAAAAAAACTATTTTAATTTAAAAAGCACCAGTTTAATTTAAAATTCATACCGTTATCTGATAAAAAAAATGCAATTTTGATAAAATTTAAAACAGCAGTACAAATAGCAGCAGTAGATAAAGAACGTAAGAAATTAAAACCCTCTTGATAGGTACAAGGTCAAATTTTTTTTAGAATTGGAATGAGGAACCTTGCCCTCGGCTCTTTATAGAGTGTACAAAACAGTATAAAGTTCAAGGTGCTTTGTTGGGCTAAATTGTTGCAGGGGCAGGGAATGAGATTGTTTGCACCACCCAGCCTGCTTAGGGAAGGCCACAAGAAAGTGCAACATGCAAAGTCGAAACCTGGTCATATAAAATCGATACTGTACATTCATAGTAAAAGATAGGTAAAATTATTGTCGTAAAAGGGACCAATCAGGATGATATTGCAATCCTCATTGCCGGTGACGATTGGTCAGGACTGCAAAATTTACCTCTTTTATGATTGATTTCATGTTTTTGTGGATACTGGCCGGATTATCAAAGTAATGCCCCAGACCTATCTCATGAAATTTTTCTTTAACAAATCAAACCATGGAATAGTCAGGGCGTTATCGAGGGTCATGCAATCCTTGATAATTTTCCTTGAAAACTTTAGGTTCTCGGACAGCCAGATTTTGGCCCAAAGGACTAATGGGGCAATGTTGATTCAGTCCTCTATGAAATCTAGCCCAACCTCAGAGTGGCAGAAGGCTGTCAGGGCACTTTTTGGGATCATCAGCAGTCTTTTTATGAACTTATTTTCTAAGACTTGTAATTGGCTACTTTTATGGTGACCCCACACTGCTGCCCCATAGGTTGCGACAGACAGTTTGATTTATATAATGGGATTAATTCAGCTACCGGCTTGTGGCCCAGCTTACAAGCAAAGCGGAAGAGACCCTCTACTAAGCGACTAGTATGCTGTGCCCTAGCTGTTACAAGGTGGTCCCAGTTCAATTCGTTATTAAAAACATTCCCCAAGTAAGTAAAATTGGACACCTTATCGATGGTCTTGCCCTTAACAATAAATGTTTTTGTTTTAGTTTGTTTTGGGACACACACCATGATATAAGATTTGATAAAATTTATTTTTAGATCTAATGATAACAAAATCGGTAAAAATATTCAAAGATTTCTGTAGACTGTTAGCAGTTAGAGCCATTAAAACTGTGTCATCCGCGTACGCCAACAACCAGTTGCGGTTGGTGATGTTTGAAACTGGTGAGCCGTAAAATTAGTGTCGGAGTGGACTGTGTCGAGCGAGCGTAGCGAGCGAGACCGAACAACCTAAGGAGGGTTCGGGGGGTGTTCTCCCCCTGAGAATTTTTTTTAAAAAGAGTGGGCAAATGGTGCATATTCAAGCAAATTTGAGAAAGCAAGAAGGTTAATAAAGCAATTGAGAAAGTGCAGCTATTACATTAAACATTACTAAACAACATTTCTCTGCAAAATGTCTGTAATAGACTAGTCTCCCACATTAAAAACAAATGTCAAGAAAACGGTATTCAAAATATTCTGTTTATGAAGGTCATCAGGGCAAGACTGCAGAATAAAGCTGTCAAATCTCTGTGCATCTCTCTCTAAGAAGCATACACACTGAGTGCCAGCAGGGCCTAGCTTCAGAAACATTTCTATCTACATATGTTCAGTCTCTGAAGCTAGGCACTGCTGGCACGTAGCGTGTATGATTTTCAGAGGTGCTTGGCAGGTCCTAACTTCAGAAACATAACATTTCTTATAGATAGCAATGTTTCTGAAGCTAGGCCTTGCTGGCACACACCTTCAGGGGTGCATGCCAGCAGGGCCTAGCTTCAGAAACATTTCTATCTACAAGAAATATCTTTTTTTTTACTGGATCGGTTTAAGGCCCCATGGTGGAGGACTTCTGTGAACTCAACAAAACGCATGCCAGCTTTGTCATTACAAACTATGTTGTGGCAAGAAAGATGCTGGCACGGCCACGTTCTGGACGATTTTACATTATCTGAAACTGAACCTGAGGTGGGAGGGCCAACACTAGCCTTAATGAGGAACAAATCTACCAAAGTCAGTGCACAAAAAGCTGGCAAAAATAAAAATTTGTAATGCCACGTGTTATCCACATATAAACTGTGTTTCTGCGACACATCACATTGACCACCAAACTCAAACCTTTACAAATACTCCCTTTGTAATGAAAGTCAGACGTGAGGGAGCACCCTACTCTAGAACACACACACAAAGGAATTATTTGTAAAGGTTTGAAATCCGAAATTAGTTCAGAGATGGATGGCGCCTTTTTATCAGATTAAAGGTTAAATAGCAAGACGATCAGTGGGTAAATAGCAAGACGAGATCACTAGACAAACACAGGAAAATAGAGGCAGAAAGTGTGGTGAGCTTGGAGGGTGTTAGAAGGAAAGAGATGGAAGAGAGGAAGAGAAGGAAGCTGAATTAACAAAATATGTTGCGAAAAAGAGAGAGCGGGAAGAATATGAGAAAAAAGAGAAAATAGAAAGGCAGAGATTCCAAAAGCCTCACCGTGCGCAGGCAAGACGGGATGGATCTGAGGAAGCAAAAACCAAAATTTAATAAGAATTAAATGCTCTGCTATTTGACAAAAGCAGTGAAAACGTGCGTGTAATTACTGTTATCAATAAATAATGCAGCCTGGTGGCAAATGGTGGCATCCTGAGACAAGGTGTGAGTTACTGTCGCACTGGTGTCGGTTCGGTCGTTAACTTTTGAAACTCAGGCAGTGCTGCAAGCGCCACAGAATCAGAAGAAATAGAATTACCGAAATATAGTATTTGGACATACAGTCATGCGCCAATACACTACCAGCCCTCTGTACACACCTAAACAACAATAACCAGTATATTTAATTTTGACTTTTTGAAGTACTGACTACTGACAAGAGGGCATTAATGGTGGTGCTGGGTCACTGCCCCCTTCTTCCCCCACCTTGGCCCAGCGCGCGGCTCACAAGGGAAGTCATTCCTTGGTGTTGGTGTCTTTTTGAAAATACAGGAGGGGGGGTCGGTGAGAGCTCAGTGGGAAAGGAGACGCATTGTTACAGGTAGACATTTCCCCCCTAAAGTCCACACTTTGACCACAGCAAACAGATATGCCAAGGGTGCGTCACTGCAAACAAATTTAGAACACCGTAGTGTAGCCTGAATTGTAGAGTACAATTACACCCCCGCCCCCGATAGTGATAAATGCAATTCCAAGATTCAAGTTTTTGTAAAAGTATGTGTGGCAGTCTGGCAGGCCACCCCCACTCGTTAAACACAAGCAGGCCGAACGCACAAGTAGGTGTGTGTGATGGAAATGCCAACAATTTTAGAAGAAATATACACTCAGTAGATCTCTCACAAGTACAAGTATAGCTTTCATAGCACCCTTTTAGTGCAAGCACACAAAAAAACTTGATGGAAATTTTGAAAAGTAGGAGAAATCTGTTGCGTACTACTAAAATACAGCGTTGATTGTAGCTTACAAGCACTAGCTCATATTTTCCCAGAAACCCTGGCATCTAGCACAGTGACAGAGGTACTATTTTTTCTTTTCTTTCTTCTGCCGTCCTTGTCCGTATGCAGCCTACATAGAGAAAAGGGAGAGTGCGCATGACTGCTTTGGTCGGCCACAGGCAGACCCAAGCAGTCAGGGCCCACAACACTGGGCAAGCCACTTCACCCTGCCCTCAAGCAGGAACGCCCACCAGCCCTTGCACAACCAGGCACTCCAGGCCCTTCTGCTTTCTCGCAGTGCGAGAAGCAGAAACATAACATTAGAGATTTACCATTTTATGTTTCTGCTTCTTGCACTGCGAGAAAGCAGTAAGGCGACGCACCCATGCCCCTATGGAGGAGCCACCACTGCCAACAACGGACCAGGTGCCTCCGATTCTCGGGAAGTCTAATGCCTGTTCTATTAGGGCTGAGTGTAGGCCATTTGTATACAGAAGGAAAGGAAAAGGGGCCAGAATACACCCCTGTCGAACTCCCTCCGTGGCGGCAATATACCCGGTCGTCTCTCTTCAGGCCCAAATCGTATGACAACAGTAGTGAACACATGCAGCCTGCACAGAAGGGTGATTAGGGGTTCCTCAAATCCCATTTTCCCCATCTTATCCCATAATTTTTCTCTATTAACCGTGTCAAAGGCACTGCGCAAGTCCATGAAGGCGAGGTGGATTGACCCCTTCCTCGCCCTCATGTACTTGCCCATAATCAATGACAAATTGAGGCACTGTTAATTCATCCCCATGCCCCTTCTGAAGCCATATTTTGTTTGGGACATGAACCCAGAGGCTGCTGCCCAAGTCTCGAGGCACGCTAAAGTGACCCTCCCCAATACCTTGGCTGTGGCATCGATTAAAGATATGGGCCTATAACAGGCCGGATCATCTCTATTTCACTTTTTATACACGGGTACCACTATTACCTCTTTCCAAGACAATTTGACGGGGCCTACTATTACTGCTCTAAAAACATTAGTCAGGAGGGGTGCCCAAAGTTGAGGGTTCCATTTAAACAAGTCTAAAGGTACCCCATCCGGGACAGGGTCTTTCAGGCATATCCTCTTCGCAAGCGCGTCCTCAATCTCGCTCACTGCAAGGGAGGAGGTCAATTGATGTGCGGTTGTTAGATATATTGGGACGTCTAAGGAAGACTCCTGAGATGTAAATCTATTTGGGTTAAATATACTTCAAAAATGGGCTTCCCAAACTTTCCCCGGTATCATTGAGTCCATACCATTTGCTTCCTTTGAGAAAAGAGGGTGGTTTCTTACCTCCCAGAAACTTCTGGAGTCGTTAAGTGTGCTTGCTCTCTTTAGGTCCTCCCAGGCTAACCTTCTCAGTTCTTCTTTCCTTTTATTGACTATGTTTTTATAAGCCTGCTTAGCATATCTAATTAAGGTTTTATCTCGGGGAATTACATTCAGCGCCTTCTTGAGGTCCTTTTGCAGGGCCGGCTTTAGCGCTGGTGGCGCCCAGTGCGACAATGGTTGTTGGCGCCCCCCCAGTGACCACCTCTGCCATGCATTCCCTCACTACCACCCTTTAACAGTGCCCCTCAAGTCTCCATAACCACTCCATCGCTCAGATGCATTAAAATAGTTGTATAGCGCCACTTATACCAGTGTAGCGTGTCAGAGCACTTTACATCACATGCACAAAACACAGAGACAATCAATCATAGGTGTGCAAATCAGTGTATAGGAAATGTTACATAAGACAGAGGACTATAAGGTGTAGGAGTCACTTGTAATCCATACTGGTAGACAGTATAGTTTAATAGCGCTTGATCTGGAGAAGCACTAACTCAGAATTTAAAACATAACACCATAGTTGGGGGTTCTTTTTAATAATCAGAATTGATTTATATCCAAATTAATCCTTTTTCCAACATTAGAATAATGAAAGACGGGGGAAAAATCATAACGCCATCTATACCTTGCATGTTGCATGCAGCTCTTTGATGACAGTTAATGGCTCACTGTTCTATGCTAGGATGTTAACTTATTAACTGCAAGTAATAAAAGGATATCTCAGACAAAAGCAATGATCCACTGATCTATTTGAATTATATGCATGTTGTGATCTGCTGGTACAGCTTCTTTTGTGATCTGCTGGTACAGCTTCTTTTGTGATCTGCTGGTACAGGTTCTTTGCAGTAGGCACATTAACCATCTGCGCTCCCCTCAAAGCTTCCACTAGACAAACCTCCAAGCTTTCTGTAGAAAGATAATTAATCACCGCGTTATCTTGACATTTTAATTGACGGCTGAAAACTGCTGGAGGCCAGAACGCTGGCAGAAGATGCTTTTAAAAGTATTATTAACTTGCAAACACGACGCCCCCACCTAAAGTCAGCGCCTGGTGCGGTCGCACCGGTCGCACCGCCCTAAAGCCGGCCCTGTCCTTTTGTGCCCTTGAGCAATCGGCGTTAAACCATTTTGTTTCCTGGGCTTCCACTCTTCCAATTCTCTTTACCAGTTTTGTGGATACATCCCTACAAAGTAGCTGAAAGCCCTTTATTACTGTATCTGGGGAAGATGCTTGGTCCAAGCATCCAAGAATGGAATTTAAATTAGATTTAACTATGTTCTCCTCGGAATGGGATGGGTTTATTCTGTTTCATTTCAATCTCACCCCTTCTGGAAGTCATATTTATTCAGTGGGATAAGGCTGCAGGTTGTACGACAAGAGAATTCAACGGCATTGGATGCTAGCTAGCATCAGGTTTCATGGAATCGGATTCGCTGCTGTGGGAAAGAAAATAGCCGGAGCTGTGCCAAAGTAAGGCCCATTGGCGCTGCACCCTGAGCGGGTCAGCTGATAGGTTGTCCCTGGCCCCACAATGTTCTCGAAGTAGAAATTCAGCTAAAATGTTTTTTAAGTTCCAACTTTTAGGAACAGGCAGGAGGAGTACAGCAGACAAGGGTTTCAGGACCTCACAAATAGCACTTTATAGTCAAGACTCACACCAACAGAAGTCATCAGCAGAGTCCAGTGCAGGTCTAGTTGAAACTGGTAAGCCGGGCTATTTCAGGAAAGTGCGATTCTTCCAGCTTTTGTTTCCCTGTAGCTTAACAGGAGGACAGCCAACTGACCTTGGAGTCCACTTCTTTGTCTTGGGTAAAAGTGGGATCAGGTCTTGGCCCTAGGGTTCTTCTCAGAGGTCTCAACAGGAGGTGTAATCCTTTTTCTGTCTTCCACATGTTCAGTAATGTTCTGAAGATGGTGCTCAGGAGTGTCACATTTATCCCTGACATTAGCCTGCGGGCAGGGGTGACTTGCCTCTCCCTAAGTAACAGAAACAAAGCTCCCACGGGGAACCCTTCTACCTTTGCAGCCGCTCCTGTGTGCCCTATCGCAAACAATCCTAGAGTGTCCCTCTCTACCTAAATTCATCCTGGTAGAATATTTCTTCCCTTGTTCAGAGCTCCTGTGCACACCCTAGAGATGTGGCACGAGAAATGAGCAACACCTCCTTAATAGTTACTCAAAACTAGTTTTGGGGGCAGTGCTTCTCCCACTGGGAGTGGACCCCACCTGGCAAGGAGGATAAAACGAGATGCAAGCCCAGTTGTGAGCTACATCTGGCAGTGAATGATAGGCATCCTTTGAAGATATGCCAGGGGCTCGGCAATGCCCCCAGGCCATCATGTCAAGGGAAATTCAACTCATACCACACTCAAGACCTTTGTGCTAGCTGTATGAGTAAGCTTACGCATCATCAAGGAGCTATTTGTCTCCCATATGTACCAATAAATTGGGTTTGTAATATATTTTTTTTACTTTTTAGCTGGTTACTAACTGAGATGACTTAAATAACTTAAGTATTGCAACACAATCCTTTCCTATGGAACAGCTCACCCTACTACAGTGAAAATAGCTTTTACGGCCTTGTCACTGTAAGGACATGATTAGCATTCAACCTTTACATGCCCTGCTTTTACATACCAGGCACTCTCCCTTATATATGTCTCTCTAAAACAAAAAAAAGTGAAAACAGGAAACAATCTGAAATGGCAACCTCTAACTTACTAGGCTTCCACAATCCTTCATGCATTCAGAAAGGAGCTTACGCCCCATTTCTACAAAGAGTACTTCATCAATCACTGATCTTGTGCTGCCATTCCTGTTCGAACCCACTATGAGAGTTTGATTTTATCTCCAGCACTGATAGGTTCTCCTTTTATTTGCTTTGGGGGAATGGATCCATGCTAGTGAGGAAACTCCTCTGCTTGGGGACCTGCTACATTTACAGACACAGGCATCTTGAGGGAGAGAAATCAGGGAGGCACAATCATTGTTGGGCTTACTTGGGGGAGGGCCCCTGGTTGCCTTTCAGCAGGTGGTCCAATGGTGTCCATGGATCCCCTGGAATACCTCCTTAGAGGGGTATAGTCATGACACACATGCCCTCTGAGGGCTACTAACCTTCCTCCAAAGGCAGGAGGCGAACGTCTGCACTGAAACTTTGAGAGGCAGCTCGTGAAGGCACTTCATCTTTAAGTGCTGTGTGATGACGAGAGTACTTTTTTTGTATGATTCATGCTGCATGCAAGTCAGTTCCAACCAGCACCATATACCTGATATGTAGTTAGACCCTTGCATGTCAAATTACAGCAAATTTCGTTTTGAGTTCGGTGTTTGACCAGCCGATCATGGGTTTTGTGAAAATGTACTCATGTTTCATGCCAGTTTGACTGAGGATCTCATTAATAGTAAATAAAGAAATTGATTTATCTCTGGTAATAGGACTAAATATTTAAAGTGATCTGATATTAGCCCCTTTCAACGCAATGCTATCACAAATGTGAAAGGCCCATTTACTGCCACCATATTGAGTGCAGAAAAAAGATTGGAACCTGCATTTCTGCAAGGTATTTCACATTAATGTGCACAAAGAAGGTAAGCAGCGGTATTACCCCATTCAGCATAGTATTGCTACTGTGGCCCACAGGATGCCATCCTCCTCCCTTCCCTGTAGTGGAGAGGGGCAAACAGGCCCAGCTCTGCAGCTTATCCCTTGCCTCCTCCCCCATTTTAAGTCTCTAGACAATGCATTTACGAAATAAACATATCTATAGAACATAAGCATTTCCTTCCCTTCTATTTAAGTTGTGTTTTCAAGTGTGGTGGAATTGTGCCCATTTGTTTTACACCGCAACACCCTCAGATGATTTTATTTTACTCACGGTTATAAACTGTAGAAACATTTCATTCAAAGAGATTACAGTATTTGACAGTTGACCAAAGGAAGGATCAAGGATGAAAGATTGAAATAAATATTTGGGAGGGGAGGTGTGATCGATGTCAAAACATCCACAATTCTCGCACACCTTCCATTTGTTCCTTGTTTTAAGGTCAGTTGCTGAAAATTAGTAGAAAAGTCATCCGTGACAGGAAAGCTAATGTTCAGCAGCTTTCATCTTCACAGATCACATGTCAATGTCTTTTTGTTCTGGTCTAAAACCTTTTGTACCCTTTTCCAGCCAAGTGAGCAGCAAGCAATGCCATAGAATGCTTCTGGTGTATTACACTCACTGTACTTTGTGCTTCACTTTGCACTTTGCAATTATGTCTATCAGTCCAACATGATTGAATTTGACTGAGGCCCATTGTTGTTCTTTTGCTGAAGGAGTACTGGCTGTAAAACATTTATGAGTTTTTAATGACATTGGCAGGATGGGAAAATGTAGTTTCCACTTCCACAGAATTGTGAAAGCCTATACAGCTTTTCTGAATTGTAAAGTAGCGTAAATGGGTTTTACATCAAAAAAGCGTGCAGGCAACCCCCGGAAGAAACTTCTACGAAACTTTGACAATTCGTTTTTCTCGTAATGCACCTGGCAAATGATTTCAACACTCAGCAGAGACCATCATATGGGACACGCATTACAGTTAAATATTCTGTCGGAGTTCAGATCTCTAACGTAATTTGTATTTGATTGCAACATTACTTGTCATCATCAAACCAGCTGTCAATATTGGGGGGGGGGGGGGGCGAACTGTGTAAATGTTCGCTTTCGTTTTATCTGATTTTGCAAAAATGGTGTACATAGGTCAATCGCTTCACAATATATAAATGTAAAAGTTAATTTACCCTATATTTATAATGAGCAATTTTATGGTAAAGGATCTGAAATAGAAAGGGTCATAAATAAAGAAATGGATTCAACAAAGAAAACATTGGGAAGAGTTGAAAGAGCAATATAGAGGTAGACTTTGAAGAAGAGATAAGATGGGGCTAATATGCTTATATCATATAATAATTTATTTGCATTACCATTATGCATTAAAACACACATAAAAAGGTCTTTGCTGGCCTCGGTATTATAAGATCTTAAAGATCTTTTAAACGCCGCTGTTTGTTTTTCGGTATTGGAGCGCGGCGGGGCCACGTGGATAGAAGGCTGCAGCAGCACTGAAATAATGGTATGTGACACCAGTGTTACACTGCTGGCTGGAAGACCCCGAGCGGTCCCCGGCCGTTTATTTATCCCCTCGGGTCGAGCCCGCCCGAGGGGTGCATGGATGCGTGTGGTGCAATACGTTGTAGTGGAGAGCCCTGGTGGCTCTCTACATCCCTCCATTCTTTTAGTGACCGACCCTCAGGTACTTCAGGCTCACGGAGAGGTGCATACAATGTCTTTCAGTCTTTGACTTGGCGCAGGGTTCGGCTGGAGACCATACCGCTGGCTCTGGGAGTGGAACTGACCACTGCGTCCAATGGAGTGTTCGGTGGTGACCCTGTCACCTCGTCCTGACGGAGCCGACCAGCCCCGGGGACAGTCTCTTCCCGCTCTACTTGCAAGCTCCTTGGTGAAGAACCCAGCAGCCTTGGCGAGTCAGGCGAGGTGAGATTTGGGGTGTCCTCGGGATATTCTGACTCTTCTTGGCCAAGACTTGGATCACAAATCTTCTTGAAATTAGACACATTCCTCATGACAGACTGCTGCCCATGCTGGGCAGTGACCATGGTTCCTTGAACGTCCACCACTGTCCACTCTTCTGGCTCATAGGGTGTCCGGAACTTCCAGCCCGGGTGTCTGTCCTTGACCACTACGCAGTCCCCCACTTTCAGCTGTGGTTCTCGGGCCCAATGGGATTCACTCGCATTTTGGTTAGTCATGGCCCTTCTCGCATGGACGGTGTCATTGTCCCATTCTGGGGGCACCCATGAGGGATCCGTCAGGATGCTATCGCGCGGTGGCCTCTTGAAGTGTAAATGCGAAGTAGCACACTTGGTCGTGCTGTGTGGTGTTGAATGGTAGGCATCAAGGAACTGATTTAGTGCGACTTCCGTATCTTCACCTTGGTCTATGGTGATGCGCAGGGCGCGATTGAGCATTCGCATGAGACACTCCACCTCCCCATTGGCTTGAGGCCACAACGGGGTGATCTTCCTGTGATGGACTGCTTTTCACTCTTGAAATTCCCGGCCTTGGAACGGTGGTCCGTTGTCTGTTCGAACCTCCTCTCGCAGACCCATGAGTGCAAATGTCTTGTTTAGGACTCTTTGGACATGTGTGAACGCCGTTGATGCCACTACTTCTACTATGGGGAACTTTGAGAAGGAGTCAACCATCAACAGCATGGTGCGCCCATCCGGGAAGCTTCCAAAGTCGAGGCTGACCTTGGCCCAATGAGTTTCGCAGAGTTCTTCTGTGATCACTGGCGCCGGTGCCGGGTCTTCTCCTGTGATGGTGCAGGCATGGCATTGCCTCACCATTTCTTTCACTATGGAATCCATCGCTGGGAACCAGACCTTGTTCCTTAGCCTGGCCTTTGTCTTGGCCATCCCTTGGTGTCCTACGTGGGACAGTTGAAGGATCCGCCACTGTAGCCTCTTCGGGATGCTGATTATGTGTCCTCTCAGAATGACTGTGTGCTCCCCCATGCTTAGTTCATGGCGTCATTGCCAGATCTGCTGGCAGGCGTGGCTGTCTTCTGCTCAGAGAGCCTGTGCGCCATCCATGAAGTGTGCCCATCCATTGCTCAGCAGAGTGGCCTTTACCCTCGACAGCATCTCGTCGTCATTCGTTGCTTGTCCCAGTTCCTCGAGCGTCATGGCTGCGGTGCACGCTTCCTGCGAGATAATTTTCACAAATGCTTCAGAGTACGCCACATCCATTGTTGGGCGTCAAGATGGCATGTCCTCGGGGTGCCGTGAGAGATAGTCGTCCGGGTTGTGTGCCCCAGGGCAGAAAGTGACCTTGAAGTTGTAAGCCTGCAGCTGTACGGCCCATCTCTCTATTCTCGGGGGCGCAAGTCTAGACGACCTGGCGAAGAGCAGGATGAGCGGTTTATGGTCCTTGACCACCTGGAATTCTTGGAGGTATAGATGAAAGTGCTGGCATGCCCATTTTATCACCAGGGCCTCCCTCTCGATTTGGATGTATCTCATTACCATGTCTGTGAGGGCTCTGCTGGCATACGCCACGGGTCTCCAGGTTTCTGGACCGTGTTCCTGAAGGAGGACCGCTCCAAGGCCCACTGGGCTGGCGTCTACAATCAGTTCTGTACCCCGGGTGGAAGTAGGCCATTACCATCTTGTCCAGGAGTGCTGTCTTGATGCTGTTGAAAGCTGTGTTGGAAGTCACCATCCATTCCCACTTGTTGTCATTGCGTGTGAGAGCGCAGAGCGGCTCGGACAGGGTGGCAAGATGTGGAATTAATCTGCCACAGTATGTGGCCATGCCAAGAAAGCTACGTACCTCCGTGGGAGACTTTGGGGTGCTGGCCACTCAGATGGCCACGGCCTTCTTGGGGTCCACTTGTAGTCCTTCCCTGGTAAAGGTGTATCCGAAGAAATCAATAGACTCCTGATAAAAGGAGCACTTAGCTTTGTGGCGCATCAGGCCACAGTCTTCGAGTCTCTGGAGGGTCGCACAGAGGTGAGTGTGGTGTTCCTCTAGGGTGTTCGAGAACACCAAGATGTCGTCACTCAGGTTGATCACACCCTGCAGCCCCCTTCCCTGATGGCGTTTTGGAAGACTTCGACCGCCAACGACACCCCAAAACTCAGTCTCTTGTACCTCCTACGGCCAACGTGTGTTGAGAACGTGGTGATATACCTGCTCTCAGGCTCGAGTTCCAGCTGGTGGTACCCCGCGTTTAAGTCCAGTTTCGAGAACCACTTGGCTCCGTTCAGATCGGCCACCATGTCGTCCATGGTGGGCGTGATATGGCTCTCCCTCTTGACCGGCACCTTCGGTAACCTCATGTCCACGCAGAGCCTGATGGCTCCAGGCTGCTTTGGTTTGGGAGCTACAACCAGCGGGGACACCCATGGAGTTAAGCTGAACACTTTCTCAATTACATCGAGGTCTTCTAGCTTCTTCAGCTCTTCTTCCACTTGCGAGCTGAGATTGAACGGCACCCTCCGGTGTCTCAGAGCAACAGGCCTCACGGTAGCATCGATGTGGAGCCTGAACTATTTTCCTTTCAGCTTGCCCAGTCCAGTGAACAGCAATGGGAACTCACTCAGAATGGTTTTGTTAGACCTGTCAGCCCTTTGGCAGTTCCCTCCTCATTTTATTATTTTTGTCCCTTGTCCCCTTCTCATTTTTTCTGTCTACTAAACTTTTTGGGGTGCTGATGTAGAGGTTCTGGGCGCCTTTTCCTCCTCACATGAGGAAGAGGCGCAAGGTGCTCCACTGAGGTAGATAGAGGCGGAAGGTAGGATCCACAAAATGGTGGCTCCAACTGTCACCTCAGCACCCGGGCCATGACTGCCATGGGAGCTTCCAGAACCTTCTGGACCCCTCTGGCAAGTCCAGCCCAAGGTGATAAATAGGGGTGGCAGGAGGGCGGCCATTTTAGAATCAAGCTGGGCTGTGGAGTAGTCAGGAGTAAGGCGCCTGTGTGAGGAGGTGGTTGTACTTAGAGGGGAACAGACAGGTCCCAGGGTCTGCGCAGAGTCCTAATCCTAGTAACATCACCCCTCACCCTGTGACCGGTCCCTGAGTGCAGCCCGTGACTTTTGAGGTCCGTGTACCTGAGGAAGGCTCCAGGTAGATTGACCCCCTGACCCCCTGGACTTTGGAGTGGGCCAGCGCCTGGGCCATCTCCTCCCCAAATCCGTGTCATCTGGGAATTTCTGGACTGATCCAGCGTGTCACTCTCTCTGACGAAGAAGAGAGGTGGTTGTGCCCCAGCCCCAGGAGTCTGGTTGCCTCAGTTCCTGTGTGGAAGCCGGCACCTTGTGATTCCCCCTGCCCCTCCACGAGACCCATTGTCGGAGCCCTGGCCGTTTCTACTTCTTCCCCCCCACCTGAAGTTGAGAGGTTACCTAGGGTCCCTTGGCAGGAGACGCTGCCATTGTGAGGCCGAAGGCGGGGAATTGGCTCCGGGTGTGTGTCAGCTGTGAGGGAGCAGCGCGACCGCCCGTCGGAGATTCTCCTCAGTAAGGAAGTGAGGCAGTGAAGCTGCGGCCCTGGTCACATGAGAGGGGCCTGAGCGCCGCCCCCCTTGTTGTGGAAAGGAGGCGGAGGCCGCGCCCACCCAGGACGCCCGATCCCGGATATCGGCCGCAGAAGGAGCGTCTGCTGACAACGAAGTCTCCTGGTTGTGCCCCGTGTGGTGAGATTCTGCTGCAGGGAAGCGGAGAGGCGTCCGTCATCACTGGAGAATGTACACCCGGGGGAATCCCTTGGGGGAGGTGGCCTGAAAGAGCCTGCTGTTTCGTTCCCCTCTTTACGGCAGGTCTCCCTTGCTGGTTGCCCCCGCCCCCCCGAGCTCCGCGCCAGAGGTGAGAGACCGAGAACTGTCCTGGATGAGGACTTCGCTATCAGACAGTAAGCTGGGAACAGCGCGGGGCCGGGGAGAGAACTGGGGCCGGATTGTTCGTTTATCAGGAAGCGAGGGGGAAGGCCAAGTAAGGTCGTGGTAGTTACCGGCAGCCTAGCGGAATCAGGCACGTATCCAGGATTGGTTACTGGCAGGCTCACGACTGATGAGGGAAGTAATAGGTTGAACCCCAGCCTCAGGAAGCGCCTAGATGGATGGCGTAACGGGGACAGAGTAGAGCCAGGGTTATGGAATACTACCAGTAACCTAATTGAAGGTAGCCATTGTCTGTCAACTGTACCTCTGGAGACCCACTAGTGCTTATAAGATCTAGAGATTGAGGGGTGACCCTGCATGGTGGAACCGGAGGGGGTTTCTCAGAGCGTAAACGGCCGGGTGGGACCACTTAGTGGGTGGAGAGACCTACTGTGTTAGAATTATCTCGAAGGGAATGTCCTGGGGAAATGTACTGAAATGGTTTAACTCGAAATGTTGCGAAATGCTCTACCTGAAACATACGAACTGTTAATCTTTGAGCTGTGGTGGAAAAGTATTCTGAGTTGTTATGCCATGTTTTATTCCTAAATGAAGGGAGCTGTTCAACCTGTAATGTAATTATCCGCTACACTCCAAAGTGAGAAACCAGAAAACTAAGTTTGTTAGGAAAAGATAAAGACTTGGAGTATTCCATAAATTAAATCGGTGTAGTGTTCTTTTTGAGTGATGTGGTGCAGGATTGCGAGCTGAGTGGGATGCAGGCCTGAAAAGCCAAAAGGAGTGTTCAGCCAAGTGACCTGAGCCAAGCTACCCCCTTAGACGTAGGTCTAACAAATTGGTGGCAGCGGTGGGATCGTTATTCAGTGCTTGCATCCGCTTGGTAGCAGTTTTGCGCG
Organism: Triturus cristatus; assembly: GCF_964204655.1. Lineage (NCBI taxonomy): Eukaryota > Metazoa > Chordata > Amphibia > Caudata > Salamandridae > Triturus > Triturus cristatus. The sequence continues at coordinate 75,651,354 of NC_140588.1, forward strand.
CATCACCACCTACACTGTATTGTTTTGACTGGAGTTTTCTCCAGATTGTTTTCTTAATTGGAGGTTTTTAAAATTGTCCTGTGCGTATTCCCTTTCTTGAGTAAAGTTCTTGTTAACTGTGTTGGGGTCCCATTTGGCAGGATGGAATTCGAATTGGGTAGGCTGGAGGAGTATACAGTGGCCCAATTGAAGGAGTTCTGCCAGGAACGGGGGGTATTCTTTAAGCAGGGGGCGAAGAAGACAGAGCTCCAGGCAAGCTTAAGAGCCTGGGTTATGGCCCACCCTAGCGGGAAACGGGAAGAAGAACCAGGACTAGATCTCCTAGAAGAACCGGAAGTCCTTCTTCCCCCTGGGAGCGGTAATGTGGACGTTGGGTCCAGGGCCCCATCAAGAGTGGGAAGTAGCGCCTCAGGGGGGAGCCTGTCCTCTGCTGACCTAGTTGATCGGAGGGAAGAGAGACAGCTTAGAATGGATCTGGCCCGGTTGGAAAAGGAGAGGGAGGAGAGGAGGTTCCTCCATGAGCTTCACTTAAAAGAGTTAGAGCTCAAAGCCCTTCAACTTGGAACCCCCAGCAGTCCTAATGGTGGCAGCATACCGAGAGAAGTCCCGAGAGAGTCCAGGCCCTACCTGCCCAAAGATGTGGTTGCTAGCTATGGTATAGGGGATGACATTGTAAAATGGCTGGCTGCCTATGAGGTTTCTCTAAGAGCCCATGGGGTCCCTGAAGCCCAGTGGGGGGGTGGCCTGTATAGGTATATGCCTCCGGTGGGGAGGGATGCCTTGTTAGCGCTAGAACAGCCAGACCAGACCAGGTACCCCGTCATGAAGGTAGCCCTAGTAAGGAAATTTGGACTGACCCCTGAAAAATTCAGGCAGAAGTTTCGGGGCAGTCAGAAGTTGTCCACTCAGAATTGGGTGGACTTCTTGGATTATGCCAGGAAGGCCTTAGAGGGCTGGGTGCAGGGCAGTGATGTCAAGGACTATGAGGGACTGTACAATTTAATTTTAAAGGAGCACCTCCTAGAGAAAAGTTTTCCAGAGCTCCGTCAGCACCTGGTAGACAGCAAGCTAACTAATCCCAGGAAGCTTGCGGAGGAGGCGGATATCTGGGCGAGTACCCGGGTATCCTCAAAAGGGACTGGAGGGAATTTCCAAAGGGCTGGACAGGGCGCCCCCCAGAAGACAGAGGGGGGAGACAAAAAGAGGGAGTTCTCTAAAGGCCCCCAAAAGAGTTCACCAGGGAAGGGAGTAGGATTCCCTCCTAAGGTTGGTCCCCACAAACCCCCTTATCCTGACCGTGGTCAGCAGCCTAGGGTTGTCCGATGTTACGAGTGTGGTGAGGTTGGGCACTATAAGGGGGATGCCAAGTGTCCCAAGAGACCACACCCTCCCATTGGAGGAAAGACCCCTGGGGTGGCGAGTGTAGTGCTCGGGGAGGAGTTGCCCCTAGATAAGGGAGGTGAGTGGGCAGGGCTAACCCTAGTGTCCTTAGGGGATTGTGAGATGGTTCCTAAGACCCAGATGCCCTCGAATACTACTAAGTACAGGCAATGGGTCACCATCAATGACCAGAGGGTGGAGGCTCTGAGGGACACAGGAGCCAGCATGACTATGGTGAGGAGTCAGCTGGTGTCCCCAGAGCAGGTCGTTCCCAATGTAGTCCACCCGGTTGTGTTGGCTGACAACCGAGAGGGTCACTATCCGGTGGCCAAGGTTCCCTTTGAGTGGGGATGGGTGGCGGGTCCTCTACGAGTTGCGATCAGCCCTGCCATGCCGGTCGACTGCCTGTTGGGAAACGACCTTGAACACTCGGCATGGAAGGAGGTTGAGTTCAGGGCCCACATGGAAATGTTGGGGACCCCTGAGTGGACGTGTGCCCACACTCGGTCCGTGACTACCCGAAGAGGGGATTCACAGAGGTTGGAGCCTGGGACAAAGGCCCAACCAGCTGCCGGAAAGGGTAGACGGGGACGGGGGAAGCCTGCCCCGGCATCTGACCCTCCCAAGGTGGATGGGGCAACTGAAGTGGTCCCGGAGTCTACGGAGGGGGATGTAACGTCCCTGGAGGGCTTACCTACCCCTGCAGACTGGCAGGTGGAGGGAGGACCTACTAGGGAAGAGTTTTGTCGGGCCCAGAAGGAGTGCCCTACCCTTGAGGGTTTACGGCGGCAGGCCGAAGCCCAGGCAGCAGGTAACGATTCGGGGAACTTCCACATATACTGGGAAGATGGACTCCTGTATAGCGAACCCAAGGCTCCGGTGCATGGTTCATCCCGGGCCTTGGTAGTTCCCCAGCGTTACCGAGCCTTCCTATTACGACTGGCTCAAGAAATACCCTTGGCAGGACACTTGGGACAAGACAAGACCTTTGCTCGACTTGTCCCTCATTTTTACTGGCCTCAGATGAGGATTACGTCCGATACTTTTTGTAGGACGTGTGTAACCTGCCAAGCTAGTGGGAAAACAGGGGTGAAGCTGAAAGCTCCCCTAGAACCACTGCCTGTCGTTGGTACCCCCTTTGAAAGGGTGGGCATCGACATTGTCGGGCCATTGGATCCACCAACGTCGGCCGGTCACAGGTTTATCCTGGTTCTGGTGGATCATGCCACACGGTACCCAGAGGCTATCCCTCTGAGGACCATTACTGCACCTGCGGTGGCACGGGCCCTTATGGGAATTTTTACCCGGATGGGATTCCCCAAGGAAGTGGTGTCGGATAGAGGTACCAACTTCATGTCGGCCTACATGCGGGCCATGTGGAAAGAGTGTGGAGTTACCTACCCGTTCTCCACTCCTTATCACCCCCAGACTAATGGTCTGGTGGAAAGGTTTAACAAAACCTTAAAGGGCATGATCCGGAGTCTGCCCGAGAGCCTGCGGAGGAAATGGGACGTCCTCCTACCTGGTTTGCTGTTTTCGTACAGGGAGGTACCACAGAAGGGAGTGGGCTTCAGCCCCTTCGAATTGTTGTACGGGCACCCTGTGCGTGGACCCCTCAGCCTGGTGAAGGATGGATGGGAAAAGACTCCCAGAAAACTTCCCCCGGATGTGGTGAGCTACATGCTGGCCTTTCGTAGCCAAATGGCTAGGTTGTGGAAGCAAGCTTCTGAAAACCTCGAAGCCAGCCAAACGGTCATGAAGGAATGGTATGACCGAAACGCTCACCCGGTGGAGCTGGAGCCTGGCCAGAAGGTGTGGGTGATGGAACCTGGAGAGCTTAGCGCCCTCCAGGATCGCTGGTCAGGTCCCTTTGAGGTGGTTGAGAAAAAGGGCAAGGTTACCTACGTGGTAGATCTTAAGACCCCCAGGCAGCCCCATCGGGTGCTTCATGTCAACCGCCTCAAGCCTCACCAAGAGAGACCCGAGGTCACGTTAATGATGGTGACTGATGGGTCAGAGGAAGAGGAAAGTGAACCTCTTCCCGATCTGTTTGCGTCCCAAGAGAAGGATGGATCGATGGAGGGAGTGATCCTTTCACCGTCACTAACTCCTGAACAACGGAAGGACTGTCGCCAGGTACTGGAGCAGTTTGCTTCCTTGTTCTCCCTTATTCCGGGAAGGACTCATCTGTGTACCCATGATGTGGACACAGGGGACAGCCCACCTGTGAAGTCCAAGTCCTACCGACTGTCGGATAAGGTGAAGGCTAGCATCCATGAGGAAGTTACCAAGATGCTAGAGCTAGGAGTAATTGAGCCTTCAGGAAGTCCCTGGTCCAGTCCGGTGGTACTGGTACCCAAAGCTGCCCCACCGGGCACTACCCCAGAACTCCGGTTCTGTGTGGATTACAGGGGACTGAATTCAGTGACAAAGACAGATGCTCATCCTATCCCGAGAGCGGATGAGCTCATTGACCGGTTGGGAGCTGCCCAATATCTCAGTACCTTTGACCTTACATCCGGGTACTGGCAGATCTCCTTGACGGATGGAGCGAAGGAAAGGTCAGCCTTCTCCACACCCGAGGGTCACTACCAGTTCTGTGTGATGCCCTTTGGGCTCAAGAACGCCCCTGCTACGTTCCAGCGATTGGTGAACCAGGTCCTCTCTGGAATGGAAGCCTTTTCAGTTACGTACCTGGATGACATTGCTGTCTTCAGCCGCAGCTGGGACGACCATCTGAGTAACCTTCAGGCTGTTCTTCAGGCTTTGCAGCAGGCAGGTCTGACGATCAAAGCCAGTAAGTGCCAGATCGGGCAGGGGTCGGTAGTGTACCTCGGTCACTTGGTGGGTCGGGGTAAGGTGCAACCCCTCCAGGCCAAGATCGAAACCATCATGGCCTGGGAGCCCCCCAAGACACAGACGGAGGTCCGGGCCTTCTTGGGCCTCACTGGTTACTACCGACGCTTTGTCAAGGGATACGGTACCATCGTGGCCCCCTTGACTGAGCTCACTTCCAAAAAGCACCCTCGACGGGTGATCTGGACCGAGGGATGTCAACAAGCTTTTGACACCTTGAAAAAGGCCATGTGTGCGGCACCTGTTCTCAGGGCCCCTGACTTCGCTAAGGAGTTCATCGTCCAGACAGATGCGTCGGAGCACGGTATTGGGGCAGTGCTGTCGCAACTCAATGATGAGGGTCTAGACCAACCGGTGGTTTTCCTATCTAGGAGACTACTCCCCCGGGAACAGAGGTGGAGTGCAATTGAGAGGGAAGCTTTTGCGGTGGTGTGGGCTCTGAAGAAGCTGCGGCCATACTTGTTTGGCTCGCACTTCCTGGTTCAGACCGACCACAGGCCCCTCAGGTGGCTGATGCAAATGAGGGGCGAAAATCCCAAGCTGTTGAGGTGGTCCATTTCCCTACAGGGGATGGACTTTAGGGTGGAACATTGCCCAGGAGTGGACCACGCCAATACTGACGGTCTCTCCAGGTATTTCCGCCTTAGTGAAGAGGACTCCCAAGGGGTTGGGTAGCTCTCCCCACTTTCAGCTGGGGGGGACGCGTGTTAGACCTGTCAGCCCTTTGGCAGTTCCCTCCTCATTTTATTATTTTTGTCCCTTGTCCCCTTCTCATTTTTTCTGTCTACTAAACTTTTTGAGGTGCTGATGTAGAGGTTCTGGGCGCCTTTTCCTCCTCACATGAGGAAAAGGCGCAAGGTGCTCCACTGAGGTAGATAGAGGCGGAAGGTAGGATCCACAAAATGGTGGCTCCAACTGTCACCTCAGCACCCGGGCCATGACTGCCATGGGAGCTTCCAGAACCTTCTGGACCCCTCTGGCAAGTCCAGCCCAAGGTGATAAATAGGGGTGGCAGGAGGGCGGCCATTTTAGAATCAAGCTGGGCTGTGGAGTAGTCAGGAGTAAGGCGCCTGTGTGAGGAGGTGGTTGTACTTAGAGGGGAACAGACAGGTCCCAGGGTCTGCGCAGAGTCCTAATCCTAGTAACATCACCCCTCACCCTGTGACCGGTCCCTGAGTGCAGCCCGTGACTTTTGAGGTCCGTGTACCTGAGGAAGGCTCCAGGTAGATTGACCCCCTGGACTTTGGAGTGGGCCAGCGCCTGGGCCATCTCCTCCCCAAATCCGTGTCATCTGGGAATTTCTGGACTGATCCAGCGTGTCACTCGCTCTGACGAAGAAGAGAGGTGGTTGTGCCCCAGCCCCAGGAGTCTGGTTGCCTCAGTTCCTGTGTGGAAGCCGGCACCTTGTGATTCCCCCTGCCCCTCCACGAGACCCATTGTCGGAGCCCTGGCCGTTTCTACTTCTTCCCCCCCACCTGAAGTTGAGAGGTTACCTAGGGTCCCTTGGCAGGAGACGCTGCCATTGTGAGGCCGAAGGCGGGGAATTGGCTCCGGGTGTGTGTCAGCTGTGAGGGAGCAGCGCGACCGCCCGTCGGAGATTCTCCTCAGTAAGGAAGTGAGGCAGTGAAGCTGCGGCCCTGGTCACATGAGAGGGGCCTGAGCGCCGCCCCCCTTGTTGTGGAAAGGAGGCGGAGGCCGCGCCCACCCAGGACGCCCGATCCCGGATATCGGCCGCAGAAGGAGCGTCTGCTGACAACGAAGTCTCCTGGTTGTGCCCCGTGTGGTGAGATTCTGCTGCAGGGAAGCGGAGAGGCGTCCGTCATCACTGGAGAATGTACACCCGGGGGAATCCCTTGGGGGAGGTGGCCTGAAAGAGCCTGCTGTTTCGTTCCCCTCTTTACGGCAGGTCTCCCTTGCTGGTTGCCCCCGCCCCCCCGAGCTCCGCGCCAGAGGTGAGAGACCGAGAACTGTCCTGGATGAGGACTTCGCTATCAGACAGTAAGCTGGGAACAGCGCGGGGCCGGGGAGAGAACTGGGGCCGGATTGTTCGTTTATCAGGAAGCGAGGGGGAAGGCCAAGTAAGGTCGTGGTAGTTACCGGCAGCCTAGCGGAATCAGGCACGTATCCAGGATTGGTTACTGGCAGGCTCACGACTGATGAGGGAAGTAATAGGTTGAACCCCAGCCTCAGGAAGCGCCTAGATGGATGGCGTAACGGGGACAGAGTAGAGCCAGGGTTATGGAATACTACCAGTAACCTAATTGAAGGTAGCCATTGTCTGTCAACTGTACCTCTGGAGACCCACTAGTGCTTATAAGATCTAGAGATTGAGGGGTGACCCTGCATGGTGGAACCGGAGGGGGTTTCTCAGAGCGTAAACGGCCGGGTGGGACCACTTAGTGGGTGGAGAGACCTACTGTGTTAGAATTATCTCGAAGGGAATGTCCTGGGGAAATGTACTGAAATGGTTTAACTCGAAATGTTGCGAAATGCTCTACCTGAAACATACGAACTGTTAATCTTTGAGCTGTGGTGAAAAAGTATTCTGAGTTGTTATGCCATGTTTTATTCCTAAATGAAGGGAGCTGTTCAACCTGTAATGTAATTATCCGCTACACTCCAAAGTGAGAAACCAGAAAACTAAGTTTGTTAGGAAAAGATAAAGACTTGGAGTATTCCATAAATTAAATCGGTGTAGTGTTCTTTTTGAGTGATGTGGTGCAGGATTGCGAGCTGAGTGGGATGCAGGCCTGAAAAGCCAAAAGGAGTGTTCAGCCAAGTGACCTGAGCCAAGCTACCCCCTTAGACGTAGGTCTAACAGGTTTCACATGGGAGTCATGGATTTGTTTGGCGAAAAAGACCAGGCCCAGGACTTCTGTTGTGTGGCAGCTGAGTAGCGTGCCTTTCTTCCCTTCTGTGACATAGAATCGAGCCACCGTGCTTCCTGCTGGCGATTTTGGCCTGGATGACTTCTCTGAGGGAGGGTGGATCCGTCCCTCCATAGGTGTATATTCGGGCTTTGGTTGGTGCAAGCGGGGGTCTTGGCGACAGATGGTCATACCGTTCGGAGTCCATCACGTTGACAGATGCACCTGTGTTGATGAGCACTCGGACGGCCGTTCCTTCTACCTGGACAGAGCACATCGGTGGCGGCCTGCGGCGGTTGTGGGACCTGCTGACAAAGGACACAACAAACAACTCATCGTCATCTTCTTTGAGGGTGAGGCAGCATTCTAGTGGCAGGTCATCCTTTGGCGACAGCTGGCCATCGAGTGAGACTTGGCGCAGATGTTGTGACATGCCTTGCGACCTTGGAGGAGCCTGCCGGGACAGGCCGCTGCGACACACCTTGGCGAAGTGGTTTATTTTCCCTCAGCGTGAGCACGTCTTTCCTCTTGCTCCACACACAGCCGTCGCCGAGTGGTCCTCTCCACAGTAGCCACATGGACCTCCAGTCGTTGTCCTCAGTGCCTGGCGAGTCGCGTTGGGGCGTCGTTGGATTGCATCTACCCTTTCCTCTTTGACGGGCGCATATCTAGATGCATTTGGTGCCGCAGCCGGTTTGCGCAGTGCCGCTTCCATTTCGCCAGCCCGGACGTCCGACAGTTCGTGGGACCAGGCCAGAATGAGGATCTCATCCAGCGAGATCCCCGGCTGTCGAAGGATCAGCTTCCACAGTAGGGTCGAGCCTGCCCCGACGGGTGCATGGATGCGTGCCGAGCGATACATTGTAGTGGAGAGCCCGGGTGGCTCTCTAGAGGTATGTCTAAAGATCTTTTAATCGCCACACAAAGTTTTTCGGACTATCTTAATTTTATATCATAAGTCAACCAGTCTTAAAACAAACACTATCTGAAGATCCGTGCAGGTAAAACAGGACAAGTCCATAAAATATGTTTAAAACGTTCACTGTAAAGAACACACATATTACAATTACGTTTATAATGTGGCGTCATGCAGCCAGACCCACAAAAACATCTACGGATGGAAGTTGAAAGAAATTCCCCAAAAATATCTTTGAGGCTCTCGCACCTGTATAAGTAGGACCAGAGCCTGCCCCAATTGAGACCTTTGTGCCAAACACCAACTAGCAGAAAAATTGGTGTCAGTGACCATCAAATGCTGCTCTAGTTTAAAAACCTTATTGATAATCCATCATTCCACAAATCTGTAACCTTTATGTTTCTTTATCAATGCATCTAGGCACGGTCCATGTTTACTGTTGTTGTATCCTAAAATCTCATCTCGTGAAAGTGTTTTAATAGAGTTGTGACCTGTGAAGTGAGCTATATTTAAACTTCAGTAAAACAACATGACTGTCGCTTCTACCAAGTTAGCAGCTTCAATCTGCCTTCAGTCTAATAACTAACTTGGGAGGAGAGGCTTTCCTTAGGCCTTCAGAAATTATTTTTTTCAACAAAAATCAATTTTTGCTCCAGAATAATTATAAAGTAAATGCTTTATTCCTAGGAATGGAACTCTTCATATTTTTTTCGTTGAACAAAACGACATGGGTTTTACAGGACAAAAACCATTCATTTATGACACATCCTATGAGATGCATTGTTCACTCAACCCTTCGAGGACAGCATTCATAGTTTGAATGGTACATTTGGATGTTTTTAGAATGTTCTTTAGACTGGCAGATCCACTCACTAATCATGACAAATATGGTATCACTGATTAAGGAAAAGATACCTAATGTAAAGAAATGACACACAAAATATGAAAAATCACACACCAGATAACAGTATGAAATTACATAAGAAATGTATGGACTTCCCCAGAGCTGATTACTGAAAACAATGCCAGAGAACTAAAACATGGCTTCTGGGAGGTAGCCGTGATGCAGACGTGGGAGGAATACCCAGACAGTAGTTTAAATGGGCACTTCCTGAATCACAAGTGCGCACCTGGCTTCGAGACATATAGAAATCGAATGCACCCTTTTTATGCTAAATGTCTATATGTACAATTCAGGTGTGGTGTACTCCCGTTGAGAAATCATACTTCGAAATTGGACAAGGCACAATCAAAATCAAAATTGTGACCAAACTGCCCCAATATAGTTGTTTCAGAAGAGCATTTTATCCTCCAACGTCCCCAATATAGGCATGCACGGAAGAAATGGCCGGTAGCAGCACTAAAAATCGTGGGAGTGAGACATTGTCAAGAAACAGTTAGGCTCCTTAAGATTGACACCAGGGAGATTCTAGCCTTTGGGACAGTGTGTTACTTGCTCTGTGCCTGGAACCAGAGGAGGAAGATTCTAGAAAGCCCTTGATAACTGTCAACTCATGTAGTTAAATTATCTGTACTAATCTTAACAATTATCGACTTTTAACAATTAATTAATTTATTTATATGTTTTGTTTTATTGATAATAACATCTCGTGTATATTTTTATCATGTAAACTTTTGAGTTGTTAGCCGAAATAAAGATTGTATATATATATATATATATATATATATATATATTTTTTTTTTTTCACTGAAAAAACCATAGGTTTCAGGGGCGTTATAGTTAGCTGGACTTTTCACTCGTACAAAACCATTGAAATCCCCCCGTTACAGTTAGTTCAGCTAATGCACTACTGATGACGTCACATATTACATCACTCATGACATGGTCAGTGACATCACTCATGACATCACTGATGACATCTCAAATGACATCACTGATGACATCACTGATGACATCATCCTTGTGATAGAGTGGCAGACCTCCTCTCCCCCTAATATAACCTTTGATACACACATTCAAAAATAGAAATTAAAATTTTCAAAACAATGGACATACCAATACCAGTTACAACAACCTACTCAGTAATTGTAAGATCCACATCCACATCCACTCATTCACCAACAGTCCTATACAGTCACTCATACATGTACTCACTCATCATATGTACTCATACACCTATACATCCTGTTACACAACGCCACTCATCCATAAAGTTACTCACACACATAGTCACTCATGCTAATAAAGAATCAAACATCCGTTTACCTGCATATACAGTTATACACACACCTCCAAACTTACACATACTTAGTCTTTTAAACAATCACTTATAGAAACACATACTTATTCATACAGGAACTCTTTCAATCTCTCACTCTCACATATACTCACTTATATACACCAATAGTCACATATACTAGTTTAAAACATATGTAGTTACTCATAGAGACACTATTGATACAGTCATTCACTCACTAACACACCCATGCACACACTCATCCACCCACACAGTCCTGCACAGATGCTGTCTTCAACACATACAAACAGTGAGTCACTCATTCATGCACCTATGCACTACGTAATACCCCCCACCGAACCATACAGACATCAGACACTTATACTGATACTCAAAAACCAACTAATAACCTATATAGAAACTCATATAGCTACTCACCAACCCATGCAGCCACTTATACACAAAGTGAGAGACTGATACAGATATTTACATATTTAAACATTACTCACTAAGCCATGTATTCACTAAGATACACTTAATCAGTCAGTTATACAATCAATTTTTCAAAAACAAATCATCCATTTAGACACTTATATACCCACTTATTCTTCCATCGACCTTGAGATATACATATATAAAACATATGTAATTTTCAGAAAAACACACATTCACTGGATGATGACATCAGTGATGTCATCAGTGATGTCATTTGAGATGTCATCAGTGATGTCATGAGTGATGTCACTGACCATGTCATGAGTGATGTAATATGTGACGTCATCAGCAGTGCATTGCGGGCGTGCGAGTTATAGTTAGCTATAACGTGCCTGAAACCTATGGTTTTTTCAGTGAATTTCGAAGGTTTTTTAAATGCTAATTTCTAGCTATGCCTACAGAGATAGGACATGTGAAGAAAGAAGGAAAAACGCACAGAAAGAAAAAAAAGAAATGCAGAAAGAAGCAACAGAAGTCCTCAAAGACGAAGAAAAGTGCAGGAAGAAGTATAACGTGCAGAAAGAACAAACAGAAGAGCAGAAACAAGCCTTGTTGCAAAATCATCCCGTACCCTCAACTTTTTCAGACGGATACTGGTGGTAACTGAGTCTGACTAACAAGTCCTAGAGCCAGTGCTATTTTAAAAGACACTCAGAATACAGTGAAAACACCTGTGATTAACATGACCTCCTCTGTAAGCCCCTAGTATATAATAGGGCAGGGGATTAAAACTACCTCTTAAAACGCACCACAGGGCGTGTTTGAACACGTCACCTCATGCCCCGTCCCCTCCCTTCCCCACTGTGTAAACACGCCCTGTAGCCGTTTTAAGTTGGGAGATTAAGTCCCCTTGAATCCTGAGGGTCCCTAGGGTCCAACTAGACCACTAGGTACCTCCAGTAAGCGCCACAGAGCTGCGTTGCAGAGAGGTGTAAAAAGTGGCACGGCCTGCACCACCTCTCTGCAACGCAGAGCAGTGGTGCTTACTGGAAGCACGTGGTGGGCTAGTTGGACCCCAGGGTCCCTCAGGATTGAAAGGGAATTATTTCCCCAACTTAAAAACGCGCCACAGGGCGTGTTTGCACACGTCACCTCAGGCCCCGTCCCCTCCCTTCACCACTGTGTAAACGCGCCCTGTGGCCGTTTTGAGTTGAGAGATTAAGTCCCCTTGAATCCTAAGGGTCCCTTGGGTCAAACTAGCCCACTAGGTACCTCCAGTAAGCGCCACAGAGCTGCGTTGCATGGAGGTGTAAAAAGGGGCGTGGCCTCAGAACATCTGTCTGCAACGCAGCTCCCTGGTGCATACTGGAGATACCTGTTGGACTAGTTGGCCCTCAGGGACCCTCAGTATTGAAGGAGAATTAATTCCTCAACTTACAACTGGCCAGGGGGCGCGTTTGCAGAGTGCTGCAAGGAGTGGGCGTGGCCTCCGGCGCGATGCCGGTCTTTTATTTTTATTTTTTTTAGAAGGAGGGCTGTGTGCCCCCTTTCTTTTTCTAATTTATTAGCCCTGGGGACCCCATCCCCCAGGGCATGCACCCTATTTTTTTTTGTTGAAAAAAATTAATTTGGCCCTCCCAAGGCCTTAATCGGCCCCGGGGACCCCAACCCCCGGGTCATGGCCTATTTTATTTTTTTTATTCTTTAGGAGGGGGGCTGTGTTGCCACCCTCCTCAGGCCACTTATGGCCCCGGGGACCCCATCCCCCGGGGCCGGCCTTTGATTTTTATTATTTTTAAAAAATATATATTTATAGAAACACCTAGGACATGCTGGACAAACCATATGTACCTATCACCATGACGATTTGCGTGATATTCATTAAAAGGCGACTATGCATACAATGGATCCACGTAGAATGTATTCACACCGCTAGTGAAGCTCTGACATGTCTGACACCCTACCGTGCTTAATCCCGGCGCCCCCGCTGGTGGGTACTCTCCAAGTAGACACCCTTGTCGTTTATTTATACAAACATGGGTAGCTATTGACGGGCACATTTAATACACATGCACACCAAGCCATTCAAAGGGGATTCGACAAAAATTTGACCAAACTATGCAAGAAACCCCCTCACGGTTAATAAAACACACATCCACCGCCGGATGTGTAATACTTTTTATTTTACTCTCTGGAAAGGAGACAAACCTCACTTGAGAGTCACAGCGTGCTCCTGGCTGAGCCCAATGCTGTGTTACACCCACCAGTGCCCACCGAGTGCCACACACCTCTGTGTTGTATTCCACCAGCTAGTGCGTATGCTATGACACTCTCTAGCCCATGTGCACTGTAACACCACCCCGTGAATATGTCATGCCACACTTGCCTTCGCACGGGTTATATTGCCCCATCTAACGTGCCTTCCTCGATGCCTATGTTAAAAGCACAGCGCTATGCCATACATATTATAATCTGGGATCCATATCTTTGTCACAGTGCATATGCAATGTTACACTACCCAGCACATATTTTATATTACAACTTTAGAGACTACTTAGGTTATACAACACTGCCCTGTGCATATTACACTCCAAGGCGCATATCACATAGCAAGCGCTAGTGCCTGTGCTATCTCGCGCTCTCCAATGAATCTGTCATTGCGCACAATGTATTGCATATTATATTTCAAGGCCTGGTTCATCTTATATAACACTTTTTGCTGCATAGTTTATACCATATACTATATCTAGTTTTCATTTTCAATCGTGCTCTCAGGACTATGTTCTATATAACACTGCGTCCACCTACCCTTTTCACAGGCATTACATTTTGCGATGGGGGGTGGAGGGTCAGGGGATGTTTCTGCCAAGTGAGCCCAGAGTCACAGTCCCAAACGTCCTCTTCTTCCTGAATAAAAGTGAGATTATGCTGCATACTTGTTCATATTTTAAGTAGTTCGCACAGACACACATTTTAAAAACAATAAAGTTCCTAATAGCCACCTTCTATGAACAGTTAGCTTGCTGCCCCATCCACCTCCTCCCTATCCTCTGTTGTCTGAATCCATGGACTAGCCTCCTCCCTCCTGCCATGCATGGTCTGATGTGCTGCCACTGCCCTCCATTTAGCATGATGTACCAGTCCACTCCTCCTGCCCTCCATTGCCCAATTCTATGGCCCATCATTGACCTCCTGCTTAGCCTCTGTGCTTAGCTTGCTGCCCCTATTCTCCTTCTCCCTGCCCTCCGATGTCTTTGTGCATGCCCCTGCTCCATCCTTTTTGACCACCATGTTCCATGGACCTGCCACTCCTGTCTACTCTGAGTGTTCTGTTGAGCTCCCCTCCCACCTGCCTAGCATTGTCAGATGACTGTACCTGTCCTTGCCACCACCACCCTGCCTGTCCACATGCCATGCCCCTATCCCCTTCCTCCTGTCCTCCTTTGTCCATTTTACTGCCACACCCTTCTGCCCTCCCTGGTCTGTTGTGCTGCAACTGCTCCTCCTGCCTGCCCCGCGTGGTCTGTTGTGAGGCCCCTTCCCCTGAACTCTCTTGTCTGTGCCCAGGTACTGACCCTCCTTTCTATCCTCCATGGTCCTTTGTGCATGCCCCTGCACCCTCCTTCTTGCCCATCATAGCCATTGTGCTGCCACTTACCCTCCCGCTTGCCATTCATGGTCTTCTGTGCTGCCATGGCCCCTCCCACCTTCCCTGTGTGGTCAGCTAGCTGCTCCTGACCCCCTCCCACCTTCCCTCCATGGTCTGTGTGTATGCCATCATAGTCTCACTGTTGCTCTCCATGGTGTGTCTTGTTTCTAGTGCCCATCCTGCCTGACCTCCATGGTCATCTTGCTGCTCCTGCCCTGCCCCCTTGCCCCCAGCCCTCTGTTTCCATGTGCAGACCCCTATTCCCTCCCTCCTGGCTTGTCGGTTCCATTGTAATGCCCCTGATCCGTCCCTCCTGCCCTTTATGGTCTGTTATGCTGCAGCTTTCTCTCCTGTCTGTCCATTATGGTCAGCTAGCTACCATTGCCTCTTTCCCCTCTGTTGTCTGTTGTCCATGTGCATGGTCCTGTCCCCTCCTTATTGCTTTCTATGGATTGTTGTGCTGCACTCCCGTCCCGCATGCCCTGTGTGGTGTATTGTGCTGCTGCAAACCCTGATGCCTGCCCTGTACGGTCAGTTTGGTGCACCTCTCAAAGTCCCTCCTGTCCTCTGTTATCCGAGTCCATGTCCCTACCCCAATTCCTCCTGCCTACCATGATCCAATGTACCATACTTGCGAACATTTTGACCTTGGTAAGAGGGAGATTTTGAAATAAAACTGGGGTATTGATTTTCCCCTTTGTGTTACATTGAAAAAGAGAAGATTGTAGACAGGAAACAGATCAAGTAAAGCCCATTTAAGCTTAAAAACATTGGACGTTTCCTGGCTGAAACGGGTCTGTTGGCATGTATGGTTGTATGACCGCTGCCTCTTCCTTCTGCCCACAATGGTCTATTATATTGCCACAGCCTCTCTTGCCAGTCCTGTATTGTTGGTTTGTTGCCCCTGCCCCCCTTTCCACTGCCCTCCATAGTCTGTTGTGCTGCCACTGCCCTTCCTGCCTGCCTAGTGTGGTCAAATTGTTGCCTCTGCACTCTCCTACCTGCCTTCAATTTTCAGAGTCCGTGCCCCTGACCTCTGCCTCTCAACAGTATCCCAATGAACAACTAGATTGCTAACATTCTATATTTATTACAAAAGTGTGGAACGCCTGACGTCATCTTGATGTAATCAAAACTGTAATGCCTAGAGCATTTCCTTTAGAAATTACATATATGAGAGGGTCTTATTTGCATCAAAATTATGGTTAGTGCTCTAAAAAACTAAAATGAGGACATATTTTCTGAGTTTTCAAATAGCGACAAAGAACTTTTAAATTATTTGTAATCTTAGTTTTTTTATCCAGTTGACCACTTGATTAAATGTTGCATCCAAGGGGAGAGGGTGTGGTGTTACTTCCAGAGCTGCAGACTTTGCAACTGGGGAATCAGGTTGGAGTTTCTGCTTCAGCTCAACATTCTGTGATTCTGGTCAGATCACTTAATCTCCCCATGTCTACAACCAAAATGAATTTGGTCTTGTGTGATGTAACCGATGCTCATGTAAAGCACTCCAATATCTGACAAGTCTGCACTATATAAAACTGCAAATACACAAAAATAAGTGTTTTGCACACTTCTGTCATTGGGCTACATTTGGGCTACATCTGGGTGATATTTGGGCTACATTTGGGCTCTTTTGTCTCTGGTGGCCATTTTAGGAGATTTATTTGTTATGAAGTTTCCTAATTTCCTCATTTAATGCAGTCTCCTCAGTAGGAAATGCTTTCAGTTTTTTACTTTGATTCCATCAAGAAGGTATTCAGATATGTCACACATTTGCCATAAATTCTGAATGTTAGCACTCTAGTTGCTCATTAGATCACTGTAGTAAAGCTACTGCTCACCACGGAAGTCTGCTGCTAGTATTAGAAGTGCATGTTTCAGTCTGCATATCAGAATTTTTTAATGAAATAGAAGAGGATTTGAGAAGTCACTCAAAATGTGCCCTAATTTTTCTTTCTTCAGCACTAATCATAATTTCTATGGCAAAATGAACCCCCTCATTGTGTTCCTTTTTAAATTAAATGTTTTAAGTGTTACCAGTTTATTCCAATCAAGATGGCTTCAGGTGTGCCATACTTTTGTCATAAGTAAGACAGTAAGCGCTCTAGTTGTTCTTAAGAACACTCTGGGACATTCTGTCATTGGGCTATACTTGGGCTACATCTGGGTGATATTTGGGCTACATTTGGGCTCTTTTGTCTCTGGTGGCCATCTTGGGAGATTTATTTGTTATGAAGTTTCCTAATTTCCTC